>NC_135502.1:72056346-72373846 GCF_052857255.1 Amblyomma americanum | reverse complement strand
CGTCAATCTTTCAGTAATTCTCGATGTACACTAACAAAGGCATTCTTCAGAGCCACTTTTAACCGTCCTTTTCGGGCTTTCAAGGGATGTCTCGGTGGCCTGAATACAATGAGCAGTGCGTTCACTGTATTTTTTTTCCTTTTTTTTCAGTCACCGCCGCACGGATAGTCAGCGATGCGACGCTTTCGACGGTAGCATCTTCTCGTGGCAGCGGCAAGCATGAGGGATCGGCGGCGACACTGGTTCCTCCCTCCACCTCCTCTTCTTCGGTCTGCTACAGGGCGGTGACGCTGGTCTGGCCACTGGTGCTCTTGGGCGGTGCCGCAGCGGCTGTGATCACCCTGGTGCCGATCCTTTTTCTGGGCAACGTCATGGGTGAGGACCCTTCATTTGAACCGTCGCGACCGCTCGTCCGGGGCCCCTTTCCCGAAGAGCTGATGGTGCGACAGTTGCACGATGAGGGCACTGCAATGCCGCAAACAGTGACTGCGGCAGGTGCTCCCACCACCGGGACGGCATCTTCGGACAGGCCTGTCCCCGAGGCATCGTCGCGGCCATGAACGCCGAGGGAGAACACAACGCCTCCTGGAGTACATCGTGCGCGTACGTGGCCATGATATATGGTTCACAGTTCTATAATTATAGATATTGTGCTGTAGGTCGTGATATTGTGTAACGTATACGACGAGAATTGCGCATGGTTTTTGCGGCAATAAAGAACTGCATCACGCTGAACCATCATCGCTTACCGTGCTGGTATTCAGGACAATATACTTAGCTCCTGAAAGCACGAGTGCATGATGTGAACAAAGACTTGCGTATTTCTTCAATTGTGTCCAATTGTACCTCAGATTTGTGTTTCGCAGCTGGAGACAATTCCGCCAAGGCGCCGCAGCTAGTGTATACTGCGACATTATCAACATGAATGTGCAGAAAGAAAAGTATGTTGAGACGACTCGCATTTAGAATAGAGGAGGAAGGATTTAATTGATTCCGTAAACAGGCGTTTGCGCTGCGGAATTTATAGATGTGTCGCTGTATTATTAAATTTACAGCCAGCTATAAGCAATCAGCTCTTACTGTCCATTTAAAAATGCGCACCTGATGCTCGTTCAAAACACCTTTAATCTTCCATTGAAACGCTGGAAGACAGGCCAATGAGGGAGCAGCGATGATGTTCAAGAATTACAGAAGCAGCCTACTTGCCTCATCAGTGAAATGGATGTCTGAAGTTGTGAATGGCTGAATGAACGTCTTTACTGTAGAAAATGGTGTGCGTGCCGATTAGTTTGAGGCCGTATAGTCCGTGGCCGCATATGTAGTGGTCACCGCCTCGGCACGTTCCACCAGTCATTGCTGGCCGGCGGCTGTGGGGTGAGGAGCCTTGATTTTTCAGGATGTTTTACTAGGCCCGGATTTGTGGGGAGCATATGCCACTTGCAAGTCTGCCTTCTATGTCGACCGAATTTTCACCGAACCTCCCCGCTGTACGATTGCGGACCTAAGCCGATGCGGATCCTAGCCACAAGAACTGCAAGGCAGCGCTGTGATAGAAGTTTGTAGTGCCAAATTGGCATGGCGACACCTCTTTCTTCCTTTCTTCTTTCACTCCCTCCTTTATCCCCTACCTTACGGCGCGGTTCAGGTGTCCGCCGATATGTGAGACAGATACTGCGTTATTTCCTTTCCCCAAAAGCCAATTTTCAATATTTTTGTTCAGCCGAACGCAATTCTCCTGGATTCGTTGTAGCACCGCTTCTTTAAGCGCTCCGTCCCGTCTTTCTATCTTGTGTTGTGTCTTTTTTCGCGCCTGTAACCAAAAAGATGTACAGTTACCAACTTGCCCAGCAAGACGTTCTTTTAAGCTATATACGCAAGTTGTGCTTTTTTCACATTTTCCCCCTACCACAATGTCACCGAGGAAATCTCGAACGCCATCAAGGCGTTGGAGTAGCTTATGCATGTAGCGCTGGAAGATCGCAACTGCCACTGCAACTCCAACTGGAAGACACGTGACACGAAACAGACTATGGTTCGTGGCGATGGCCTGCAAGACAGCTGTTCCCTCTACTGTCAGTTAGATATGATCATGATCAAGCTTGGGAAAAATTACGCAAAATGAGTTTTGCACATAGTTCTTCTGGTGTCGGCAAGGGGTAAGTGTGCCACTGAACAACAGATTTACCATACTTTCATAATCACCACTGATTCTAACTGTGCTGTTCTTTGTCAGTGACGTTAAAGATCCTCAGGTGGTCGAAATTATTCCGGAGCCCTCCACTACGGCACCTCTTTCTTCTTTTATTCTTTCACTCCCTCCTTTATCCCTTCTCTTACGGCGCGGTTGAGGTTTCCGCCGATATATGAGAGAGATACTGCGCCATTTCCTTTCGCCAAAAACCAATTAAAAGTTCTTTGTGCGAAGCTTGACCTTAAGGTTGACCTTAACACGGTTCCAACCAAGAATCTTGTGTAAAGCTTAACCAATTAAAGATGACCTTTGCCAACCTGGAGAAATAAAAATTATTCCTGCATGCGACTGTGCTTCGAACCCGCGGCGGCGCGAACAGATCAGCTGCGCTGGCCGCTTCAAGAGAGCACTATATACCGTGTAAACAACGTTCCTCCCCATGTGCGCCCAGAAAGGATGGAATGTCCCAGTCCCAGTGCAACATTTATCGAACATTTCCAGGCCGTAGAGGCAGGACACAGAAAAGGGCAGTGTGCCCACTAATGGTCTAGAAACGTTTTTCGAGGGTGTTAATCAGAAACAAAAACAAATCATATATAGCATTTTGGTCCCAGAAAAGTAACTGGGGGGAACGTTTTTGAGACCAATGCTTTTCAACAAAAAATACAAATTGACTTCTCGCTCCCTTTTCTCTCTCCCTCGCGCCAAAAGCCTGGGGAAGAGAAGGTTTTGCTCTTGCACGCCGTTTTGAGAGATCAGTTTCTTTCGAACAGCCGAAGGAAGTGCAGTTAACCCCGCATCTCTCTCTCTCGTGGGCCGTCGGTTCCATGCTGCAGGTACGCCCAGGCCTCTCCTCACACTACATACCCAAATCTGAGTTTACTCAGCAAAATCTATCCATCCACTTATGAAAACAAATGCCCGCTATGCGGTGAACACGCAACGCTTTACCACGTTACATGGGCCTGTCAGAAAATGCAGGCAGCGCCGATAAACAACACACCTACACCGAAGCAGTGGGAGGCTGCGCTGTCCAGCTCGAAGTCTGAAGAGCAGCTCAAGCTGATCGACAGGGCTCGCAAGACTGCAAAGGCCGCTGGGGCCCTGGACTGAGGGCTCCACCTACGCTGCGAGAAATAACCCTTATACAATAAAGTTTTTCATTCATTCATTCATTCATTCATTCATTCATTCATTCATTCATTCATTCCTCACACCGCTGCGAATATCCGGACCCCGTAGAGTATCTGTTACGGGTCCAAGTTGGACTTATTTTTGGAAATGTGGCGGAGAGTTTGAAGGATGCTTCACTCCCGCCACCGGTTGGCCCGGTATTGCACTTCCTCCGGGATTGGCCTTGTCTTTAGCGCGTCTGTACTATCCTGTCTTTCTATCCCATCTTTCAACTCTCCTTCTATCTGCACGTGGTAGCGATTGTGGCTCGGCTTGAGCCAGTGAGCAGGCCTGTGCACTTTCCTTTTCTTTCTTCGTGGCAGCAACAGACAGACATGCTGCAGGCAGGCAGGCGACGGCGATCTGCTCTTTCATCGCACCGCCGGAAGCGGCGGTAACCAACGTGCCCGTTTTCTATAGTGTTTCCAACTTCAACACGGTGCGGCGGTCCCTGAAGGCATCTCCGACTCCCAGCGGTCCTCGCTGCGCCGCTGTCTATCAGAGGCGCAGTAATGGCCTCCCGTCGCTCGCCCGGCTTCCTCGCTGGACGGAATCCATCTTACGCACACGTATTCGCGAAGCCCCTAGCCGCTCGCGCGCAAGCCCCAGCGCACGGCAGCTCTTGCTCTCATCACTGGGCTGTCGTGAACTTCGTAGCCACGGATTCGTGGCAGCTTTCCCGCGCACCTCGGCGTGCCCACATAATTCCTTTTGCAACTGATGCAGCGGCGCGCGGCGCGTCGCGAGTCCTTTGCGCAGCTTAATTCACGGCCCTACACCATAATGGCGCTATTCCAGGCGTCGTTCGCGGCAGCGGATTTAAAGGCAATGGGCGACTCCTGGCACGCACTCTGCATTCTTCAGCGCCTCCGACGACTGTGGCGTGTAGTTGGTGGCAGCGTAGCCGTCCACTGCGGTCATAGGCGGGAGAGATCTTCGGAGGCCCACCAGACTCTTGCTGCGAGTGCCCATGGATTAACCTTGTCTACCTACATTGCCGTCCTGTCGCAGTGGTATAGTTTGTGTTGTGTTCGCGTCGCTGACTCCCAACCCACCCCCACCGGATTACTTGCGCCTTGATCACCTTGATCTCGCCTCCCACGCCGTATTGTGCCGCACGCGTGGTCTGCTGTATAGCATGGGTGCGGCGCGCCAGGGCTCCTACCTCAGGACGTCCCCCCTTTCCATCCGGCTGCAAGCAGTCTTATCTCCACACTTAGTCACAAGAAAATAAAACGGGGCTGTAACGAGGATGTAACGCGTATGTTCGAGCGTTCGCTGTGCCGTGAGAAGGCGCAGGACAGAAGGCTGCGTTGAACTCATATATATATAGTTGCAGCATTTTATTTCACCCCCGGGTTTCCATTGGAAACGTCGTCAAGGTATGTTGGTTTATGCTCAGTTTTTATTTTCGCCAAGTAGAGTTAATTTTTTTCTTCCTGTTTTGATAACACGTCGCTGAAGCTTACTCCGGGGCTCGTGCGAGAGGCAAAGCGAGGGGGAGGTTTCACCTGCAGAAAATCCGGGACCTGGAACCGCGTATCTGTATCGTACGCCCATCTCGTCTTTTCTTTTGGCACCCAGGTTGCTCTTTACATGCGTTTGCTTTTGCGTGTGCATACATGCTTTTGTACCCTTTAGAATATTTGCTTTAGGTGCATCAATTTTCAGCCTGTATTATGTTTTTATTGCTTCATTTTTATCAGATTTCTGAGGGGTAGAGAAAAATTTGGTCATAATTATATGCTGGTGCCGTAGTCCTACGTGCATTATGTGTTAAATGGTGCATACGAATGCGTCTCCTGTTTGTATTCATTTAAATGCAAAGAGCACATCTATTAAACTGAAATTACATCATATTGCGCTAGTATTTCCTGTTGTATGGGCAGGATCGGGCGACTTTTTGAATTCATATTTCCTTTGTGGTGTAAAATTCTAGCACATTTCATGTTCTTGTGGCGGGAGCAGCGCTGCATGAAACAAAGGAGAGATGCGGGAATCGACGATGACTAACAAATTTTAAATGCACGTTCGTCGAATATATACATCTCGCTCTTGCAAGAAGGAAAGGACAGAAGCATGGCAAACGCATAAGATGTACACGTGGTAAAAGATTAGGACAACGCACGCAGATAATTTCGCTGTCACGAAGCGCTATCGAAGGTATGCTGACGCATACGTCGCTCTTTTGTCGGATGTTGAAAGCGTCTTCAATCTCTCTGGTCCGTTGATCAAAATATGACGTGATGACCATTGCGTTGCTAAGCTGCACGTCACATTCATGCTCTCTTCAATGTTTTGATATTAATTCAGTGCTGATTGCGCCCTTTAAGGACCTTTTCTGCTCTCGAAGCCGTTTATTCAAACAGCGCCCTGTTTGACCAATATATAGGTGCGTCCGCATTACAGAGGTTCATAAACCCCGCTTTTCACACATCTCACTTTTTTTCGGTGCTTTTTCTTGCATTGTTTTTTTCTTTGCTCGCTGTTGACTTTGGTGCTCAGGCTTCTTAACTTTTTGGGTGCTGACATGAGCACTTTTACACCAGCTCTTGCGCCTACCTTTTTGAGACTGTGGGAAATGCCATTAATGTAAGGAATGACCGCGTACGGCCTCCTTTTTTCTGATGTGGTTGTGATGTATTTCCTGCCTCTAATTGCTTGCAGAATCCCTTCTGCGACACTGGATAGCAGTCTCGTCGGGTAACCTGCTGCTTTCAGCCGACTGTTCTGGGCGTCAAAACTGCCTTGAACTTCATGATGACAGCATCTCGTCAATGCGGCTCTCGTTGCTGCTTTTGCTAAGGACTAGAAAGACTAGAAGAACTAAGACTAGAAATAACGAGTTAACTCCCAGAAAACAACGTTATGCGATTTCTTGACTTGACGCTAACCTTTCTAGGCGCTCACATATGCTGGCGGTACGGACCACGAAGCTAGAAGGAACTGCTCCCCTACACATCTGCGCACTCGAAGGTCATCAAGCGGGGGTAAAAAAAAACAGCAATTAGAGCCGCATTGACGAGATCCGGTCTTCATGAAGTTCAAGGCAGTTTTGACACCCAGAACCGTCGGCTGAAAGCAGCAAGTTACCCGACGAGACTGCTATCCAGTGTCGCAGAAGGGATTCTGCATGCACTTAGAGGCAGAGAATATGTCACAATTACATCCGAAGAAAGGAAGCCGTACGCGGTCATTTCTTACATGAATGGCATTTGCCACAGTCTCAAAAAGGTAGGCGCAAGAGCTAGCGTAAAAGTGCTGATGTCAGCACCCAACAAGTTAAGAAGCCTGAGCACCAAAGTCAACAGCGAGCAAAGAAAAAATCAATGCAAGAAAAACACCGGAAAAAAACATGTGAAATGTGCGATAAGTGGGGTTTATGAAATACCTCTGTCATGCGGATGTACCTACATTGGTCAAAGAGGGCGCTGTTTGAATAAACGGCTTCGAGAGCACAAAAGGTCCCTATAGGGCGCCATCAGAAGTGAAGTAGCAAAACATTGCAGAGAGCATGAATGTGCTCCGCAGCTTAGCAACACAATGGTCATCACGTCATATTTTGATCAACGGACCAGGGAGATTGAAGAAGCCTTCAACATCCGACAAAAGAGCGACGTATGCGTCAGCATACCTTCAATAGCGCTTTGTGCCAGAGAAATTGATTATCTGCGTGCGATGTCTTAATATTTTACCACGTGCATATCTTATGCGTTTTTCATGCTTCTTTCCTTTCCTTCTTATACGACCGAGATGTATATATTCGACGAACGTGCATTAAAAATCTGGTTGTTAGTCAGTGGCGTGTCCCACCTCTCTCTTTGTCTCGTGCTGCGCTGCTCCCGTCACAAGATCTTGCACCAACCAGCCCAACTTTTCACCTTGTTAAAGCACATTTCCTGTAAACAGGTAAGTCCGAATGGCTGAGCCAGCATGCATTCACGCCAGTGGACAGATGTATTACACCACCTGTAACGTAAGCATTTGCCGGAAATTTGGCACATATTTTCATTTCATTTATTGATCCCTTAAAGGCCCGAAGGCATTACATAAGGGGGGGCATATTGGTTTCCAACGGCGATGATGGGAACATGCATAACAATAAAAGGAACAAACATACAAACAAACATAAAAGGTGTTGTAGTCATATCAGGGTTTTCCAGCAAGTGATACATCATTTAACAAAGATATGTCAAGCAATACTCGCTACAAAAGAGCGCAGAAGTGATCAAGATTTATGTGAGGTGAATTTTTATTTTCTCGCGGAATGTTTTGTGATCAGTGCATGCAGCGATGTCGTTAGGCAGTGAATTCCATAGTGCTATTGCGTTGGGGAAAAATGAGTTGTTGTAAGCTGACGTGTGGCCACTGATGCGTGCTATCGGGTTACCGTGACTAAGCCGGGAGGACGTTCGTAGTGGGGCGGTTAGTAGAGCGTGCCGTGATCTTGTGTTATGATAAAATGTATGAAGTAAGCATATGTGGCACATATGTGTAATGCCTGAAGTATGCATGAAAAAGAAGAAATAATTTTATTGAGCCAGAGCCAAGAAATCGAGCATTAACATTTTGGGGCTTTCCCTGGGATGCACAAGTTTTTAGGCACGGCTAGTTGTGGGGACGTCTTTTGTATGTGTTCGGGAAAAATGAGCACCTCCTGGGGAGATTCCAAATGTCCTGATGGGCTTTTTCTGGGAGATTTTGAGGAGGTTTTGTGTTTGTTGGGTATGCTATCGCCGCTACCGATCACGCCTCGTGTTAAGCTAAACACAAAGCAAAACCATGAGTCAACCAGACTGAACGCATGCTTTCGCGCGTCTACTCGTTTTAACCCCATAAAACCCTACCACTTTTTTATTTGGAATGCCGTACTGGCTGCAAGATTCCTCGTCTGACAAGTTTGTCCAGGACTTCCTCAATTCTCGGCTGAAGAGCAAATGGAATTGGACGGAACTTCAAGAACTTTGGCTGGGCAGTTAGTTTCATTTCCACCCGCGCGATAGGTTTGTTACTCTTTCCCAACCGCGTGGTTGGAAAATTTTGGCATACTTTTGCAGCAGCGTTCCACTTTATGAGTTGCGGATCTTGACCTCATTCCCCAGAGCCATGAACCAGACCCTTCCAGTCTAACTCCAGCCCCCTTTGATAACGACTAGACGCAGTTGACCCGGGCAGTCATGGAGCCAAGTATATTGCAGCTCTTGCTTATTGTACGCGCTTAGTCTCAACTCTCACGGCTCTAACGCGTTTTGGCAGACGCAGACATCTCACAGTCCTCTCGTCAAGCACGGAGCACAGAGCTCCCGAGTCCAGTTCCGTCTCAATGGGCTGTCCGTTGATTTCGACAAACTCGAACTGCCGGCTCAGACGCTACTTGGAAGATTCCGTAAACGTCAGCTGTTCTTTCGCCCATCTCCTTGGCTTACGCGTCGGAAATGCTTGCTTCGCTCTAAGTTTACGTTGGCGACTCCTCACAATGTGTCCCGGCTATTTACAGAAATGGCATTGCGCATACCGGAGCGGGCATTCGTGAGCTTCGTGATCGCCTCCTAAGCGAAAACATTTGGTGCCTGACCGCGTTCCACTGCCGCGTTGTGCGTTCGATTTGCTAGCTAGGCTTAGCAGGGGCAGCGCAATATTTCTGAAGAAAGAATACTTCGTTGCGTAGCGTCCTCTAAATTTTCTCGGTTTCGTGGTGGGCATATTCTGCTGCTACAGCTCTCTCTCTCTCTCTGGCCATTGTGAAAGTTATTTTCGGCTCGGTAAGTAGCTGTCGCTGCAGAGATTCGCTGCGGAGGCCATCCTGTCTTGGAGCACGTCGTACAGCGTCGAGCCGAAATCGCAGTGTTCGGACAGTTGGCGAAGTTAAGCGACGTGGTGTGCAGTGCTCTCCCGCGGACACTGCTCACGTTTTCCGAACTGAAACTGTTGAACGATAACGGTCGGCTTCGGTTTGAAGCGTGTCTCCTATTTCAACACAGTGTCGTCGTAGTGTGTCGCTTAAGGCAGCGTCGGTGAGCACAAAGAACGTATTGCTGCTTAGGTTGCTGCGCCACGAACTGTGCTCAGTACGGCCCGCTCTTGCTCAATTTATGTGATGTCGTTTGCAACGCTATACAGCTCCTGCCTTTCGAGGTACAAAGGCCACGCCGCACCGGTACCGGGGTCGAACGCGTCAAAATTTCCTGGGTGTGTGCCGACGCCAGTTGCAAAACGCTGTCGCCGTTCTGCTGGGTCATCTTGACGCACGGTGCCGTTCCGCTAAATCTTCACGCCACTATATTATGCCTTTATTTCAGGACAGGTATTACAGTAAGACGCGTATGTACTCCACATATCGTATTGAGAATGCTGACCCGGATCACATATGTCAGCGCGGATCACACCACAAGCACTGCCATTGCATTGGCGCACTGGTGCATGATTGCGGGGATAATGGCTGTCCAATTTTTTTTCGGGTTGCCCCTGCCTCGTGGTGCTGTGGAGCGAAGACTAAAACTAAAGCACGTCTCTTCCACAGTGGGCATTGTCTCCTGGTTGTGCCCGCCTGCGGTTGCCTGCATAACACATTATCCCTTCGAAAAAAAAAGAAGCTGCACTGATTGGGAACGCGGACATGCACGGAAGAGAATGAAGACGTGCAGTGGCCTCGAGACGAGCGTTCGAGCGCGTTAGGGGCGGACGTCTTGGCCTGGTTCTCCTCGAAGGAGGCCGCCAAGGTGGTGCGGATTCCATAGCCTTCGCATACGATGGGAGAAGGCGGCACCGGGAACCTCTGGCATGCTCTGCGGACGGCCATACAGGACATCCTGGAGAAGGGCGAGAGCGGGCGGCAATTCGCAGATCTATACCTCAGTGCCTACGCGATGGTGGTCCAGGATCAAGGGGCGCTGCTCCACGGCGGACTGCGTGAAGTCGTGATCGACCACCTGGTGAACAAGGTTCGGCCAGGCGTCTTGGCCTCCCCTCACGACGCCTTCCTACGGGCCCTAAATCAAGCCTGGAATGATCATCAGACAAGAATGAACCGGATAAGGGACATCGTCAGGTACTTGGAGCAGGTGCACGTGCCGCGGTACAGAGTGTGCAGCGTGCACAAACTTGGGGTGCTTCTTTTCCGCGATGAAGTAGCGCGCCACGGAGACATACTACCCAAGCTGCAAGAGTCTCTCCTGCAAACGATGAGTCGAGATCGCGAGGGCGAGATGGTCGACAGGCTATCAGTCAAGAACGCTTGCCAGATGCTGGGAAAACTGGGCGTCAATTCGAGATCGGTCTACGAGGAAGACTTCGAGCGACCCTATTTGGCCGAGTCAGCTAAATTCTATGCTCTCGAAAGTCAAAAGCAGTTGGCGGAAAAGAGTGCGATCGACTACATCGACATGGCAGAGCAACGTATGAACGAAGAGTCGCAGCGGGCAAAGCTTTGCCTGGGCCCCGGCACCGAGCGCCTCATCCAGCAAGTGGTCTTCCAGGAGCTGGTTGCCAGCCATGTGAACTCCATCGTGGCGAAGGAAGACTCAGGCGTCGTGGCCTTATTGAAGAACCAAAGGGTGGGGGACCTCACACGCATTTTTCGGCTGCTCAGCCGTGCGGAGAACGGCCGCAGAGCAGTTACGGAGTGTGTGAGTAACTACCTACGCGGGCTGGGCAGATCACTCATGGCGGAGGATGGCGACAAAGCAGACTCGCTGTGCTTAGTTAAGAAGCTGTTTGATCTTAAGTATCACTATGAGCACATTCTGAATACCTGTTTCAATGACGAGTTCCTCGTCAAGAAAATCATCAGTGCAGACTTTGAGTACATCCTCAGCCTGAACCGTAAATCGCCCGAGTATGTGGCCTTGTTTGCGGATGACATGCTGAGGAAAGGAATAAAAGGAATGGCTGAGCAAGAGATTAAGCAGCTGTTAGACAAAATTATCGTGTTCGTACGGTTCCTGCACGAGAAAGACCTTTTCGAGAATTTCTACAGACAGACCTTGTGCAAGCGGCTGTTGCTCAACCAAATCGTGTCGCAGGAGGCCGAGGGTACCATGGTCAACAAGCTCAAGGCTGAGTTCGGTGCTGTGTTCGTCTCAAAGTTTGAGGCCATGTTGAGAGACTTGTCTCTATCCAGAACCATGGCAGAGGAGTTCAAGAACGCCGTGGCTTCCTGTAAACTGCAACTACATGGATTGGACTTAAATGTACGCGTGCTCACAACGGGCTTCTGGCCTTTCCGTGCGGCTACTCAGCGATGCAATATTCCCACTGCTCCCCTAGACGCTTTTCGGACGTTTCGGCGGTTCTACTTGGCCAAGTACAATGATCGACGGCTGGATTTGCAGCCACAGCTGGGCTGGGTGGACATGCGAGCGGTGTTCTATCCACCAGAAGAGCCATCTGCTTCGTCGGCGCTCCCTATTCAGCTGAGCGGGCCACGAAAATACGCGATTCTGGTGTCGACGTACCAGATGTGCGTGCTGATGCTGTTCAACAGCCGCGACAAGATCACGTACGAGGACATTGCCTCCGAGACGGGCATCCCCGAGACCAACCTAGTGAACGCCTTGGAGTCGTTAACAGTAGGCAAGGCCGCCCAGCGAATCCTCGTCAAGGAACCTCCGACAAACGATTTCGGGCCAGGTCACGTGTTTGCCGTGAACGAAACTTTCACATCTGACCTGAACAAAGTAAAACTCCATATGGCCGCCAAGAAAGGGGTCGATTCGAAGGGAAACGAGTGTGCTACGCGCAACGTGGTCGAAGATCGAAGGTTTGTGACCGATGCCGCCATTGTGAGGATCATGAAGTCAGAACAAAGGCTCTCTCTCAGCGAGCTTCTCACGAAGCTTACCGAGTTGCTGAGCGCAAGGTTCACCCCTAACCCTGAGGCCGTTAAGAAAAGAATCGATGCCCTCATAGAGCGTGAATACCTGGAAAGGGCTCCTGAAAACGCCGAGGTGTACGTCTACGTGCCATGATATGTGGACGCCGCTCGTATATAGCTAGAGTCCGCTCCCGCCGGTGACCAAATTTCCTTTTCAAAATAAACTCAACGAATATCCGTTGTCAAGCCTGTTTTTTTGTTTGCATAGCCGCTAGCTGATACGGCTTCCATGTATAGTCTAAAAACATCCCAATTTTTCGCAGGGGCGGGTTTACGGAGTGCACCAGCTGGCTATAGGCATTCTAACTTGCATCGTGCATTTCTTGAGCTGCAGTTAAGCTTCTTGCCCTCCTCCTGATGTGATGGCCGGATTGGGCTAGTCCGTTGCTCCTCGCGAGCGGTGAGTGAAGATGGCACGCTGGCCGGTGATCGAATATCGGCGGTTAGCGGTACGAAGAGCACTTCAGGCCTTCGTCCGCTCGTCCGGCGACACGTTGCCGGTTGGGGCAGCAATTCCAACTTCTTAGAGACAAAACTTATTTATTAAAGACGGGACCGAAATAAAAAATAATGATGATAAGGCAGTTTAAAAGCTGTTTTAAAAAGGCTGCAAAAAAATGGCCGAGCTTGAGACTCGGCGCGCTCGTCCAAAGTCGTTGTTTCCCACGGGTTTTAACCCCTTCGATAATTGGGCGGAGCTTGAGTAATCTAGTTCTCGCCCAATTTTAACCAACCGCAGTGCAGTGGCACCGTATGTGCAAGTGGGCGGAGCCCAGGGCTCATCGGTCCGAGCCCAGTGAACCCCGCTCCTGGTGGAACGTGCAGGGCGCGTGACTCCGCGTACGCAGCTCCCTGCATGCGCATTCCACCGATTGCCACGCATCGGAACTGCCGTCGCCGTTGACAGCAAAGGAATGTCTTCCGCGGGACAAGGATAACTGGGCGCCGGAACAGAAAGAATTATTGCCGCAGCTCACCCTAAGCGCGGGCGTCACGCCTCGACGTACATTCCTCGATTTCCCCCCGGGTATTACCGCTCCTGGCAACAGGGGCGGGGGGGGGGGGGGGGGAAGGGGGGCATCGGCCCTGTGGGCTTCCACTTAACAGCCGCCTTCATCAAAAAATGTTGGGGCAATGGGGTTTTTCGTGTTAAATTTAAATCTTCCCCTAATTTTTTAGCTAAGGGTTTTCGGGACGTGTCACATAAATTAAAGTGGCAACCCCAACCGTGGCTGGTTTCTTGGATCTTGACGTCATCTGCGTCCACTTTTTTTCTTAGGGTCTGGTTCATACCATGCTAGTAATTTTTTTTTGTATTGCTTGTTTCTTGTCTTCATACTTGTTTATGTGTGTGGCTGTTTCTTGTGCACGTGATCCGAGCCTACAAATTTTTGTCGATACACTCTCTCTCTGCCGTCCGGCTCTTCTGTCACGGTCGGCTTTGAGTCTCGGCCCCTTTGACTCGACCGCCCCAGCCAACACCACAGCTTCTTTTACACATATCGCTGTTTTTGCACCGTTTCTTCCGCAGGTCGATCCAGAAAGCGCGCATTCGCCGTAGCTACTTTGTGCACTACATAGCCTGCCATCCAGTGACCCTTGTATATTTCTATAATGTCCGCTGTGTTTCGGTATCCTCGAGCGTATTTTTCATGCTGCTCACGAAAAGGTACGTTTTTTCTGTCACTTTGGTTTTGCAAGTTGTTCGTAAATCACTGTTATGAAGGTGTACCGCTACGTTGATTGAGCTGGCTAAAGAGCGATCGAGTCATCGGGTTACCTGAAAGCTTGAAGGAAAAAGAAAATTATTTCTTAGTGTACAAATACCCCGTCACGCATCTCCGGTTTGAGCGCTAAACAGAACACGTATAATCTTGCTAAATCGCTAAACCTGTTCAGTATAACCGGAATGGACACTGAGAGGGTGCTGTTTTGAACTGTTCAATCTCATAGCGGCCAGATATCATCAACTGGAGCTATAAACCAGACCAGTACAAACCTGTTTCGGCAGTAAACAGACCCTGAAACACCCTGTTCGCCGCAACTTGGACCCGTATGAAGCCTGTCTTTTTTTTAAAATCCGGTTTCATTAAATACACGATTTTTGAGTAGCCTATAAGCCTTTCATCAGAAGAATTTCTCACGAATTAAGGACGCCTCCATATCGCATTCAATGGGCGAAAGTGGCACCGCGAGAACGTCTGGCATCCCCTTCGGAGGGCCATCTAGGACATCCTGTAGAAGGGCAAGGGCGGGCAGTGATCTATACCCTAGTGCTTACGACATGATGGTCCAGGATCAAAGGGCGCTTCTCCACGGTGGACTGCGCGAAGCCGTGATGGACCACCTGGTGAACAAGGTTCGTCCACCTGTATTGACCTCCGCTCACGACGCCTTCCTGCAGACTCTAAATAGAGCCTGGAACTAACATCAGTCAAGAATGAGGCAGATCAAAAACATCGCTTTCTATCTGCAGCAATACGTGCCAGCATGTGGAGCATCCAAAGCCTCGGGCTGATTCTCTTCCGGAGCGAGGTATACCGCGAAACGGAGACATATACGGGACAAGCTGCAAGAGAATCTGCTTCAAACGATGAGCCGGCGACCGCCAGGGTGAGGTCGTCGACAAGCTGTCAGTCAAGGAAGCCTGCCAGATGCTGGGAAAATTGAGCGTTAATTCGAGATCGGTCTACGAGGAAGACTTCGAGCGACCCTTGTTGACCGAGTCAGCGAAATTGTCCACCCTCTGGCTGCGTATCCCTCTGCACTCCTCTCGTCATTCTCTGCTGCTTCCACGGTAACTCCTCTTCCTCCTTACCCATAGTTAACCTTCCGGTTACGCTGACTAGTACTGCTGCTACGACGCTAAACCCAGGGTACGGGCCTTTCCGTTTAATGACTGACGCTATTAATGGCTCACCCAAGGTATGCCTGGTTTAGTCAAGAGCTTAAATGTCCGAGTGAGTCCGAATGAGAGAACGCAGATTGGTTGTGAGACGAAATGAGTGAGTCCAGACCAGTCGTGAGTCAAAGTGAGTGAGTCCATGTGAGTCGCGAGTCGACCGAATTGAGGGAGTCCAGATCTATGAGTCCAGAGTTGAATGAGTGAGCTAGCCTAGATGAACCGTGAGTCTGAGGCGGGAGTCGCTATATATGAGTGGTTGACCCCGGATGACTGGTGATTCTGAGAGAGCTCAAGTGAGCTGTGAGCCTAAATTAGTTTGAGTTCATGAGTTCGAGGGAGCCCGAGCCAAGAGTGTGTGTTTGAGTTAGCCCGGCGTACGTAGGTTGACCAAACTTTTGTGAGTGAGCACTCGTGATTTTGCCGATGCATGCCGATGGGCAGGTCCTTAAGGCTTCACTGTTTACCGCGACATGTCCCCCCTAATGCTCGCGCATTATAAAAAAAATTTTCCTCGGCCTAGCCGCTCGCTTGTTCGGACTCAAGTTTCGCACAGGGGTGGAATCTGGCGGACAGTTGTTTTATACTACGCTTGGGTGGGAGTATGAGGAGGAGGAGAGACTTTAATGGAACAGGAGAGGTGGGGTACTTGCATTATTCGATTAAAAATTAATGAATCGGAAATCTCCATAGTCTGCGGCGACAACGAAGCAAAGCAGCGAGCTTCCGCGGCACTGTAGGACACTGCTGGTAGCGCCATCACGCGCCCTGGACAAACTAGAGCTCTAGCGTGCAAGGAGGCAGTGGAGAAAAATATGGGAGAAACGCAAAGTGGAGGAAGGGGACAGTCGTGTGCGAAAAATGTTTTCTGTTCCTAATATTGATTAGAGAGAGAGAAAGCAGACTTTATTTACACCGACATATACCTCGGGGCAGGGGCTCAGCCAGAGGGAATGTCTCCCCCTTGCCGGCCCTCCTGCGCCGTGGCCGCAGAGAAGGTCTTGGAGTAAGCCTCCACCGCCAGGCGTAGGACGATCTTTTGTGCATCCGCATTTTGGCTGCGGATGTAGGACTCCCATGCAGGCAACTTGATCAAGGGGATATCAGTCTGTTTAGCTCCCGGAGATTCGGGGCATTGGAAGATTAAATGATTTTGACTCAGATGCACGTAGCAGAGATTGCAAGCCTCTGGGTCGCCTTTAAGCTTATTGCGCAGAGTAACATAAGGGGAGAAGAGATTGGCCTGAATTTTTCGACAGGCCCGACATTCTGAGGGTGTTAGGGACCCATCTGGTGGTGGATAGATCCTTCGGCCTAGTCTGGGAGTCTCAGAGAGCTCCTTGTAGGTGATGAGAGGGTCTTTGTCTCCGGGTAGCGGGGGTCTCTACGGCCACTCGGGTGTATACATCTCGAGCGAGGTGTTGGGCAGCCTCATTGCCTGGTAGACCCTCATGAGCTGGAACCCAGATGACTGAAACATTCCGGTTTAGCGGGTGCTTCCTTAGTAGACTGGCCGCCTGCTTGGAAATTAGGCCTTTATTGAAGTTCCTAACAGCCGCCTTATCTTCTGAGAAAATAGTTTTGGCCCAATATTGATAATGAATGAATGAATGAACTTTATTTCCGACATCGTGGGGTCTCGCGGTCGGGGCGCAGCAATCAGGAGGGGGTGCCTCCCAGCCGGCACTCAGCACCGGAGACAGCGGAGAGAGTCTTGCAGTAAGCTGTCTCCGCTTGTCGGATGATCAGTCTTTGCTGATCCGGGTCGTGGCTCTGGATCAGCCCTTCCCAGGTGGCAAGGTCTGGGATGCTTTGTGATTAAAGAATATGAGAAAGAGCTTTCAAACCAGCCGCGCAGCCACACCCTCCCTCCGTGCTCTTCCTCCCAGGCTCGTTCCTCGAGATGGCACTACCAGTACCATTGTTTCGAAAGCTTGCTTGTTTTGGTCTTCCTTTCAGCAGACGATGATTTTCGATTAATTCTTACTGAATCAGGCATGTCCCCCCCCCCCCCCCCCCACACTTCCCCAGAAAAAAGAAAGTTTAAAGCAAAACTTATCACCAAATTCCACCCCTGTGCGAAGTTTGAGTCCGGAAAAGCAAGCGACTAGGCCAAGGGATTTTTTTTTCGATTTTCACTGAGCATTGAACCCTATCTGGAGAAAGAATAACTTTAATAATAATAATTGGTTTTTGGGGAAAGGAAATGGCGCAGTATCTGTCTTTTATATCGTTGGACACCTGAACCGCGCCGTAAGGGAAGGGACAAGGGAGGGAGTGAAAGAAGAAGGGAAGAAGGAGGTGCCGTAGTGGAGGGCTCCGGAATAATTTCGACCACCTGGGGATCTTTAACGTGCACTGACATCGCACATCACACGGGCGCGTTAGCGTCTTTCCTCCGTAAAAACGCAGCCAGTCCGCTTTTAAAGAATAACTTTCTGTCACGAAATTTTATTCTTAGTTGAATAAGCCATAAAAACACTAGCTGTACATCGATGGTCCTTTAACCTGCGCTGACTTTGTACGGCAGACAGGCGCCTATTTGTTGTTTGTCAATAAATCTTTAGTTGGAAGTAAGCGCTCGCGTTGTCCAGTTCTTCTTTGTCCCTGTTTTTTTGCGCTTGTATATGTTTGCAATGCACCAACTCGCCCAAAGGTCTGTGCTCTTGGGCCTTTTCCAAGGCAGCCGTTTTGCTAGTTCTGATAACCTGGCCGCTAGAGCAATAGGCTAATTTTTGCACCCAAGCCTGTACCTAACTCTTCTGAACTATTAAAATAACGAAGACCATCTTTTTGACGCTATGACGTCTCTTCCGTTGTCGTCAGTCCCTAGCTAGAAGGTCCCTAGCCCCGTGGTCCATAGTCTAGAAATGTTAACAAGCGCCGGCTGACGGTCATGTGTGAAACTGTATGGTTTGCACATGTAACGGTAGATGGCGTCAGCTGTTGAACGCGTTTTCGGAAGATGGACGTCATGTTTTGAACGTCAGTGGTCACTGTTTTCTAGTGTTGTGCAATTGAGCGTTGACGGCACAGGTAGTCATTGAACAAACGCATTTCGTACCACCATGTACCCGGAGTTAGACCGGACTTACGTTTGCGTTCTGCTTTTCCTGCTTTTTGGAAGTAGTAAGTAGATATTTGTAACTGATCAGGTGAGGCGGTTTGTGGTTCTGTAAGGCGCGGTCAAACGTTGTTTACTTCGTGCCAGCGGCTCTAAAGAGGCGCGTTGAACTCAAGTGTCAACGATCAGTAATGTTGCTTCTTGAGTGTTTAACTATTAACAACGATTTCCCGCCAGTGTCTTACTTACGAAAAAAAGAAGTGCTCTACACGATCTTGTAGCCGCTCGTAGTTTGCGTGCTGCGTGCAAGTTGATTGACAAAGGTGAAAGTGTTTCTGAGAAGTTTCTCCGTCTGCACTTGAGGGGTGATTGCAGCAGTCGTATAACATTGCAACGGTGTTTTGAGCCTCAATGAGTTCTTAATTGCTGTATGTTAGAATGAGCCAGCTTGTGTGTGCCTTGCGTTCAGTAAATTTTCTTGGTCACCTCGCCAATTTAATGCTGCTATGTAGTAACTGGTGTCCACCGTTTGGGCAGGTAGGAGCGAGGCTTACTCATAGGATGAAAACAGACTCGGCTTCGATTTGTTACGGCAATGTTGACGCTGCGATGGTTCAGATCATTGCTGCAGTAAAAGGTTCGCTCGAAATAGTACGCCTGGTTTATTAGCACAAAGCATTTGTTGATTTGCGACAGCTGTCTGTTGGCGACGTGCGTGCGAGCATCCTTCCCTTTCGTGCAGGTTGTGCGCAGATTGGAAGCAAATGCACGTTCATTAGTTTCTGCCTCGCAAGGCACGCTTTCTGCGATTCCAACAACATCTGCAGATGCAAGCCGGACTACCCTGTGCAGATATCTGATCGCAAGTGCGTTAAAGGTAAGCAGTGACATGATGGTGTCTTTGGGCACCGTTAAGTGCGCGCAGCTACAAAAATGTAGCACATGTGTACTTAGTTTTACAACGAACCTCAGCTAGGAAGCGTGGCGAAACTGGTTGAGGACTTGCATTTCCAGGTGAAAATCTTGACCAGCTTAAGTGGTTTGTGGAACAATTCGCATTTGGTTCCAACTGGGACCAATTCAATTCCTAACCAATTAAATAAGTCCGTGTACCTCCTTTTCTGGTCCTTCGTTTTAATTGCGCTGTTTCGTTCCTTAAGATGCAATACCAACTCGCCCACTACGCTGTGTTGCTAAATAAACTGGTCGAGGCATACTACCGACCGTGTTTTTAGATGCAAATTGTGCCTATCTCTTTGCAATGCCAAGATTTATTCCGTTTAATTTGTGTACCATCATGTGACCTTTTTCACAGTCCGGATATCTATATAAAGCAATATCGGTTTCATAGATTTTTTGCTCGTTACTAGGGCTGTCATTACTTCCTTTGCATGCAGCTTGCCTTTGGGGGCTTCAGCTACATGTTGGTGTCATCTTGTCGAATGGAATTGATACATGGATTTTCACTTTAATCCCGAGAGTGTCCACTTTCGGAGCCAGTTTCTTTCCAAATACTCCTTTTGAGCTGGGTTGAAAGGTACAGTTGCGAGGCTATGGCTTCTGCAAGTCTGCTGTTCTCACGCTTTCACTAGCTGCCACATTGAAAATAAGAGGCATATCAAATTCCTTTCCCAACCTGACAGACCTCTGTCGAATGTTTTCTTTTAGAAACAAAAGGTTTGCACCAAAGAGTAAATGAAGGAAAGAAAAAGAACGAGGCTTTGTCATTGGGCATCTTAACTGGTACTGTACTCCATCCCACTAGTAGTTCACAGTTCAGTGGCAGCTATGAGCGTGAGAAAACTGGTTCCACAAGTGTGCTCTTCCCGTGAGCCATCCATACAGGTCTGGAAGCCATTGATTCACCCTGATAGCTTCCACTCCAGTGTCAACTACTTGTTAGATGAAGTATAGTGCAGTCAAGCAGTGCACAATATCTCCCTCTTCTGCAAGCATTGTTTTATAGGCCAAAATAGTTGGTACCTCAATTGCAGATTGCATGAGAATACTTGCTCACTCGCTTACTCACGGGATTTCCAATCAGCAACCGTTCTGCTCATGCAATTCTTGCCCTGAATGCTAACTAAAGACACCATAAAAAAAAAACTGCATGCGAAGTATATGAAGCCTTTACAATATATTTCAAGGGGAGCGTTTGCATGTATGTATTATACTGTTGTATGTGACTGAAAGCCTGTTGCGTTTCTGATTTTGTTTTATTGTTTAGTTGCCTTGTGCACATATTTGTCATGTTTGCAAACAATAAGCACATAGCTGTTATTCAGACTAGCATCTTGTCTTGCCTGTTCTCGATGTGTCTCGTCTTCAGCCCGTTGTGCCTTAGGCAGTGCGGGCTGGGCAACATTATTTTTCTTTCTTTTTCTCTGACCACACTAATATATGTGTCTTGTCTTCAAGCTACTTCTGTGTGTCATCTTACGTGCAGTGATCAGCCCTTATTAGCACTACTGTTAAATATGCGGTGCAACTACATAGTTGCCGAACTGAAAAGTACTGCTGCATAGTTGCAGCCAGTGCTATTTAGTATGAGCAAAAAGGTCTGCTTGCTTGCTAATGAACTTCAATTGCCACGACAGGCAGTATTACACTGGTGTCACACGGGTGATCTCAGTGGTTTCCTAGCGGGGTTGTCTTTCATGCAAGATTCATTCACACTTTCGTAAGGTCTTATCTGTTGCCCAGCATCAATATGTCGTTACTGAGCAGTTCCTGTGCTTGTGATTCTCACTGCACATGCCATAGTACATTATACCCAGTTACCACTCATCCAAGACACCCAAAAAATGTGAAAGAGAGTATTCTAATACATATAAGTTTTTAACATTTCAGTGCACACTGTTGGCATCGTGTGCTGAAGATCAGACACAGCCATCCAACTTAATGCATGGTCCACCGAATCTGCGCCCATTCAAGAACCATGCTTACCCTCTTGTGCATTGCTTTTTGTATTGTGTGAGCATTAGGGGGCACATGTTGTGGAGAAAGTGAAGCCCTGATGAGTGACACCCTGCCCACTTGGTTGTGAGCAAAGTGCCCGTCATGGCAGATGGCAGGTAAATTAATGATTGGTTGTGAAAGGTTGCCCAGGAAGAGCACCCTGGGTTGCAAAAGCCCCACCGATGGCAGCACCTTCCATCTCAAGACAGTGGCACATCGTTTTACTGCTGCCCCACTGTTCCAGTAGTGGTTTGAGTATTCTCATGGATCAGTGAATGTAAAGTAGAGAATGACTGATGTCGCAGCATTTAAAGATGACGAGAACGGAGGCACCAAGAATGAAAAATTTAAAAATTAAAAAGAAATCAGCGTGTGATCAGCGAGCGTAGTTTGTAGCGGTGATCGCTCATGCATATCCGTCGTAGTGCTCAAGCGAGCGCCATTGCGTTTTTTTTTTTTGTGAATGGAGGGAAATGCATTGTGTGTGTGGCATCCCCTTCCCCTCTAACTGCCACCTCCAAGAGTAGCTCATAAATCCACCCCTGTTTTATTCATGGGTTGACTGTTCAGAAACAGTGGCATGTAAAATTGCTGATGGTCATATGCTGCAGGCTGGTTTTGCTCGCCTTTCAGATATATTTGCTAGGCTTGGGTAATAAGGGGTGGTGGTTGGGGCAGTGGTGCCATTGTGGTAGGCTTAGCGGTTTTGTATCTGAAGATAAGGCCATAATAAACCACCTGGTTGAGAGATGTGCAAGATCACTTGATAGAGCTGGAGGTCAGCGGCATGTTTATTGGTAGTGCTCATGGATGTGGTCTCGGGGGTTAGTTCAGATGTGCAGATGGGAAGTATCTGCATATTGCTATGACAGACCTGTGTGAGTAACATCGGTGCCATTTTTGCAGTCAGGAAAGATGCAATGTTGCTCGTGAGTTCTGTTATGTCAGTGCATGTTAAAAACCCCAGGTGGTCTAAACTACAATGGAGCCCTACTGTAAGGTGTCCCTCATGGCCCATATGCAACTCTGGGTGTCAAAGCACACATATACAATATTATACCAATAGTTTATGAAATTGCGGAGCCGTTTCATGTCTTGTTTAACTTCCTTCTTAGCACGACGACATCTGGAACTGTGCATGGACACTAAAGAGTGCACTAAGATGGACAAAAACATGTACTGCTCTCGAACATCATCTCAGAGCCGCTGTGAGTGCCATGATGATTACATCTACAATGAAGAGACCAGATCCTGTGAACCCTGTGAGTACATTTATTTCTGGGGGTGCATGCTAAATATCTGTGGATTTCATCTATCTCATTGGACTACAGAGGCAAAAGTGCAAGATGTGACGTACTGCTTTAGAACAAACTGCTGAACATTTAATGAGTTAACCGCAAAAGGGAGAATTGTTGGGCCATTTGGTTTATGATTAGTGTCGAAAACAGTGCAAAACACGGGACAGAGAAAAGAAACAACATACACAGCACTAGTCCTCTAGCAAATGGAGAAAGGTAATCATTCTGGTTACTAAACCACTGGCTTTTTGGGCTTTGGCATGAAGCAGGAATGAGCTGTATTTTTTTTTTTTTGATACCATATGTGCTTTTTATTTGTGAAAGCTTTAGGTCTTTGGCAACTGGAGATCAGGGCAGAGTAGTCTGAATTTTATTTTAAGTAGTATTTATTGACAACCACATCAGTCGACGCAAACTACTAATATTGAATGAAATATAGCAAATGCTTTTTTCTAAGATTTCGATGATTGTAACGAGCTGTCTGATTCGAGGTGAGTGCTCAACTGAACACACAGAAAAGGACTACCACGCTCGCCAGTTGCTTTTTGTGGCAATGAAGGAAAAGCTACGAGAGCAGAGTATCTGTAACTGTGTCACTACATGAACAGGACGGCCACCTTGCACATTGCTCAACTCATGGTTGCTGTGCTCAGCCAAACCAAACTAAACCAAACCAAACCAAACCAAAGAAACTATTTCTGGGGTGACTCTTAAGTTTAAAATGTACGATAAGGTTAGAATTATGCCGTAAATAACGGTTATTACCAGTGTATAATTATTTTTGCATTCTTCTGTTTGCATTAGAGTTATCCTGTTCATGTTTCATCTGACACTGATAGTACATCTGTAGTAGGAAGCTGCAGTGGGGTCGTATGGCTTCACATGCTAGTCTGTGTTGCCTGCATGTTTGCTTCAATTGAATCCTGCGTCCACAGATGTTTGTTGCGTCCTATGTTGATGTTGGATGAATCCTGTGATGTTTGTTGCGTTGGAGATTCAGTGCCGTCGCCTTGACGTGCTTTGTGATGGTCATGCCACCTTTGTTTTTATGTAGCATTCATTATAAAGGGGGCCATTACAAGTAGGCCTGGCTGTATGGTGGGAGTTCTCGAACTGGGTTTCGTTAAACCCTTCGGCTCCTTAAGGGTACTTTTGGACTCTCCAAGCACCTAAATTCATGCATGTCTGAACCCCCAGCTTTTCGTTCCCTATCTTATTTTGGGCCTGATCCTACTGCTGTGGCTTTTAACAAACTGTTTCACTCTGCAGCTGGCCATTATCATTTGAATTCGGACAGTTTTTTGAGGGGGTTGCACGTCTGCATGCTCTTTATTGCATGCATTTTAGGCAGGAAGGAATAGAAGCCAAGACATGAAGATCCTCAGTACCTTTTGAAAGTCACTGAGGTTCACTGAGAACCCTTGCTCTATATTTGTTGTGAAAATTGTCCTGAAGTGCTGCTGGAAAGAAACTTAGGTGATGCAGAGACATTTAGCTCTTAAGTGTCCTTCATCAGGACATGTTGAGCCTTTTCTGTGCGCATGGGGAAACTACCGTTGTGGTTTCACAGTGGGGCAATGGATGGTTCACCATTTGAATTTAACTAAAGAACTAAAAAGAACTAAATAGGTTAAAGTGAGTACCTGTTTCATGAAAATACTAATGCACATATCAAAACATTATAATGCATTAGTAGCCGATTGGCTACTAGGATTAAAGCAGCATATTATGCAGTAGTTGTAAGGCATTTTGCTATTCAGGAAAATCAGTCACTCTAACTCTGATCACCCAACTTGTGCACATGTTGACTTGGGTAAATACTTCTAGCTACACTGCAATTAAAACTATTTTCATTGTTCATGCACGAAATGTCAGCATATTTGATGCATGCTGATTTCAGAAATGCATTTTATATTAAGATAACTTTTAGTGGTACACAGTAAATATAATTAACACCCCATAAATTTATCCCCGACGCATAAAACAGTTAAGGAGAACGTGGACAAGTTTTTGTATGTCGGCATGTTCACAAAACTGCGTCCTGTGCAATAAAGCAATTAGTTCTTTTTTTTTTTTTGTGACGATGCTCATGGAAAGCAAAGTTGAAAGTCATTGGGGTCATTGCATAATTACATGAACACACCTCTTGTAAAAATAACTTCAAAAATCTATTGCACGCAAACATAGAAAAATAGAGATTTTAATACACTCCTTAACATCTCAGAATTCATGCACAAAGAAAAAAAAGAACCCTTTTATTGTTATTCGTTGCAAAATTCCGAAGTGATGAGTGATAGCACTCAAAAAAAGTCAAAGCTGAGAAAATGAACATTACAATTTATTCCTTCATTGGCCTCATTTATCAGCTTCTCTGGTTTAGCTTTTAGTTACACAAATACAGCATTGCAACCTCTGACCTCTCTTCTTCATGGCGATGCAAAGATGGCAGTGCTCTATTGTAAGAAACCCACGAAAATCCTTGATGCACTATGGCCACCAGCAAGACATGTTTTCAATTTTCAGTGAATCCGCATCAAAAAAGCATCTTTCTCTAAATTTGTACTGCATATTTTGGTGTAATTTTTTTGTTATGAGACAGATGAATTCAAGAATTACAAAGAAAAAATTGAGAGATAGAAAATTTTGACCAAATTAGCCATTTTATTGGCTGCATGCCCAGTTAAGCTAAGCATCAGCGAATCTGTTTTGATTCTTTTGCACCTTGTGTTTACATTGCAGTGAAGCTGGCTCCTGTGTCTCCGGACATCCTTTTGCCCATGGCTGTTGGTGTCTCAGTGGCTCTCTCCAGCATGCTGTGTTGCTTCCTTGCTTTGTGGCGCCTTTGCAAACGGTCAGTGTTTGCCTTTTACTAAAGCATGGACAATATATGAAAGTTGTGTTCTTTGTAGCACCCGGCAATGGAAAATTTGTTCAAGATATTAGAATGGAGTTACAGGCGTGGCATCCATGAATTGTGGTTTGGTCTCTTAGAAAGCTGCTTCTTAGCTACGTTTAGAACTTGTGCTGTTCTCTAATGAGTATTCTCAAGGTGGCAGTGTTTCCTTCTTGAGGAGCTCTCAGAGGCAGGAGCCGGTGGGAGCATGTTTTACGGTTATGCTAAAGAAACCAATGCAGAATCAAGTGCATTTCAGAGAACGGTAAAGCACTTTTAACCACCTTTTAGCACTCATGCCATCATCAGCATCAGCCTGACTATGCCCACTGCAGGGCAAAGGCCTCTCTTATATCCCTTCAAATTAATCCTGTCCTTTGCCAGCTGCGGCCACCGGGTCCCCTCAAACTCATCCGCCCATCTAACTTTCTGCCGCCCCCTGCTACGCTTGCCTTCGCTTGGAATCTACTCCGTTACTCTCATGTAAGAGTGCGCCCAACACATAGGACCATGCATTGGAACTCCTGTGTTCTTTGAAAATTTTATATTTTGCTATACAGCCGAAAGTTTGAAATGCAGCAAAAAATATTCCAGTCATGTTTCTGAACTTGAATTATCATTGTTTACATGATTTACCATCTGTGTCTCAAGAGGATGCTTGAGCAGGCCTCTCCGAGAATTCGATGATTGACAGAACTGCAGAACTGGATGTGGCAAAAAGAAATGAGGGTGGGCACACTCGCTGTCGATGTCAGTGTGATGGTGTCACAGGTGTCATCTCATGGGCTGGTTGGCACGTTTCTGAAATATATTCTAGTAGTTTGAATCAGACAAAGATACAAGAAAGGTATGCAAACAACAAGCGGGCGCTGACTTCGAACAATTCACAGCGGTTGTATAGTTGTATAGCCAGTTGAATGCCCTGGTTTTTTACAAAAGCATCTTTCAAAGTTCCCTCAGATTTTTTGTTCCTACAACAGCACAAGACTTATTGCAGTTCTAAGCCGCCACGGTGGCTGAGTGGTTATGGCGCTCGGCTGCTGGCCCGAAAGACGCGGGTTCGATGCTGGCCGCGGCGGTCAAATTTTGATGGAGGCGAAATTCTAGAGGCCCGTGTGCTGTGCAATGTCAGTGCGCGTTAAAGAACCCCAGGTGGTCGAAATTTCCGGAGCCCTTCACTACGGCGTCTCTCATAGCCTGAGTCGCTTTGGGACGTTAAACCCCCATAAACCATAAACTTACTGCAGTTCTGTGATTTTCAGTAGATGACAGAGCAGCAAGTTCCTGTTTTCTTAGCGGACGTGTCAAAGTTGCTGGTCCTGGATACAGTGCTCTAGGCAAAAAACAGTGCTACAATAAGTTATTTGTTAGTTGTTCTGGGTGCCCTGAACACTGTCATTAAAGAAAAAAGAGCAAGAATGTCATAGCTTCATCCTTGAAGATGCACAAAACACCAAGTAGACAGAAAAGGTTCAGTTGAACAGAAAAAAGGACACAGTGACCTATCTATATTGGTTGGTGTTTCTTTTTTTTTTTTGCTGTTGCATTGAACTTGCTACCTCACCAGACGATGTTTTATCAAACCTTAGATTTCAGGCAGAAGAGGGACAAAATGACACAAGCACTTTTTCGGAACGAAACCTTTATGCAAAGAATACAAGAACTTAAATCTGCCTTTGAAATTACAGAGAACGAAAAACTGTGAAGAAAGTACACTCAGGATGTACTTATCAAGGTTGCAAAAAGCAAGGAATTAGAGAGAATGATTTTCATCTACTGCTTAGATATGCTAGCTCCTTGTCACTGCGACTGATGGTTGATTAGTGCATGAATTTTCCTTTTGTATCAGGAAAACACTCAATTACAGTAGACTCTCGTTAATTCAAACTTCAAGGGACCAGAGATTTTTTTTTGTATTATCAGAAGTGTACCTTAATATGATCAAATATTGAATGCAGTTTTCTATGCAGTAATATTTTGAATCTGTTTCTTCATGCGAATGTAGCTAAATGCTTTAGCACAACATAAAATATGGGTGAAAGGCAGTGATAAGTTTGCTTACTCAAGTGTGGACAAAAAAAAGTTATCAATGCACTGTTCTCGCAATAGGGTAAAAACCTGAAGGAATAAAAAAAAGGTCCAAATCATCTGAAGGTCGAAAAGTCGAATGGCTAAAAGAAAAGCTTCCTGAAACAGTTTTACATGGGAGCAAATTGAACTGATGAAAAAAATAAAGGCAGTGGTCGTCTGCTTTTAAGTGCAAAACTGCGTGGAAATGACGGTTTTTCGCAATTCAATCAATGTTTTGTGCGTGCCCGCTGTCGAGAATATCAAAGCAGAACTGCTTAGTTAGCTTTCAATGGGTGGCCTGGTTGGGCTGTCGGATCCTTGTTGAGGTCGATGTATAAAGATGGCACAATGGCCGGTGACCACACACGGCGGTTAACGGTACGAAAGCACTTCACGCCTTCACCGCTTGCCCGGCGATGCGTTGCCGGTTGGGGCATCACTCCAACTTCTTAACAATCAAAATAGTTTATTAAGGGTGGGACATGATACAAGTCAGTTGAAGAAAAGGCGGTTTAAAGAAAAGGTGGTTTAAATGTGGCTGAGGCTAAGACTGGATGCGATGCGCTCTTTCTACTTCTTTGTTTACAGCTCGTTTTAAAACCTTCGGTATTTGGACGGAGCTTACTGTTTATGCTCTCGCTCAATTTTAACCATTAGCAGTGCAGTGCAACCTACTTGCAAGTGGGTGGAGCCCAGGGCTCACCAGAGCCCGGCTCAGTGGCGAGGCACCTCTGAAGCGTGCAGGGCACACAGTTTCTCGTATAAACACCGTACGCATCTAACTCTGGAGCGATACGTGCGCCATTAGCTACGGCGTGCGCGTTCATTGAGATAGCGACATGAACTCTCCGGAGTGGCAGTGAGCGAAGCAGAATTTTGCGGTACGCCGGTGAGATTATTTCAGGCACCAATGAACTTTGTAAAAATTGCTAGAAATTGTCGTATTGTTGGCTGCAACAGCACTTTCCGGAATTCACCTATGACAAGTTTTACCTAAAGCTTCCCGACCGAAAAGGGAAATGGAAACGTCCTTTTCATTCTAGAACACAAGTCGAGCTTTTACTTCTATTGTGATTCCATATCGCTCAGCTGGCCCTGTGAAATATCTCGCGAAGATAAGCGATCTTGCTCTGTGTTCTAAATTTTCGGGTCGGCAGGAAAATACTTTGTGTGCCTGAAAAAAAAAAAAAATTACATCTGTGCTCGGTAATGAATCATATTCAAGCGCTTCTACCAAGCACAATATGCGCCCCTTGCCGTGTGCAGCTACTCGAAAAGTAATACTCTCTCTTTTTGTTGTTTGTTCTAAGCAAAGCATACTTTCGTGAATGTACTTTACACTTTAACCTTTTTTGTTGTTGTCATGCGACGTGCTGTTGGCCATTACATCATGTCGTACCACAGTAATTTCTGATTAATTCTTAGTTAAAGAGTGGTCTCCTTACTTCAAGTTGTGTGTGGAATCCTTTCTTTTCTTCAATGAACTTTGTTCTTCTGCGCGCTTACGAAGAGCTCGGCCAGCTTCTCTGGAGCTACTATGACATGTTTTTGATATATTTCTGCTTCTACATTTGAGAGACTGAGACATATTCAGTAGGTACATTTTCATGCATATCAGCATTCAAATCCAGCTTTCTCCAATAAACTCAAAGTAAACAAACCTGGCCGCAAAATCCCGTTTCTTCAATATCAAGGTTGCGCCGTTCAGCACTGTCTCATAGCTGGGGCATTCGGGCCACGATCGCTTGTCCTATTCAAACACTTCTATTGTGCCTTCTTGATTGTTTTCATTAGTAGGAAGGTCTTCGCACTCTCCAAATTCATCGGCTCGCAAGAGGCCATTCAGGCCGTATTTAATGCCCCCAAAATGGTTGTGTACATTCTCCACCTTCACTGGCTTCGCAGAGCCCAAAAAGAACAAGCATAAAACTTATCACCCACAAAAATGTCTTAGAACCATCGCTGTTTTCCTTTTGTCTTAATACACAATGTAGGATGCCATGAGATAAATTGATAAATTAACCTCATACACATGAAATGTAAAAAGCTTATCACTGTTTTCGAGAAGAGGATTTCATAAAGGATTTTAATACCTTCTAGCTTGTCTGATTTGGCCACCCTTAAAAATTTTGGGTACACTTTCCTGCAGCTCGGTATTCTTCATGCTTGAGGGTGGTTAGTTTCTGACAGTGTGCCACTCCGCTCCAAAAAGCTGCCACAGACGCGTGATGTTTATTTTTTCCTGCAGCGCCTGCCTTGCAGCTGCAGGTTGCTTCGACCAGGTGCCTGGTCGCTGACAGCTGTTTTAGAAAGTGGAACCCTTAATACTTTCTAAGCGAAAAAATGAATATTACTTCAAGTTTATTGATTTCGGTTTGGTTTATGGTTTGGTCTATGGGGGTTTAACGTCCCAAAGCGACTCAGGCTATGAGGGACGCCTTAGTGAAAGGCTCCGGAAATTTCAACCACTTGGGGTTCTTTAACGTGCACTGACATCGCACAGTACACGGGCCTCTAGAATTTTGCCTTCATAGAAATTCCGCGGCCGCGGCCGGGATCGAACCCGCATCTTTCGGGTCAGCAGCTGAGCGCCGTAATTACTGAGGCACCGCGGCGGGTTTTTATTGATTTCGAGGGTGCAGAGACGCATGCCTGCGCAATGCATCGGGCTGACACTTCACGCCCATCTTCCATCAAAGTTTCTTTCACGTTGTGAACATGGCAGGATTAAAAAAGCTTGCCCTACAGCCGAATTCCTTCCTAGAAAAAAAACTTGTCATCCTAAAGGCAGAGAGGAACCCAGCTTCTATAAGCAGTGGTGTGCATGTGCCTGTTGCCATATAGTCACGGAAAATCGTCTGCTACGGCGCGGAGCCATCTCACTCAGGACGCCAAACTGGCCGTTGGTGGCACTGAACGCAGCGCCGCCGGTGGAGGCGGCTGGCGGGCGCACGGTACCTATACAGCTCGCTACATTTGCAACCCATCGAAGTGTACCCGCATCAGCTTTACCGTCTCCACTGATATTTAAAAAAAAATCACTCATTTGGACAGCAGGGTTGTTTAAGAAGCCGCCGGCTTTAATGACGACCTCACTTGAGCGCTCGTCCGTTTTCATTGGCAGAAGGTCTTCGGCCTTCGCCAACCTCTGTGGTGCCGCCATTCAAGGACTCTCTCCCCATTTGTCCCCAAGGCCTTGTACATCGTCCGAAGCGCGCAACGCGCTGTCATTGTCCTGACCCCTCTCGGCTCCCCGCGAAAGCGGCAACTCTCGGCAGAAGGGGGAAACGAGCCACCGGCACCTAGGCCTAACTTAACATGTTCAAAAAGAGTGAGGCCTTCCGCAGCATCTCTACAGATGAATAGCGTGCGCTAACAGGACGAACACAGGAAACTTGGAGAAGACGAAAGAAGCGCAACTGTTATTAAAGTTGGAAGTTGCGCTTCTTTCGTCTTCTCCAAGTTTCCTGTGTTCGTCCTGTTAGTGCACGCTATTCAATTGAAATGTACTAACTAGCCTGCCAGAAAGTTCCTCTACAGATGCACCGCAGTAGCGGCGGAGCCTCCTGACACGCGGTGGTGTACATGTGAGGAGGCTTCACCACGCAACGAGCGCTCATTATCGATGCACAGGACCATGCAGGTGGACGACTCGAGGGTAACGCACATTTTAGCCGGCATGGCGAGACACCTTCTAAGAAAAAAACAAAAACAACGACCAGTGACGTGCCATTTAGCGTCCGAAACTGATGGGCTGGTAGCGAAGCGCAGAAAATGAAACTATGCCCTGACGGGGAAACTCCAATCGACACTCCCCCCTTCAGGCCACGTCGAATTTGATCTCATCTGATCTCGGTCGCCGCTCTTTCGCGTGCCGGGAGCGTTGGAGCAAGACGAAGGAGGTTTGAATTGATCGAATTTAAGAAAAATTGCAGCACGAACTAATCGGCTTGGAAATGCATTGAAGATGTAGTTGTAAGCGGTTTATTAAAATAATAAGAAGAAAGAAGGAAAATATTTTTGTTATCCCGGCATCTGCCATCGATACTGAAGCACTTCAGCTGGGGCAGCAGAAATAAAAGATAGTGGGCAGAATGGAGAAATGAAATAAAAGAGGTGAGGGGACAGGAAGAGAGGAACAGCCAACCAAATTATAGAAATTAATTTGAAATAATCGAAAGTATGATTTATCACGAGTCTGCTGTATTCCATCTGACAGTTGCTTTCAGTGTCACCCTAGGATGGCTGTTTCTTTAAAAGCAGGATGACGACGACACTTGCAGCAGTGTGCTGTGAAATGTGATGGCTGTCATCTTGGTAATAACTGTTGTTTTTGAGATGCATATTAACACAGTGTCAAGCCTGACAATACTATAGGTTATCCCTAAAACTACGAAATGTTTTGTATAGCACCTTTTTCTTCTCTTGCGTGAAACGAACATGGTCACATGGCACATATTGCATCTGCCTTTAATTGGATGCCTCTGATTCTTTGCCTTTTTGCTTGCTAAGGCACAGTTGTTTCGAACTTTTTTATAGCAGAAAATACTGTATATACTCGTGTAACGAGCGCCCCAGAGTATGCCCCACCCCCAACTTGGCAGCCAGTAACTGAGGAAGAAAAATATCGGCCAGAAGAATGGTTTCATGTACGCATAATTTTGTGCTTATAGTATGTTCTGCTGGGAGCTAAGAGGCAATAAAATCACCAGGTAATAAATAAATCGCATAATAAATCACCAGATGATGTCTCACAGCCAGATCCAATCTGGTTGGTTTGTTTAGAGTGCCGTGGCTAGGCCTTGATGCAATTCAGATATCTTCCAGCATTCCCGCCCGCCGCGGTCAAGCAAAAATTGATAGTGTTTTCTGCGCGCAGGGCCAACAGCAGTGGCTTCCTGAGCAGCCTGCAAGGTGGCAGCAGCACAAATTCCAGAGGAACCCGGGAGCATGCCCCTGTCCGAACTCAGGACTCCTGGAGCTCGGACACCTTGCCCTCATACGAAGCAGCTGTTTCACTCAAGGTAGGAATAATATTTCAGCTTGGTGTAAAACAGGGGTTCAACTCGACCTTTGCAGAACCATTAGATTCCTTGGTGTGTTCTATTGGTCCCCGAGCGCCTACCATATTTACTCGCGTAATTTGTTCTCTTTTTTCCTTAAGGCTTCAAAAAGAAGGTGCACAAATGAGATTTCGCGAACTTGTCCTAAAAACCTCTACAAAGGTTGTAATGTGCAATATATACCGCATATTGCCGCCTATACATCAACCCCCCAACTTGCACCACTTGCTGGCAAAAATGTTGACTCCAAATATAAGTCAGTGCACGCCCTCCACATTTATGTCCTGCCCCATCCCATGTTATGCAGTCCCCTGTGGGATGGCTTTGTGGCATGCACGCAGCTCAAAGCAATACATTAAAAATGCACAGCCGTGAAGCCAGCAGTCAGGGGCAAATCGAGATAAAAGGCGATAAAACGGCGCCTTCACATGCGGCCTGGCTGACTGCCAGCTGTTCAGTAGTTTTGGATTTCTGTGGGCCCTGGAAGTTTACTCTCACAACTGTTCATCCAGGAAAACGACCGCCAGCACGAGGGATCTGGGTAAATGATGAGGATTTTTTTTTTTTGTGCGGTAGTGCTAAGGCTTCAATCTCGGAGAAACCCATTGGCTGTTTGTCTGAAGCCGGCTAGACCTGCAGAAATAAAATAAACATTGCCGTGGCTGGGTTTGGAACCCACGGCGGCTCAAACGGATCAGCTTTGCACGAGAGCACTATGCTATCGCCACAACCAATCACCCCACATGTTTACCTGCCACTCTCTCACGCTGTGCATTGCATGGCATCATCTTCATCAACTTCCATTTTTGCGCAGTGGATCCAGAACACACCGCTATCACATTGCCCTTTTAAGGTGCGTTAAGCGGTCCTAAAATTTAATAGTGCGCTACTACTAATGGTGCCCTATGGAATGAAACGCAACATGCTAGTGCGCATGCTTTGCATTTGGCCTGGTAAGCTAAACCGACTGTAATTTTTTTTTTTGCCTCAACAAATTTACAAACGAAGTACCGTATAAACGCGTGTAAGGGCCGCACTTTTTTTCCCAGATTCGGGGGGCAAATTTCGGGGTGCGGCCCATACACGCGATTTTCGAAAAAAATTTTTTTTTTTCAAGTGAAAGCAAACCAATCTGAAATGCACGGCATTTATTTACCGTTCAGGCATCACTCACGGAGTCTTCAGACTCCGAGCTGGTGCTGTGTTCAGGTAAATGTTCAGCCCACAGAAAGTCGTCTTCGGTCCCGTCTAAACTGTTTGAAATTCCGGTCGCTTTGAAACTCCGGGTTACAATGTCGGTCGACACGGAATTCCACGCGTACAAAATCCATCCAAGCACAGTCGCGAGCGGTGCCCTCTTAAGCCGCCCTGTCGGCGTCTCGTCATGATTGCCATTGGCCATCCATTCCGAATACTGCCTTCGAAATTCAACCTTAAAAGGCCGATTGACGCTTACATCCAGGGGTTGCAGCATGCCGGTGAGGCCGCCCGGTATCACGGCCATGTCTGTGCGGATACCGCGCAGGCGTTCCTTAACCCTACCCGTCAAGAGACCGTGGAAGCTGTCCAAGACGAGGAGCGATCGTCGGGCCAGCATGGCGCCTGGGCGCTTCTCCCAAACGCTTTTTACCCAGTCGAGCACAAGCTCATCATCCATCCAGCCCTTTTCTTGGGCGCGAACTACAATTCCCTTGGGGAAAACGCCTTTAGGAATTGTTTTTCTTTTCAGGATGACATAGGGGGGCGGCTTCCGCCCTTCCGCGGTGACGCACAGCATAACGGTACACCGTTGGCGCTCCGCGCCGGTTGTCCGCACGAAAACACTCTTCTTTCCTTTCAGTTCAACTGTGCAGCTCTCGGGACAGTCGAACCACACGGGGGTCTGGTCGGCGTTCGTTATCTGCGAAAATATATAGTTGTGCTCATGACGCAGACCGATGACGTACTTCTGAAAGCTGAGCACCTTGTTGGTGTAGTCGAGGGGCAGCCGCTGGCACAGCGTGGTCCTTCGCCGAAATGATAGGTCCTTCCTCTTCAGAAATCTTCGTACCCAGCCGGCACTAGCCTTGAAGTCCTCATGAGGTATGCTTTTAGCACGCGCCAAGGCTTGTGCCCTCACGCGCAGCATGTCCGTTGTCAACGCGTAGCCGTTGTTCCGCACTTCCATTGAATAGCATAGCAGCTCTTCTTCTAGCTCAGGAAATTTGCATGGCTTGCCTCGGAAAGCGCGCTTTTTGGAGCTGGTATTCTTCAACGCATCCTTTTGTCCGCACCACCGTCGGACACACTTCTCGTCCACATCAAATTTTCTGCCCGCGGCACGCTTGCCGTGTCCGAGAGCGAACTCCACTACTTTAAGTTTAAAGCCCGCCGTGTAGCTGTTGAGGTGCTTGCCCATCGTGCAACATTGACAATGCTTGGAGGCAGTTCATGAAAAAGTGAAGAACAACAGCGCACGAGAGCAACAGCTATGCCGAGCGACCACGCTAACACAACCACCAAAAAGCGCATGCTTTGACAGCCAGAACAGAACAAAGTTAGACCTGGCGATACCGATGCCGATACGGATAGCGGAAGTACAGTAGCAGAAGCTCGCGGCAGAAGAAAAGATGATGATGATGACCCGCGCCCTCGGGCGCCATCCATGGGCAGCAAGCACCTCGAAGCTCCTGTGCGCATGTATTTCGAAGGCTATTCTTGTGTGTTTCCTGGAAAGTTTGGGTGCGGCCCTTACACGGATTTTTTTTTTTTTAAATATTTCGTTTGGGAATACGGGGTGCGGCCCTTACACGGGTGTGGCCCTTACACGCGTTTATACGGTAACTTTTTTGTTTCACGCACGGAGCTCCATGTATCATGCTTGGAATGGGCATCGCATGGGACGCGTACAACCCATGGCTCAGGCAAAACTATGTTAGGCCCCCCAATATGTTCACTGCTTAATTTCGAATGGTCATTTTTCTAGAAAAAAGTCGATATATGCAGCAATACGGTATATTGTGCGTTGTGACCTTTGAATTTCTAAGGGAAGGATGCACTGTGACCGTTTCTGCTGTTATTTCCTTCCATTATGACATTGTTATCTTCTCCATGGCTATTTAGGTGATGCTGACTCGTTTCCACTTGTGTGTTGATGGAGGCATGCTGGTTCCGACACCCTAGTCTTGCACTCTTGCCCAAAAAAGCCAGTCGTGCTCATTCCTTGCACTCATCAGTAATGACTTTGCTTTGGCTTGGCTTTGGCAGTGACGTCTTCCTTTGAGTGATGTGGCTTTCTTGGTGGGGTGCCCTTGCCACTCGCACCTTTCACAGCCGCACACAGCGACGCGGCCGCGCAAGCCTTCCCGGGCCTTCTCTGCATGCATCCACATGCGTACTGGTGGTCTGGTGCTGTAGGGAGCATAAATTTTAAAAATAAATTCGTGTAATATATAATTGGGGCGTGAGTTACTCGAATAAATACGGTCAACCAATGCATGATTGGACCCTAAGCTTTCTCTTACCCACCTTTTTATGGGATTAATCACGTTGTAATTGGCTATTGCAGACTACTTTACTTTACAGGCAGTCATTAATCAAACTAAGCATGTTTTGAGGGGCCATGTGTCTGCATGTTTGACTGCGTGACAGTTGCCTCGTGTGATAACCAGTTCCTGTCCCAAAATGCTGGCATTGTAGGATGAAGGAACCAAACAGCCATCTGTGCTCATATATTTTGTTTGGTCATCTTCCAAATATAAAATGTGGCATAGCACATTACCACTTTACCAAAGTAGGATACTCCCAAAGTAGTATTTCCATATTCTTTATTTGTACATAGTGCATACAGTGGACTCTCGTTAAACGGAACCCCAAGGGACCGGGAAAATATGTTCCATTTATCAGCAGTTTCGTTTAGAGAGAGAAGGTTCAGGATTTCGCAATCTGTTGCGCGCTGCTTGGTCCCGACGAGGCAGGTGTGCGCGCAGTTGGCAGTCTCCGCGGAAGCGGATCTCAAATGCAAAATCTAGATAATAAAGAGAACGGTACACTATGGGCACAAACTTTATTGCACAAAAGCAGTAAGCAGTGAACTTTGTTTTTTCAAAGCACTACTGAAATTTAAAAAAAATGTCAATAGTCCACTTATTCCGTGGAAATCAGTGGGAACTGCAATTTATTGGCTTGTGAAAAAGGACTTTATGTTTGCTTGTTTTAGCTCTCGCAACCGTTTTCCTTGGATGGTGCCACCCATACTAGACAGGCTGCTTACTTCTTCAGAATTTTGGGGAGCCGTCTTGCTCGCCAGTCCCCGCATGCTGTCGTGTCTGCAGCGGCAGCCTCCCCTGAAACGGCACGACACACTATGCTATTCCGATCTTTAAATCCCGTTAACCACCCTTCGCTGCACGAGAAACCTTCGATGCCGAGCTGCAGAACAAATTCTTCTGCTTGCGCGTGAATGAGTGGCCCGCTGATCGGAATGTCTTCACTGCGGGCTCTCCGCAGTCAAACCACCAGACACTTCTCCAGATCTTCGTGGTTGGCCACCCGCAGTCGTTTTCTTTGAGGGCCAAAGCGTGACGTCCTGAAAGCCTGCCGCAGCTTATCCTTGTCCTAAAGTATCCTCGTGAGGCTGCTCTTGGGGACAGCGTAGTTCATCGCAAGCGCTGTTTTTGTGAAGCGACCACTCTCGAAGTCGTTGATTTTCTCCACCTTCCTTTCTAATGTAAGGGCATTGTGAGGTCGCTTCTGCGCTGCCATCGGATGGTGACTTCGTGACGAAATGTCGCAGACGACTCTCAACAGCGGATGTAAGGCTTAAGCCTAGCTGAACACAACTGCAAGCACACCGTGACAGAAAGCAAGCGATGCGGTTGCAGTGTGTGAGAAAACCGGAAACACCCAAAGACGGAAATCTGAAAGAGGGGGGAGGCGAGGGGCAGTGATGCGTACCGCGATGGGGCTGCGCGTTCACGTCAAGTTGTGGTTTCGAGCCTATTTTCGGTTCCGTTTATACGGTGGTCGGAAAATTTTTGTTCCAATTAACGAGATTTTTTTTACATTGCCTTAATACAAAACAACCAACTGCAAGGCGTTTGTTCCACTTAAGCGTTGGTTCCGTTTAACCGACTTCCGTTTATTGAGTTTCTACTTTATTACCCCTACCCCTATCCTTTCTTACTATCGCTCCCCCCTTTCTTTACCTCTCCCTGTCCTTTTATTTCCGCTAGTCGCAGCTCAGGTGCTCCATGTTTCGATAGCAGATGCTGTGGCTGGCAACATCTTTTCCTTCCATTGTTATTTTATTAATAAATAGTCACTAACAACAACAAAGTAGTCATTTTCTTATTGGTTCTGGGTTCAGGAAAACAAAACTAAGCTTACGTTTGCACATAGTTTGATTGCTCACGTCTCTTTACAGTATGCTGGCATGGATACTGTAAGAAGCACATCAAGAATAATCTCGAGTCATGTCGTTCTACCTCTAGCTTGATTTTTATCGAGCAGTGCTGTACTCTTCCTGATGCCTTTGCATGTGTAGGTTCTGAGCACCTTCTACTCTGTTTCGGAAAGCCGCCGCGGTGGCTGAGTGGTTATGGCGCTCGGCTGCTGACTCGAAAGACGCGGGCTCGATCCCGGCCGCGGCGGTCGAATTTCGATGGAGGCGAAATTCTAGAGGCCCGTGTGCTGTGCGATGTCAGTGCACGTTAAAGAACCCCAGGAGGTCGAAATTTCCGGAGCCCTTCACTACGGCGTCTCTCATAGCCTGAGTCGCTTTGGGACGTTAAACCCCCATAAACCAAACCTATTCTGTTTTGAAAAGGGTTGCAGCCCTTTCTAGCTTCCTGTCACATTGAAGATCTTTGGGCTGTGCCTTTGAAACCGAGTTACAGCATTTATTTCAGCAGTTTTATAATTAGGACACCGTAAAGGGCAGCTCTAGGGTTTTTTGTTAGGTTGCCATGTTCTAATGGTACTTAATCTAAGATTTGTCTCTTGTTCCCGACTACATTAACCAAGTTTGGTAGGCATACGATGTTACATTCCAGCGCATGCCGATTTTAATGTTCGCTGTTTCCATATTCTCAGTTGCAGGTAATTTCTACGAGCAACACTACATTTCCAGTGTCACATACCTACAATCTAGCCGTGTTAATACCTTCTTTCCTCTTTAGTAACAAAATTTCGAGGCTTCCCGTCTCGGTCATTTTATGAAATGACTCGTTTTCAGTTGCTAATTCAGCCATTCAACTCACATGCGAGCGTTTTTCTAGTAATGTTTGTAACATCATTGCCGCACCAAGGGAAAGATCGTCCCTGGCCACGGACTGAGTTCTGATTTCGGTTTTCTGTTTTCGCTGTTTCAAAATGGTTGAACTCGATGTATTGGAAAACGGTTTGTTGTAGCAGAGGTAGGCGACTCTAAGGAGTGTGATGCGACTATCAACTCAAAATCTCCAATAAACCCCGGGTCTTCCTTTAAGCTTGACCAATCCACCCATCTGCTTAGGCTACAAAGAGGCTTTATGCACTGTCTTTGTAATTTTGTTCTTTTTTTTGACATTTTCTTCATTTGTAAACAGTTGACTCTGTACACCTGCATCTTTTAGATATTTTTTACTGCTCGGTCCCTATATTGCAATACTGTGCTGTCTGCTAGCCCTCTTTGAGTCCTGATTTTTGCCTGTGATGCTCATAGTGCTGGATGTGCAAATTAAGATTATCTTTTGCACCTGAAGCTATCTTCAGCCACAAAAGCATGAGCATCCCCCAAAGTATTGGATGATGTACAGTAGTGTAGGGGACAAAAGTCTATGGATGTGGATTTGCAGGGAAAAAAAAGTTGCGTTTTCTTGCTACCAAATCAGGTGGCATTCATTCAAAGCACACATGTCAGCTCATGTTTCTGGGCTCTCTAATGAACTGGTTTGCCTGGCCTCGCAAAAATGAATTTTTCCCACAGAACTCGCATCCCGTATTTTGTCAATGACTGTTTGTACATAGGTTTATGGAATTCGCAAGTTTTTATGAATTGGTCATGCTGAAGAAAACCCAAGAAGAGTTGACCAAAAACTGTTTTCAGTAGTGGTTCATAAACAAAATTGTGGTTCATAAGAAGAAAACTGAAGCTTGCTTTTACAAAAGCAAAACTAACAGCTTATCTCACACTGGTACGACCGACACTGGAATATGCAAGCGTAATATGGGATCCACATCAGAAAAACCAAATTGACAGGATAGAAAAAGTTCAGCGAAGGGCGGCTCGATTCATTCTGTCCAAATATAGATCTACAGATTCAGTGACTGACATGCTTCATGAACTAAACTTGCCTCAACTTTCAAAGCGAAGGAAAGTTGCCAGGCTGAAAATGTTTTATCTGCTATATACTAACCACTTCAACTTGAACATAAGCGTTTACATGACACAACGTTCCTCTAGAGCTGTGAGATCTTCTCACAAAGATCAGGTCACACCCATGACGGCCAGAATCAATTCATTTAAATACTCCTTCTTCCCCAGAACCATAGATGAATGGAATTCCTTGCCCCAGGACCTTTTACAAGCAGACAATCTACACCAATTTGAAACTTATCTGTCCCGTTATTTAAGCCTATAGAAGCCATTTGTCTTTGCTGTCAATCATTATGTTCTTCACCTGCGGTTCCGATCCTCGGTGGTCTGAAACTGAGTGTATTATTTTGAACATTAACCTACATCAGGCACTTGTGGCTTTATCTGCTGGCAAAATAATTGATGATTTTAAGTTGTATAAATCTTGTACTTGTGGCTTTGTGTACTTGTGGCTGTGTGTACGTATTCAATTGTATGCATCCACCCTGTAACGGCCTTACGGCTGACAGTATCAATAAATAAATAAAATAAAAATAAGAAACGGTGTACATTTGACATCTTACCATCTTTATTGTGCTGGAATGTATGAAGTGTTGGCCTTCTGCCTACCAACTTTGTTCAGTCTTGTAAAACACTTTTCGTTGAAAAGCCTGTCATGAATGTTGTTTTCACTTTTTGCATTGCACTTCAATCTTTGCGTACAGTACTTTTTTTCTGCTCGTTCTACCATTCACAGAGGCCGTCATCATCATCTCAAGAGGATCCTCCACCGCCATACAGCGAAGCTGTTACGTTCCAGTTGCCCTTGTCTGAGACAAAAGTGTGATTGCAGTGCTTCTGCCATGAACTGAAATTCTGTATGCTGCTGCAACACGCAGTCTGAACCACTCTGAGTGAACAGGCTCTTTCGCCAGGTGTAGGAAAGAAGACTGTGCGGAGCACTCATCCCCGGTAGAACAGCCAGCGGGCCTGACAGTTGCCACGGACATCTTCTGCGCTTTGCCATCAATGGCTGATCAGTGCTTACAGCTGATTCTTCCGGTGTAGTGTGCGGCTTGCGCTCACCGTGGTTTCTTCTGTGCTTAGAAAAAAAGCCCTAATGACAGGAGGACTTTTGAGTCCTTGTTCCCGTTACATCTGCAGCAGTTCGCTTTTGCATTGAGATTTAAATATCCAACTTCAGGCCGGAAGAGAGTTTGTATCCAGGAATGGTAGAAGGGTAACGACGCAGCCATCTGCAAACTGTAGTGCATAACAGTATTCTAAGTCGCCCAGCCTTTCTGTTTTTGTGACAAAAAGAATATGTTCAATGCCATGCTGTGTTTTTCCGTGCATACTTTGCTAAGCTGTCTGTTCAAGATGCCATTTGGCAATGTTCTGGTTTTGTTATTTTAAATCAGTAGTATTTTTGTTTTTCCAAATGCTCAGCTACAAAGGTGCCTTGAGGTTTGGCTGGTGCCTGAGGATTGGCCGAGTGCCCTAATACAGTCTTGCTGAAAGCAATTTGGTCTTGTGTTCCTGCCAGAAAGCTGGTTGCACCCACGAGAGAGAAGCACTGGCATGGGCTTATATTTACATTCCTGTTGTCATTGCCAAACTAGGACATGCTTTTTTGTTTGTCATGTTACTGCTAATACAGCATTCTTAATGTGATCATCAGGGGAAGAGGTTAACGATCACTGCCTGCTGAAAGTATGCTGATGATTATTCAGCTTTTGTTTTGCCAGGACCAGGATGTTCTCGGCATCCGTAGACCTCTACACAGGTTTTCTTTTGGGGCAGGCTGTTACCTTGACCAAACATTGGCCAAATATGGCGGCATTTTGTTTCCTATATGGACGTGCCACAAATGCAGGTTTAATATTCATGTTCCTCATTTGCTTGCTTGTTGACCAAACTCATCACCAGGCACTCATTGTTTTAACAAGCATATTTATTTGTTTCAACTTTGTCTTACTTTGTGAACTTCAAGTATGCATGTGCATTTTCATTATTATTTGTCTACATCATGTTGTGTAAAAGAGTGTGCATGAAGAAAGAGCAGGAAAAGCTCTCAGATTTTCTGTGACCTTGCTGTGAGACTACGTAATATTGTTGAGAAAATTGTGCAAATCGGTGGCTTACTGAGGTGCTTTTGTGAATTGTCTTCCATTTAAAAGTGTAATTCTTATTTTTTCAAAGTAGCCTGTTTGTGAATAACCATCAGCAATAACTACTCTAGAAAAGGCATTCATTAAAGTCTGCTTTTACAGCAGCAAAGCTGCATGGCAGATTTCATGCATGCAGGTTCATCTGCAGCTAAGTGCAGGAGTGCGCAGAGCACAGGAGATGTGAAAGAGCTGAGTTTCATTGTGTGCAGATCAGAATTGAAACCTTTACTTTACATGTGCAAAAGTGAATAACACAGCACATCCTGCAATGCGTAGGTATGCACTATGGCCACAAGAAATTAACCTTTTTTTTCATGGTTTCTATGTCTTGTGGACTCAAGATGCAGCTGTGAGGTGAAGAAAGTGAAGTTCTTTCAAATAGGATGTGACGGGGTTTGTGTCTATTGAGCTTATCAGAAGTTCATTTCAACAGATGTACCTAAATAATTGGGCTCCATAAACGCAAACCAGCCACATTTAGTTAATCAGAACTGTCGCAACCTTGGATGAGTTTGCAAGAAAACACCTATTCAGAACCCTAAACAGCGAAAATGAAGAATTTGCCAGGCAGTGTTTTTTTCAGTGCATTGGAACAATATTCAAACATCCCCCAAGATGTGTGCAGTCAGCTATTCAGTTGCAAGATCTGCGGAATGTTTTCTGAACACTGCTGACTGCCCTCGTGCCTCGGATGCGTGCAGGGTCATTGGAACTTGTTAGGCTAGAAGTCTACTACTTGTCTTAACCAAACGCATTTGGTCATGCTTTTATGGCACTAAGAGTTTGTGCTAAACAGTGTGTGCAGTTAAATGGTTTGTTTTAGCCTAAGTTTGCAAAATGAGGCCCCTAAACTGTTCAGCTGATCAGAGAAATTAGGTTTCTTAAGCTCATCCTCAAGGCTGAGCTCCATGTACACGAAATTTCATGCGAAGGCTGAAGTGATGAGTGGTGCCGTCATGCTAAGTGTTTTGCCTGTGTCCGCAGAAAATTTCACTTGGCGCCCGAAAGTCACTTTGCAGTTAACTCAGTCGGACGCCTGTTGGCTGTTTCCAGTTTCTCACATAACATTGCTTTGTGCAACTAGGCCTTTTGGCATTGAAGAGGCTCCTTTAGACAAGGTGCGCATGCACTCCGGTCAGTGTGTGTTAAGTAGGCATCATACGTGCCTTGAAAATGATGATTTGGATGCGCGCCAGAAGTATGGCTGCTCCAAATCTTCCAAGGCATTTTGCAACATGCATGGCTTTCTGTTCAGACTCCAACCCTATCTGGAACTGCTCTCACACTGCCATTTGTAATTTTTAGACAGTAGGCAACAGTACCTGCATTAGGCCTTTGCGTCAAAAAAAGAATAGCTTGACTTGTCACAGGTTGACCGAGTAAAAATTGACATGCGATTACAGTACTTGGTAATGCGAAATTTCAGTGTAGCTCTGCACATATTTTCACGCCACAGCTGGCAGGTGGCATGTTACACAACCACCCTCCGGGATATTCCCATGGCAGCTTTCCGGTTGTCAATTTGTGTGCTCCTGCCATGGCAGGTGGTGTTTCGCTTTGGCACTACCTGCCAGCTTTCACCTGCCACCTAAAAGGTGGCAGGTGAAAGGTGACCTGTGACCTGTCAGGTGGCATGTTATGCCGACAACGTCAATGACTATATCACGGAATGCAGGAACGGGTGCTAAGAGCTATGCTCTAAAAAAAAAAAATGAAATCACAGGTGTTCACCTGCAGTGCGAAAGCAGGACTGATGTGCAGCCACAGCTGCTCAATTTTCTGTAGAGTGAGTGGCCATGCTGTAGCCCACCTTGTGACGGCGCACTGCTCACTCGGTGTTGCCGGGCCTAACTAGCTCCGGATTGAAGCTGCTACAGAAAGCTCTGTCGAACTAGTTCCACTGATCATAGAAACGTCTTATCTTGTTACCACCTGCACAATAACTTCATCTGGTATGAATGCGCAATTGATTTTAGTGACGTTTCTGTCAGTGAAGAGAGCAGGAAAGCGAGCCTGGCAAAAGCTGTCAGCACTGATGGCCGTGGGTCGCGTGCTCGGGAGTCCAAGCCGTCGGCAGAACCGTCATTATGGGCCATCATGTGTAGGGTCGCACTGTTTTGTGCACGCCTCAGCCTTGATTTCAATTCGAAACACCTTGGGTGATTTGATGTCTGCCAATAAAGTGCTCCACCAGCTTTTTTCATTCCATGCAGTTCCTGCCGGCTTTCGTACAGAGCAGGGCATGCATAATTTTCCGCGGTGTAATCGAGGCTTTTAATGCATTATCTCTATCAGGTATTCGCTGGGCCCGCTCTATTTCGTCATAGAATGCAGGTCCTCAAATGAATGGGGACGCATAGTTGGTTGTAATGTGCTTTGCTCACTTACAGGCAGATAAAGGTGACAGGTTATGGGAATGAAAAGTTGGAGTATGCAGGCATCGAACAAAAGCGTGTTATTTGCTGGTGCACATTGTGTATGTCACCTCTCATCATTGCTTCCTTGAGTTTTACCCACTAAACAACAGAGCGGTTGACACTGGTCCTCTCCGTGCCGCCTTGTCACTCTTTTTCATGCACATGGAGCTTACTCTTACGGGAGTCCACTGTAGTTTGAAGGCTTACCACATACAAGCAAAGGTAACTAACTTGAGAAAAAAAAATTTATGCACATAGGATTAGGTAAAACTGAGTAAAGTTCTTACTTGCAAACCACTCCTTCAAGATCTATTTACGGCACACAACTAGTTGCAATCCAGTATACAATAAATACAGTACGGTACTAAATATCATCTTCGGACATGTTGAGTTCTGGGAGCTGGTGTTACACTCTAAGTATATGCATTAAGCTTTATATGAAAGCAGAGCAAAATCTCTAACTTTATTTTTTCCATACAACCAGCTCCTCATTTGGTCAGTGTAGAGTGCATTGCCTTCCAGTCGTCACCATTGTTGCATCTCATTACAAGTGCTGAAGTGAAAATTTAGTGGAACATGTCATCTGCCCTCTGAATTGATAAACTAGTGTCTTGTGAACAATTAATGAAGGTAGTGCGATATATTTTTTCTGTCTGGCTATGGTGCGAAACAAAGTGTTTCAGACTGGAATCACTTTTCTTAATGGTAAAAGGCAGCTACAAGAATCTGCAGTGCTGTGTAACTCCAAGTGAACTGCACACGGTTGCCTAGCCCTAAATAGGGGCTTCTATGTGACTTCCAAATTAAGTTTTTGCTCAAGATATGTCAGTGCCATTCTCAAGGCATGTTAGCCTGTGCAGTGTGCTGAATAAGTGTCTGCCATTGAATTTAGGCGTGTAGTAGGAATTCTTGCAGACGTGTTGAATGTTATTGCCAAGTTTTTGTGTGGAAAAGATTCTTCGAGGAGCTAATATGTGATGACACCTGGCCCATTTTTGGTTCCCACTTCGTGCCTGCATTGTGAGCTTTTAGTGGATATGTACACCTTTTGAAGACCATGACGACGTTTTTGAACTTTATACAGAATGGTACTTTACACCAGGCATTTTTTTATAAGAGGAGTTTTGAGAGAATGTTGTGAATTTTTGAGAGTAAATGGCGCATCTCCGAAGAAATTTCCTAGTGAATATTTTTTTAGACAGTGTTTTTCTTGTGTTCATGCACCATGATATTAGAGGCCACAGACCTCTAATTGACATAATGCACGGAGTTCACTTTTGGACATTTGTGGGGGATGGTTCTTTACACTAGGTATTTTACAGAATGGTATAGCATAGGAGTGTGTGCCCATACGTGGATGTCTCTGACAGTTAGTTTGACTATGACAGTTTCATTGCTCTGTAGTTTGTATACATGGGCAGAGAAGGATCTCAGTTATTTTTTGTCGACTATATTGTGCAAAAACTAATATTGCTATTGTCACTGTGCAGAAGTCGGGGGATTGCATTCCTGCTTGAAATTCCATTATCGAGTCGCAATGATTTTGTGTCCGCACTTGAGACTGCTTTCTGTGTGTTCATTCACTGCATCCAAGTGGACTAGTACCATGGTCTAAGGCAGCATAAAGGTAGCATACTATAAACATTTTGTTCATGTTAGCGTGTAGTGTGGTGCATTATAGTGGCTGATAGAACAATGACCCAGAGCAACCATGTGCATTTATATAGGTTTGTTGCACTTTTGAAAGAAATTAGTGTGCATGTTTTCAGAGTTGCATATATTTTTTTGTAAATAGCGCTTCACTTGCCCAAAGAACAATAAAACCTGCAACATATAGTTTGCATTTTTTCTTTCATTAGTACAAGTTCACCACAAAGCCATGATGGGCGTGCTCTTATTTGGTGCACTCAAGCCATACAAGGAGTAGGCACTCACCAAGTGTTCATGAAGCTGGTCATACAGACAATTCCCTATAGGATCATTTTGCAAGTGCATTTCAATGAAAGGGAATACATGTAAGAGCACGCTGCAGTCAGTCAGTGGGTATGGCAAAGGCCCCTAACGTGCTCCGGCAGAAAATTTTCAATTCCACGAATTTAGAGTGAAGAATATGCAATATTCTGCAGGTGAACCCCCCCGCCCCCCCTTTTCCTTTTCCACGCCACCTTACTACGGATGTCCTGGCGCCAACCTACACACCCCGTACGTGAAACTCTTGTGGCCGTGCTGGTGAGCTTCTACTATCATGGATATATAGTCTATTCTTGCGTCCATAATGGTGCAAGTCGGCAGCGCGGCCATGTGCGGAAAATGCTCATCGAGCCAGGCTTAACATCACATATTGCAGACGTGTCAGATTTTTTCTGGTAGTGTTTCTCTAGCGTCGTGGTTTGTGAAGCATTTTTTTTTTCTTAAGTGAATATTTTCGGACATTCGTATGCCCTGTTGAAAAAAAAATTGCTTCCAATTGGACTTGTCAATTGTAAAATTCCCATTGTTATGGTGGGAACAGTTGGAATGATTAGATCAATTAAGCATAAAAAATTGCCCATGTTTTACCTGCGACTTAGGTGCGCTAGCATGTTTTCCCTAGTTATCTGTGTATACCTTTAGCTTTATATAAGCTGGAAAATTTGAGTTGTAACCGCCAGCTTGCACGAAGCAAATAAGACACTCTAGGTCCCAGTCTAACCTTATTCGCAGTCTTAACCCTCTCTTGGTTTTGAGAAAAAGAAAGGCGCGTAACTGGTTGGATCACTTTGTAGACGGACACAAGCGCGTCACGGCGCCGACTAAAAGCTTGGCAACAAGATTGCCATAAAACGTGCTTTCTTAGCAGTGCCCATCCCCCGGGAAGCCGATAATTAACATAGCTTGGATAATATTCTCACAGGGTGGCACACGGACGCGGCATTTTTCAGACGGCTCTTGAGGCCCCAATTACCACACGACACGACAGGACGAACTCGGTTTCGCCTGGGCGCGGCCACATCACGTGACTGACGTCACTGGCTCCGCCTCGTTCGCGGGACGGCGCAGGCTTCACAAGTCCGGAAACTGGGTGGGTTGCACAGCTGCAGCAGTCTGCTGCGCATTCAGAAGGGGTAACAAGATCTTTAGAGTGCGCCCTCATCCCTGAGTGAGCTCCCTAATTAACCTCAATTACTGGAATTTTTGCTTATTTTCTCTTGCTAGGATGGGGGGCTCTTTTGTGTGATTGAATCTTTAATTCAAACGGTGTGGCTGCGAGGTTCCGTCGGCTGCTCATTTCCTTTCTACCAGTAGTGCAGTTGTGGGGTGCCCCCGCCGCGGTGGCTCAGTGGTTAGGGCGCTCGACTACTGATCCGGAGTTCCCGGGTTCGAACCCGACCGCGGCGGCTGCGTTTTTATGGAGGCAAAACGCTAAGGCGCCCGTGTGCTGTGCGATGTCAGTGCACGTTAAAGATCCCCAGGTGGTCGAAATTATTCCGGAGCCCCTCCACTACGGCACCTCTCTCTTCCTTTCTTCTTCCACTCCCTCCTTTACCTTCCCTTACGGCGCCGGTTCAGGTGTCCAACGATACATGAGACAGATACTGCGCCATTTCCTTTCCCCCCAAAACCAATTATTATTATTCATTTAATTCAAACGGTGTGGCTGGCGAGGTTCCGTCGGCTGCTCATTTCCTTTCTACCAGTAGTGCAGTTGTGGGGGTGGCGCGGGCACTTCCTCGCTCTTGGGAGGGAAATGCGAGGAGGACGGTGGAAAGCAACGAAAGCATGACGGCGCCAGGTGAGGGGGGGGGGGGGGGGGGGGGGGAAAGGCCTACTACAACTGCTTTTTGCCGTCCGTTCGTGCTGTCGTCCGCTCTCGCCGTCCGCCCCCGTCCCGCCATGAATGTACATGCGAGCCGTTTGCCGCCCGCGGACGAGGCGGAGCCAGTGATGTAGGCTCACGTGGTGCTCTGACCGCGGTCGAATCAGATTTCGCCCGTCGTGTAAATCGGCGCCTTTAGCGACAATTTGCACAACGCGAAATACAATGTATATATTTTTTGACAGCACTCGTCCCCGTAAAGTATTTATCGCAATACTGCGCGGTTCAGGCGGTTACGGCGCGGTTCAGGTGTCCAACGATATATGAGACAGATACTGCGCCATTTTCTTTCCACCAAAAAACAATTATTATTATTATTATTATTATTATTATTATTATTATACTGCATGAGATTAACGACACAGTGGACACAGTTTGCAAACGAACATGTGCATACTCAGCAATTTTGGAGGGGCAAAATCGTTTTTTGAGAGGGAAACCGTTTATGAACGCAATTTTTTCGTATGATGTAAGATTTCACCATAACAACCAATATATCCGCAGCTCACCCGACAGTAGTCGTGTATTTTTTTTTCCACGTTTTTGCTATCGTCAAAAGCGCTCCCCATTGGTTTTCTATGGCAGACTTAACTGTTCGATGCGATCGATGGAAACACTTTAAAAGGATGATTTTGCTACATATCAGAATAATGGACCATTATCTTCAATATTTCCATAAGAGTGTCTTACAATATTCCAATTTTCAAAATTTTTGCTCGAGAAAGCTGGACTTGGATAACATTAGAGACAGCACGTTAAGTCACCTGCTGGTCGAGGAAACATATGGAGGAGAGCTTATTTTCGGTTTTTCGGGCACCGAAGAAGTAGGCTGGCTGTGTTGCTATCTGTTGAAAGAAAAACAAAACCTTTATTCAGGAAAGGAAGCGCTCTAAAATGAGAGAAATGGCTCTTTGCTGAGAAAGGTGCCATAATCACCGGAGTTATTAGCTTGTTAACAGCTCGCTAGGAAGCTCCGTGGCCTTCGGCGGGGCTAACGTTCCGTCCGCTAATATTAGCGAGTCTTTTCTCCACTTAATGAGCGGACATTACCCAGTCGCGTCAAATAGCTTTGCTTCTCGCGCGCCGCAGTTTTGTTCCTGGCCGTTCCCAACCTAAAGCGAATATACGTTTTACTGCGCCAATCCAGGAAAACGACATCTCATTTCCATTCAGCGCCGTCCGCGTCGTTACGCGGTGTAAAATTAGCCCGCCGACTGAAACAATAGCTGCCCCTGATTTTGTGAAACGAGAACCTTGCCCTAATCACCCTTTAACGGAATGCTCGCAGTAATCTGTGCCTACCATATTCGGCGCTAATTGGAGTTAGAAAAAGGAAAGGTCCTTATTATAGAGTGCCCTAACTTCTCCTTGATCACAGAAATTGTTTTGTAGTGTGCAGTACGCCAGTATCTGGAGATACACTGCACCGAATTGTCAAGTTTAAGGACACAGGTAACAATAATGATTGTCAGGACGTGCGTTCTTTCTACTTAATAATTGGTTAGTAATAATTGGTTTTTTGGGGAAAGGAAATGGCGCAGTATCTGTCTCATATATCGTTGGACACCTGAACCGCGCCGTAAGGGAAGGGATAAAGGAGGGAGTGAAAGAAGAAAGGAAGAAGAGCTGCCGTTAGTGGAGGGCTCCGGAATAATTTCGACCACCTGGGGATCTTTAAACGTGCACTGACATCGCACAGCACACGGGCGCCTTAGCGTTTTTTCCTCCATAAAAACGCAGGGCCGCCGGCGGTCGGGTTCGAACTCGGGAACTCCGGATCAGTAGTCGAGCGCCCTAACCACTGAGCCACCGCGGCGGGGCTTCTTTCTACTTCAGCTACGAATTTCCGAAACAAGTCTCGCAAGGGAACAGCTGTTCACAGGTCGTAGCGAGGTGCTGGAAGTGGTAAGGGAATACGTCTACTTAGGGCAGGTAGTGGCCGCTGATCTGAATCATGAGAGGGAATTAATTTGAAGAATAAGGACCATCATCTCTCTCAGATCATGAATGACAGTTTACCAATATCCTTTAAGGTACAAGTATGCAACAGCTGTATATACCTTACCGGTACTCACCTATGGGGCAGAAACATGGCGGCTAACGAAAAGGGTTCAGCTTACGGACAACGCAGCAAGCTGTGGAAAGAAAATGATAGGTGTAACGTTAAAAGACCGGAAGCGGGCAGAGTTGGTCAGGGAACAAACGCGGGTTAATGACATCTTAGTCGAAATCAAGATGAAGAAATGGGCGTGAGCAGGGCATGTAATCCGAAGGAAAGATAACTGCTGGTCCTTAAGTGTAACTGAGTGGATCCCAAGAGAAGGCAAGCGTAGCAGAGAACGGCAGAAATCTATTGGGTGGGTGGATTAGATTAAGAAGTTTGCTGGGATACGGTGGCCGCAGCTGGCAAAGGACAGGGTTAATTGGAGAGACATGGGAGAGGCCCTTGCCCTGCAGTAGGCGTAGTCAGGCTGATGATGATGATGATAATGAATTTGCAGCCGTCCGCTGGCTGAGATTTGCATTCATTATTCGTTTTTACCTGCGAAATAGTGCTTCCATAAGAAAGGGAGAAAGTTAAAATTGTTTCTTTTAACCTTGCGTGCCATGCCTGGCTAACAGACCGCGAAAGTTGATTTATTCGCCCGCAGTTCAACGTACACCAGCGATACTCCAGTATAGGCACGTCGACACAGCCATAAGCGGAGAGACTCTGTGATCTTGTTCTTTAATTTCAGAAGCCAGTTGTTAACGTGAATAGCTGGTTTGGTTGGCTTAGCTGCCTCTGTGCACTGAAAGGCAGCGTCTGGGAATCTAATAGAGAAATCGCAACATGAACCGGTTCTGATCCGGCGACGGCACTCCAGCTTTTATCTTAAAACCTGTCACACACCGGGGTGAATCCGCTCCGAGTCTTCGCCGACTCGCATGCGGCATACTCTGAAATCTTTTACCCTGTTCCGGAAGATGCCGGCTGCACTGTCTGCGCAGATAATTCCGCTTTTGATGCAGTCTACCGAACCATCCAAATGGTTAGGCAATTAGGTATATTGATGGTTTGGCTTAGGGGGGTTTAACGTCCGAAAGCGACTCAGGCTATGAGGGACACCGTAGTGAAGGGCTCCGGAAATTTCGACCACCTACATGGGGTTCTTTAACGTGCACTGACATCGCACTGCATACGGGCCTCCAGAATTTCGCCTCCGTCGAAATTCGACCGCCGCGACCGGGATCGAACCCGCGTCTTTAGGGTCAGCAGCCGAGCACCATAGCCACTGACCCACCGCGGCGGGGGATTAGGTATATTGAAAAGTTCGATTAAAAACACCAGAGCAAATTCTTCTGAAACTGGTTCTTTCCGTGTTGAAACCGTAAACAATTTTCGCCTAAACCATCCAACAGCCATCGGGAGCTATAGCGCAGTACTGATTTCTGCTCATAGCATTGCGGCGTAAATTATCACGAAAAAATGAAAACGACTCACAGCACTTGCTTATCTCAGCGCAAACGTTCCTTTAAGTTTAAAAAGTTCTTTGTGAGTTTCATCTTAAAAAAATAAAGGTTTCGAGCTCGAAAGGAAGTAAAAAGCAATGCAGTGAGGTCGATTGCTTTTCCTTAAAAAGAGAAAGAGTTAACCAGGGACGAAGTTCCAGACTTTGGTTCTTACGTATTTCTTATTTAGGTTGCACAAGCGCGTCCATTTGCCTATATATGCATTCAGCGAAGTAAATGCACGAAGAAAACTGGTTTAGGGGCGTCTGTGCTCCATCGATTAACATTAATGATCAAAGCCATTCATCAAGTCGCACCTGCGATCAAAAACAACGTCAGCATATTTCTAGGGAGTCGATGAATCAAAGACCGGTAAGTGAAAATAGGCGTCATCAGAACGCCATTACGGTGGCTCTTCGGCCACCATGTCTGCTGCGCTGTCGCTCGATGAAATTTAGTTCCTGTTTGTAATAGAACTACGCTGAGCATAAATTGTTTGTTGTTCACTGCAAAGACAAGGCTGCGCCATGAATGCATGGATTTTCGCTTTTGGTCAGTTTATGTTAGATATGGTAAGACGGGCGAAAGAACAAAATGTGGGAGCGATTAAGTCTATAATTTTAATTCGTTTTTACTTCTAACCAAGGGACAGATTTAAAAGTAGCCCCACCGGAGCAAGAGTTATACGCATTGCCTCCACTTTTTTTTAGGAAAAGATAAAGAAAAGCACAGGGAAAATAAATGCGTCCTGTAAATATAAACACCTTCAAGTCTTTTATCTCCTGTCTCTCCGCGGGAATGTTTAATGTTTGGTTTATGGGGGGTTTAACGTCCCAAAGCGACTCAGACTATGTGGGACGCCATGGTGAAGGGCTCCGGAAATATCGACCACCTGGGGTTCTTCAACGCACAGCACACTGGCCTCTAGGATCTCGCCTCCATCGCAATTCGACCGCCGCGGCCGGGATCGAACCCGCGTCTTTCGGGTCAGCAGCCGAGCGCCATAACCACTCAGTCACCGCGGCGGCTTATAAAATCATCGGCCCAATGCTTTACAGTGAGAAGATTAATGGCATGGGCGGTTCGCTGTTGAAAGCATCCTTACAATGCGTTACTGGACCTACAACTTCAGCACAGAACTTTTCTTGATGGGGTGAGAACATCTTTGTTATGCAAATCTAGAGATGCCTCTTTCACGGTATAACCATTTTTTTTCCTATCCTGACTTTCCTTCTGTTCATCCACTCGACAGTCAAGCCACATGTTCTCCTGCTTCGCTTTAGTAAAGGGAAACCAAATAAAAATTTTGAGTTTCTGTTACGAGAGAGCGACTGGAGGGGTTTGTATGTGTGTGTGTGAGTGTGTGTGTGTGTGTGTGTGTGTGTGTGTGTGTGTGTGTGTGTGTGTGTGTGTGTGTGTGTGTGTGTGTGTGTGTGTGTGTGTGTGTGTGTGTGTGTGTGTGTGTGTGTGTGTGTGTGTGTGGGAGGGGGTCGTTATAGAGAAGTGGATAGGTTCCGTCACGAAGAATGCCGGGGATAAGTTGAAACATAAGGCAAATTGAGAGCGCGCACTGCGATTAATTGTCTTTTAAATTGTTTTTTTTGGGGGGGGGGGGAACGGAAATGGCGCAGTATCTGTTTCATATATCGTTGGACACCTGAACCGCGCCGTAAGGGAAGGGATAAATGAGGGAGTGAAAGAGAAAAGGAAGAAGAGGTGCCGTAGTGGAGGGCTCCGGAATAATTTCGACCACCTGGGGATCTTTAACGTGCACTGACATCGCACAGCACATGGGCGCCTTAGCGTTTTTCCTCCATAAAAACGCAGCCGCCTGCGATGCGAAATAAAAAAAATGTAGCAGCAACGAGTCCTGCACAAAACCACGCTTTCCGCTTCGAACACGGAACGCTCAGCTCAGGTAAGCTTTTAAATTACAGTTGCAGCCAACGACACATTTGCACCGTTCAAAGCACGACGTTCCGACTCGGCTGTATGCATTTCCCTACCGGAATGCGACTGATGTGCCATACGTCGCGGCGGGCGACTCTGCCGTAACTGCTGCGGCATGTTGCTGCGCAGGCTCGCAGTATGCCACTCCATGCAGTTATTTCAGATGGTGATGAAAACGTTTATTGAAAACCAAAAAGTGCTTGGGTTACAGGAAGAATCTCCTGGTCCCTAGTTCGGGACACTGTTGTTAAAAGCCGCTACCCGTGCTCTTTCGACGAAGGCTCGTTGCTTCTCGAGGTCCGAGCTGGACAGGGCCGCCTCCCAGCCCTCCAACGTTGGATGATTTATTATGTCACAACTGCTTTTTTCCTGACAAGCCCGTACCACCATATGGTATGTCTCCTGCCTACAAGATTTGCACTGCGCCGAGAAAAACTTGGATTCAACGTAGTGAAGCTTAGCTGAATTATTAAACTACATTTGTTTTTAGCAGTCAGAGGTGACAATCCTGTGATTTATTAAGACCCTTAGCGGGCCCGGGAGTCTGCCTCTCAAGGCGCAAATCTTATACCGGGTTTCAAGGCGTTTGGCGCGCGCCGTCTTGTTGCGACCGAAGTTAGCGCGGAGAGCCAGACATGTGCATGGGGTGGTCACGGGATCGAAGGCGCAAGTTATCGGGACGATGACTACTATTACTACTATGTGTATATAGTGGCCGGGAACCTTTGGTTTAACTGCTAGCGCTGTTAAGCACGAAGATTATTTGTGGACAAAAGAAGCAGAAATAAACAGGACGGCATCGTGTAGCACGTGATTGCCTTAATATGTGGGTATCAAACATTGCAGCTCGCATACGCGAATTACAGCAGCAGTTTAGTCTTTTCTATGTAAAAAGCACCGAAGCATTTCTCGAAAGACCTCGAACGAACGTCTCGAAAACTGCTGTAAAGATGAGAGTTTTTTCTTATCATAGGAAAAACGCTAAGGCGCGCCCGTGTGCTGTGCGATGTCAGTGCACGTTAAAGATCCCCAGGTGGTCGAAATTATTCCGGAGCCCTCCACCACGGCACCTCTTTCTTCCTTTCTTCTTTCTCTCCCTCTTTTATCCCTTCCCTTACGGCGCGGTTCAGGTGTCCAACGATATATGAGACAGATACTGCGCCATTTCCTCCCCCCCCCAAAAAAAACAATTATTAATTATTATTATTATTCGCTGCGTTTATTCTTCTATATATTCGCAGATGATTGCAATATTATTCAAACTGGATCGAGGCGTATTCCGTTTTTGTGTTTGTTTGTAGACCGAATTTACCTCGTTAGCATTGAGTGACATGACGTGAATTCTGCTGATGCGCAATCTGTAAGAATTGCACGCCCACGGCAGAAATGGTCCACTCTGTATCCTTACTGAGTGACATTCAACACCGAAAAAAGAAAGCGTGACCTGGAATACTCACCCACAGCTCGCGCTTAATCGATTTTACGAAGGCAAATGGTTCCACGCCGCTGCTACTTATACCCGAGAAAATCGACTGTGACCGCTCGATCGCGAGAGGAAAAGGGCCGTTTTTTTTTCCAAGTCGCGGTGCTTAAGGCCTATTTCGTACCTACCCACATTGTATACGCCCGCACAAACATTGCCAACCTTTTCAGGTTGAGCTATGGCCGCTCTTGACGGCTTACATTACCTCTCTGCTGAGCAATCACCGTGCCACCCCAATCCCGCCTATTTAATTCCGCGGCCCGGACGTAAGGTGTCTGTTGGACCTGGCTATATATGGAGCAAGTGGAGGAGGAGGACAAGCCACTATTTAATGAGCGCCTCCTGCACCTCCTATTGCCGCGGTGTTGCCAACGCATTCATTCGAAACTTCCGTGAAGTATAGCTTTCATTATCGCATGGTTCAAAGCCTTGATAAACTAGTGTGCACAGTGCTATAGAAACTGTGGTTGCTGAATAATGAGCGTCGCTAAGCATAGAAAGAACCTTAAACGTTGTGCTACCATTCACAGCGTCACTAGGCTCTGCTGGATCATTTCCGTTGCCCCGCCGCGGTGGCTCAGTGGTTAGGGCGCTCGACTACTGATCCGGAGTTCCCGGGTTCGAACCCGACCGCGGCGGCTGCGTTTTTATGGAGGAAAAACGCTAAGGCGCCCGTGTGCTGTGCGATGTCAGTGCACGTTAAAGATCCCCAGGCGGCCGAAATTATTCCGGAGCCCTCCACTACGGCACCTATTCTTCCTTTCTTTCACTCCCTCCTTTATCCCTTCCCTTACGGCGCGGTTCAGGTGTCCAAAGATATATGAGACAGATACTGCGCCATTTCCTTTCCCCAAAAACCAATTATTATTATATTTCCGTTTCCCCAAATTCTTCCTTCATTCACTCCTGCATCCAAACCTACTTTCCTGTGTTCATTGTCGTCGCAGGAACGCTGAACTTCCAAGCAATGAAGCTGGATGTTTCAAAGGGCTGGAATGATTCTTTAATGCGTGGTCCCGACCAAGAGATATTTGGGCCTCGTAGCAGATTCTCACACTGTGATAAAAAACACAAACTCGGTGACTATACGGGACTGAAGCCTTAAATGCGCAAAGAACAACGCTTATGCAATGAACATACCGATGAACTTCACACTTATTTCTCGTGAGGCATATTTTATTTCAGTAAATAAAGGCAGCCAGCCGAAAACATCATCATCATCATTATCATCATCAGCCTGATCACGCGCGCTGCAGGGAAAATGCCTCTCCCATGTCTCTCCATATTAACCATGTCCTCTGCCAGCTACGCCCACCCTATGCCTGCAAACTTCTTAATCTCGTCCTCCCACCTAAATGTCTGCCGTCACCTGGTATACGCTTGCCTTCTCTTGGAATCCACTCCGCTGCCCTTAAGGACCAGCGGTTATCTTGCCTTCGCATTACATGCCCTGTCCAAGCCCATTTCTTTCTCTTGATTTCAACTAGGATGTCATTAACCCGACGTTTGTCCCCTCACCCACTCTGCCTGCTTTCGGTCTCTTAACGTTCAACTGTCATTTTTCGTTATATAGCTCGCTGCGTTGTCCTTGTTTCCGCCTACATGTTTCTACTCCATAGGTGAGTGCTGTTAAGCTACAGCTGTTGTATACTTTTTTCTTGAGGGATATATTGGTAAACTGCCATTCATGATTTGTGAGAACCTGCCATAAACATACTGCACACTAAGTGATTTGTGCGTTTAAATCTTGTTTATAATGGGACAGTAGCTCTCCTTCAAGTGCCCGATTTATTATCTTAGGAGGAGAGTGAGGACAAGTCCATACAGTTTTGTTCTTGTAAAATTGATTACGTATTTTATTTCCCAGTACTTTATTTCCGACCTTTTCTAGCCAATAAATGTCCTTTTTCCGCCGCGGTGGCTCAGTGGTTATGGTGCTCGGCTGCTGACTCGAAACGCAAGGGTTCGATCCTGGCCGCGGTAGTCGCATTTCGATGGAGGTGAAATTTTAAGGCATGTGTACTGTGTGATGTCAGTGCACTTTAAATAACCTCAGGTGGTTGAAATTTCGGGAGCCCTTCACTACGGCGTCCCCATAGCCTGAGTTGCTTTGGGACGTTAAACCCTCATAAACCAAACCAAAAGCTCCTTGTCTTAATGAAAGTTGGATCCTTTTCTTGGAACACGGTAATCTATCGATACAGGCCAACTTAAATTTGTGCCGTGTCCTTTTAACTTGTTAGACATTCTTACTTTTGTTTGATGTGAAAATTGCACTCTGTAGCACACTTCTCTTTAGTGTTGTGCTATGTCGCATGAAAGTAACCCATGGAGGTGTTACAACAAGTAATAAAGGGCTATTGTTATAAAATTTTTCTTTATAGAGCCATGCAAGAGAGTTAAAATAAATGGACCTTTGTTTGTTTTCTCTTTAAGCTTCTGGACATCTGTTAAACCATCCTGACGTTCTAGATATTCTTGAGAGTACTACTTCTTCTGGGCGACTGAGAGACGGCACGCTTGCGACTCACGCACCACGCAGCGCACCATGATCGTGTGACGTCACAGTAAATCCGAATGCCATTCCCTTGCACAGCCTGTATGCTGTAAATGTTACCATGTACAAACAACTACTGTTCCTGATGCATTACGCGTTCCGCCGCTGTGGCTTAGTAGCTATGGTCCTCGGCTGCTGGCCCGAAAGACGCGGGTTCGATCCCGGCCGCGGCGGTCGAATTTCGATGGAGGCGAAATTCTAGAGGCCCGTTTACTGAGCGATGTCAGTGCACGTTAAGGAACCCCAGGTGGTCGAAATTTCTGGAGCCCTTCACTACGACGTCTGTCATAGCCTGAGCCGCTTTGGGACGTTAAACGCCCATAAGCCAAAGCCAAAGCGAGTTTGATCCCGGACTTCGTGGTCGGTCGCATTCGATGGATGCGAAATGCTAGAGACCCGTGTACTGAGCGATGCACTTTAAAGAACTCCAGGTGGTCGAAGGTATCCGGAGCTCTCCACTGCGGCGTTCCTCATAGGCTTAGTCGCTTTGGGTCGATAACCCAATAAAACTATAAAACCAAACCAACATACATTACGTGAATCGCCAGTACAGTTTCCATTTGTCGTGCATAAGTCAGCAATGACCAGTCTGCAGAGGCGCAGCTACGTCAACGCCTACGTTTGCTTTGGATTTTAAACGCCAGGTACTGCCAGTCGCTCCCACAACTTGCAGGGTGCCAGCACATTTGGGACAGTATCAGTCAAATTCTAGCATCCGTGCTTTTTAAAATTGGGAGTGGCTTATATTGCACTACTTCCAAGTGGACCTCTGTATTTATTAAAAAACGCCAGTGACGTTAATTTTTTCAGAGATGTGAAATATTGAATCCAAAAAGAGGTCTCCTTATTTAGCAGCATTCACTCACAATAGCTACTATACAATGCTTGATCATTTTCCTCGCATGCCTTTTATTCTGCGCAATATCTGCTGCTTTGCCGTAAAAACACTGGGATTCTAATTTCTTCCCAAAGAAGTCTTTAATGCTTTCTGTAGTGAAAGCGGAATGCACCCTGGAACGACATTAGCGCTGTTATTAGGACCCGAGTCTTACGTCCGCGTTACTAAAAGGGCAGTGACATGATGATGATGATGATGATTTGATTTTATTGGCGCAAGAACAGCTTAGCAAAACTAACCTAGCAATGACATGGTGACCGAGTGGCTGGTATGCGCGCAGACTTCGTTGACATGATGGGTGGAAATATTTAGCTTTAGTATTACTTTTATTTTTTTGCCCCTTAATTAATTGTGGCGGCCTATGATAGCAGTGTGGCTCACCGGCTTCCTTGATAAAGCAGTGTCTAACCCATGACAGAGACATAAAAGAAAAGAAAGGGAAAAGAAATCTTACAAAATACATCCCCGCTCTACTAAAAGCGACGACGCTGGTATGACTACTTATTCATGCAGTATTGTGTGAAGGCTGCATGCGCTGTCTTTGCAAGATGATCCAGTATTGTCTCTTGTGCTGCAAAACTCCCCAATAATACTTGCATTTTGTTGTTTACGGGTACTGCATTCGCTTCAGTTGCCTAGCAACCTTGCGCACATTTTCGCTGCTGGCGGCGCTGAAAAACGGCCCACGTCAACTACGAAGAATTCACAGATGCAGTAGCATTGTGTGCTCATGCTGACCGAGAGAGAGGCAAAGTAAAAGCACGCGTTGGTGATCGCCCACGTCGGTATTGCCTTCGTAGGTCACAGGAGAACGGCCACAAGGCGTTGCCGGGAACGTGTCAGAAATGCGTGAAACGCTGGTTGCACTTTTCTCGGTTGCCTTGAAGCAGTGAAGTTCGAGCTATTAAGGCGAAAGCCTTTAATGGCTCATGCTCGCGTCCGTCCGTCCACCTATCCGTTACGATCTTCAACTCGATAAAAAAAATCTTTGTGCACGATGGTATTCGAACCACCATCCTTCCGTTCCGCAGCCGAGCGTGCTACCAACGCATATGTAGTTCTCCTTGTCTAGGACGCTGGTGAGTGTTTGCAGAAAGGCGTCGAATCAGACGGATGCCTCCCAAATGCCCTCCAGTGACTCCAGCGTGTAAGATTCACAAACAATTGCGTACTTGACATCTTAACCACACATCAGTGACAGAAGCAGCAGCACCGAGCTAAAGGCTTTCGCCTCACCGCACTTTAGGTCAACAAAGTGCCTCGCCATCCCCCTGAATTTTTTTTCGGAAACTTCATGATGGCTTCCGGTAATTATATGTCCTGATAGAGCACGCACCAACTCAGAACATTTAGCACTTAGCTATTCATATCGTATGCTAATGATAGAAAAGTAAAAATACATCCGTGATTGCGTAGTTCTTTTCTTTCCTTTTTCAGTTTCATGAAAAGGATGGTGGCCTTGGCACTTGTGAAAATGTAAATACTATTAGAAGTTGGAATCCGCTGTGTAATTGTGCCTTTTTTGGGGTCTGTGTCACAGGCGTCTGGGAATAACATTTTTCACATCATTACTCCTCTTTTCTTGACGCTAATGTTGCGAAAAGTATTGCGGGAGGGATTTCTCCGCCGGCTGCTTTGGATTGCGGCTAGACACCTATAGACTAACCTATTCTATGCTTTATGAGAGATGCTTTCAAAATTTCTGTAAGATTTCATTAGCAGACTATAGCTTAGAACCTCGACGTTTCGGGAGTAAAAGGAATGCAACAAAAAAAAATCAGCTGCTTCGGCGCCATGCTGAGGAGCGATTGAAAAGATGAAAAAACAAAAAAATCCAAGATGTTAAAGAAGTCATTCATACATAGTGACTTAACTGACAACTAGTTGTCGGCAGAGACGGCACCGGTCACCTAACCTAACCTAACCTGTTTCGTAGTCAGCAAGTGAGGCCAGACAGAGAATGAACGGTTTCAGTGCGGGGGTGAACTGATGGAGTTGAAAGGAGGTGATTCACGGACATCTCTTGCAGGAGAGCGCAATGAAGAAATGACAACGTTCATAAAAGAGATCATAAATCAAAAATCACATAGACTGGAAGCAACACCAATCAGTACCTGTGCGCAACCAGGCGGAGTTCCAGTGCGCAAGGGCTTTGCTGTATCGCAAACGTCTTCATAAATTGTGCAACAGTTTCGTAACTGTTTTTTTTTATCGACAGGAAGCGAACGGGGGCGTAGGGGATAGCTTTTCTCGAAAGGCCAGCTTCTTTTGTCAAACCACTCTTGGTTTTCGTGCGCACCTCAAAACATCCACTGAGCCTCGCGCAAAGATATATGAGCTGCAGAAATAAATCGCGAGAAAGCTCAGCGTCACTAAAGCTGCGAAATAATGGAAACGCCGCCATAAAGCACAGCCCTAAAGTAGGAACAACGACTGCCGGAATTCTATCGAACAAGGCCGTGATAAATAATCGCGATAAAGAGCAAACGCATCCTCTACTCAGTTTTGTTCGCTTCCAAGCACTGCGCTCTTTGTGTGAACGAGGAAGCAAACAAATAAATACGGCGAAGAAATGATGAGTGAGGGCGAGTGCACAGGAATTCCATTGCCAACTGTGTTTTGTCTCCCTGTGGATTGGAAAGCCGGGCAAGTGTGCAGTTTTCTCTGCGTGCAGAGGGGCAGTACGCATCGCTTCCGTTCCATCCCGTCACGTCAACTAGCGCTCTGAAAAGCCCTTGGGCCTGCCTGCAGATTGCCACATCTTCTGTGTTGTTCTACTCAGTTTGGCTCTTGAGTTGTTTTTCTGAGAAACACTCGTAACTGACATTTACTATTCGCTGCTTTCCCGTGCTCCATTTTCGATACCTGAAAGATCAAGGCGTGCTCGCGATCAGCTACGTGGCTTAGTCAAGGTTCCTGCTCGGTATTCTTTTACAAGTCCGCTACCAGGGATGGTCGCTAAAACACTGAAAGTAATAATAATTGGTTTTTGGGGGAAAGGAAATGGCGCAGTATCTGTCTCATATATCGTTGGACACCTGAACCGCGCCGTAAGGGAAGGGATAAGGGAGGGAGCGAAAGACGAAAGGAAGAAAGGGGTACCGTAGTGGAGGGCTCCGGAATAATTTGGACCACCTGGGGATCTTTAACGTGCACTGACATCGCAAAGCACACGGGCACCTTAGCGTTTTTCCTCTAAGGCGCCCGTGTGCTGTGCGATGTCAGTGCACGTTAAAGAAGTAGGAAATCTAAAAAATAACTGCGTCTTTGGTTACAATATTTAAAACAATATTAACTCTTAACATTGAAATATCTTGCAAACGCATCTTCCGCCTCTTTTAAAACATGGCGCTAGAAGCTAAGGCAGTGAAACTCAGTAAACTGCGCCCGGTTCTGTAACGACCGGTGATGTCGAAAAATGCGGATGTGCAGAGCACATTACAGTTGAAAGGATGGTATTACGCAGCTGGCCGTGTGTCATGTGTGATTACACTTCTAAGCTGCTAACTGTGGAGCGCACGAAAGTTTGCAGTGCCGCAGAAGTTGCTCCAGGCCACCGCATTTGCGCACGTAGCACAAAATAACGCTTTCTATTCTACCATGCGATTTTTCGTCCACTTGAAAATATAACAGCGATGATAATGCGCTTCGCTCGAACCAACGTTGGCTCGAACCGATGCCTAAGTGCGCGCATTAAAACGACAACGACACAGAGTTAGACTTTTCTACGCCTTTCCTGGTGCCAATTGTTGACATCTTCAGCACCAAACTTCCAAGGAAGCAAAGTCGCAATATAAGCATGCTGGCGCCTACTTAATGAAAAGGAAGGACATACTTTCGGTAAAAGATAAGCAGTATAAGCAGCGCAGCGGCCGAAGCTTTGATTTTTAATTTCTACTCGCTAGATTTGTGACAGCTTCGCCGATATTCAAGCACGTCAGCAAGACGCAGTGCTGCCAACCTCGAAAGCCACTTCTCCCCCAAATTTTCACTCAAACTTCCCTAGATTTCCCTAGATGCGAAAAAAAAATATTCAGGCATGGAAAAAAGGTGCGTAGTTGAATTGTGAACTCTTTTATTTCGCAGAGACCCTCTTACCACACTTTGGTAGCAACTTTGATATAAATAACACATTGATTTCCCATGAAACTCGCGTACCACGTGATCACGGGTAAAGAAAACATTAGTTAGTATCAAAGCCTAATAAATCCTGGCCTAAGCCCTGAAATGAACGAAAATCTCGCAGTGAACACTTACGCTGACAGGCTGCAGTCAAAGAGCGAGGGAAAATCCACTTTTTGCCCAAATGTTGGCGTGAACAAACAAACGCTAAAACATAGGACACGTCATTCGGGTGGCATCCCGACTGAGTTTCACTCCTGCATACACATTTCTTTTTTCATGAGGCCAATTAAGCGTTCGTTCACTGCAAAGTCATAACAGTTGGCCCCTCCTAGAACCCGCTTGGTGTGAAGCGTAGCTGCCAGGGTTTGCATCACCAAGCTGTTTCTGGTCTTTGTTTTCATCAGGTTGATCTGAGAGAAAACTCTCTCCACTGTTGCACTGGAGTGCGGCAAACAAAGGAGCTTGTAGACGAAGTCGCTCAAGAGAGGGAACATTGGGCTCCCATCTCCTTGCCAGGCGTCTCTCACTCGTTTCCAAAAGCGTTCAACGCTCGCATCTGCCGGCAGGTCCATTTCTCTATTGCGGAGCAGTCTCCATTCTGCTTCAGTTTTGTTCATTTCTCTTTCTGGCACCACAGAAGGGAATGATGTGGCAAATGGGGCTATTGAATAAATCCGCTTTTCGATGACAACTTGCGGGTCGATTGCCTCCAGTCTCTTGATCTGGACGTTGTCCAATGGGAATCTGGTTAATATATCTGGCTTGCCGCTTCAATATAAAATTCCAAACATCTGAGGCGGAAGTTGTGAATAATGGTTCGGTCTATGGTTCCGACAGTGCCGACATCACTTTTCCGCCGAGGTATATCTCCTCAAGAGGTATGAAGTTCTTTGGGTCTCTGTACGGTACACGCTCCAACGGTACATCCCGCAAACAGATCGGCTTTATGTCACGCTAAGTCGAGGGCATCTCCTTTGTGACCGAGACCGCTACCCCCACACGCTCTAAGGGTGTCTGGCAGTGCACGCAAAAGTGCGCGAAGTGGTGACACACGCCTGCGAGACTTCATATGAAGTCGCCTAAGCTGTTGTGAAAGAGCAACGACTCTTTCTGCTTGCATCCGGGTCGACTTGGGCCTCAAAAAGACTAACCACTTCACCTTCAACTGGCGAGTCACGGGGACTGGTTCTAAGGAGACTCGTCACGAATTTTTCTACGGAATTTCACCGGAACCCAGCCAAGAGAGTCCAACCTAGACCAGCCCTTCCAACAAGCAGCTCACCCTTAGATTAAAGTGCTGAAACAATTCGTTTGTAATTTCCTCTCTCTGCTCGATTGAATTTTTTTAACTGTTCTAATTGTGTTCTCATTTGATGTTACTGCTTGTATCGTTGTCCTAGTTTCCCTCTTTGTATGTTTATATATGTTTTACTAGATCTGTTTTTTTTTAAAACCTCTTTGGCTTTGTTCTTGTATTTTCCTATGTACGAAGCCCTCCTTATGTAATACCCTGTGAAGGGGCGGGGCCTTAAGGGAAAAATAAATGATGATGATGACGTGATGACGAAGAATGTGCGGTGCAGATCGACTGGAGTAGCAAAGTCAATCTGCTCCTCTGAAGCGGAGAGAAAAGCAGAATCCACCGTTCTCGCCGGCCTACAGAAGAATGGCTATACACGTGGCTTTATTCAGCGCGTTGGTCGCCAGTCAAGCTCAGAGGGCAGGGGAACCAGCTAACAATGAGACAACGAAACGCACGTGTTGTGCTTCTATATGTGAGGGGAACCAGCGAGGCACTCGCACGCATTCTGAGAAAACATGGAATCTACATAGGCTCACGAACCTGTTTCGACAACAAGCCGCTTCTTGCCACGACCGAAAAACCGTCCCAGAGAAAAACAACCAGGTGTCGTTTACAAAATCTTATGATCAAAGTGCCCGGCACCATACATTGGCGAAACAAAAAACCTCCACCAAAGAATAAGGCAACACAAAAATGACATCCGGCAAATGAATTCAGAATCTAACTCCCTCGCCGAACACTGCGAGCGCGCCGACCACAGGATAGCCTTCGAGGAGGTGAGCGTCTTGGCCGTGGAGCCAAACCGGTTCAAGAGGCGACTGCGGAGTCATGGCACATCCGGCTGACAAAGGTGTCGATGAATAGCACTCCAGCAACACTCTCCTCCGCGTACGTTTGTGCATGGAGTGCGCCACGCGCTAACAAACGGAGAACGAAGGCAGCAACCCGCTGCTGCTGGCACACTTTAGTCACCCCTGAAGAAGAGACCGTGTTGGTCCAGAAACCTTGGCTAAAGTTAAAAATATTGGTTGGCGTCAGTTTCCTCTAAACACACCCAACTACCTTCAGCCGTGATTTCGAGGAATCGTGCTTCTTGGACAGCGTGCTTCTGGTACTGCTAAAGCTAGACTGTTCCAGGAACCGACCAGGAAATTCGAAGCAAAGGAAGCGTCCCAACTTTAGCCTAGGCAGATGCGCCATCGACTCTGTTCAAGGGCGGTGGCGAGACTTGTTTCTTAACGGGTAAAGAAGGCGGGAACCGGAGGCAAACTCTATTTCAGGGCGCCCGTCCGCCTTACCCATCGAGTCTCTACCAGCGCTTCCCTCATCATCTCTGTACAGTCCGTGCATTTCCTTCACCATGTAAATAGAATGTCTTGTTGTCCCCCCCAAAGTCTCCCTGAGTCCCGTCATCCTCGTACCTCCTCCCGGCCCGACCACGCCACCTCGATCCCAACAACGCTTTCCCCTCGTGCACATGGCGCATAGCCAGATTCTCAAAATCAAGGTGGTGAAGAAACAGTAAATAAGGAGCCGATTCACATCGAAAAATAAGACACATGCGGAAAGTAAAATTTCCCTAGATTACAACAAAAATCCCTTTCCCCCTAAACAAAGTTCAAATTCCCTAGATCTAGGGGAAAATCCCTAGGGTTGGCAGCACTGGCAAGACGGGAACCAGAAGCCACGGGCCCAGTGTTGCTAGACCTACAAGCAATATCGGCTATTTTACTGGACAAATCAACTCGCACGTGAGAATGATCTCTAATTGGCTATCTCCCATCCCTTCAGCAATGTGGACATATACAGTCGTTGTTCGGTGGCGTAAAGTGCAGGTTAATCTCAAGCAGGTTTTATGAGCAAACATTTTTATGAATTCGGTGCCCGACTGCCCATCGCAAGTTGTAGCTCCTGCTAGAATCCAAACGGCTAGTGATGCACAGTAGATGTGCATTCTATCAGTCTCTTTGATGCGCAGCTGTTACGCACCTGTCCTGCGCTGAGCTTCGGTGGCGATGTTGCAATCGCAAGGGCGTGAGGAGTAAAGAGAAAGGAGCAAGGTAAGGCGAGAGCAGGACGTGGAGTGAGACGCGTATAGGGAACTTGCGGTGCCCAGGTGGCACTGCAGTTGTTCCATTCGGCGACTCAAAACTGCTTTTGTCAGCCGCTTGGGCCGCTGCAAACGCGAGAACACATTCTGCGCGATTAAATACCCGCGTTTGGCTGACAGCATTCATTGCCTAGCTTCTCTCGGCGTAGCCCACATAGTTGACGCAAGGCACGTGCGCCTTCAACAGAGCAGGGAGGCTCACGCCAATAAGAGTCTGAAGGTGGCGCGGAAAAGTACTAAGAGTACTTCCCAAAACTGCTTGCTCTTCTCGCTAGGCAGTGTGTTATGGCGCTGCAATCGACACCGAAAATTTCAGAACAGCGGCTTCCTGTTCTTCCTCTGTCGCTCGATAAACCTGCGACCCTGTAGCGTCCCACACGGAGGCGACATGCAAGTGCCAAAGACGACGAAATTGTAAGCACACGCGATCGCGCGGAACCACGCGCGCGGACACCGCTGGAAACCGTTTATACACCCATCCATTTTGACGCACCTACGGCACGACTGCCCTGAACTAATGGCGTATTCCAATCGGTGCCCATTCCAACCGGTGGTTCGGAGTGTGTCCCTGGATATGGGAAGGAGAAAAGTATCTGTCGCTGTCCATTCGGAGCACAGGATCTGAATACAAATCGCATATTGAAATACTCTCTTCGGTTTCTCGGAGCAGGACAGCTTACTCCGGATCACCGGCTTTCCAACCGGGGATAAGACACAATGCGCGACGCCTAACGTTGACTATGATCTTTGGTGCACGGCATGGAGCTACTTCTCACTGAGGAGAGCTCTTTCGCTCTATAAAAGGAGGAGTGCAGCTGTTTATGGCATTTTCTACGTATTGAGTTGAAACTTCGAAGAGGATGAAGAGGAAACGGGGGGGGGGGGGAATCGGAGAGGGGAGAGACGAAATGAGGGGGGGGGGGGAGGGGAGTGGCTCTGATTGAACAGACGGCGCCCTGCAAATGGCGTTCGCGGCCGCTGACTTGAACATGGTTCCACCTGTGCGCGCCGTGCATTCGATTAGCGTCTAAGGATGTAACGCGACTGAAGGCCAGCAATATCCCCAGTCAGCTGCGTCGTCCATTCGTATTACCAAGAATCGTAATTATTGGTATGAAAAAAATGCGCCTGATCAGCTAAGAGTCTCGATCATGCAACAGCATGCCCATCCAGCCTGTGTCGAGAGCGGGTTGTTACTCTGGGTTTAATACGGTGGTTTTGTGCCGCGTCCTAGGCATGAGCACACTTGCGCATGAAATGGCAAGGCAGGCGCAAAAGCGACGAGCAACAACCGCAGAACTAGCGGCGTCCAAGCGCTCCGCGATAGTGGGCAAATTCTGCGTCACGGTGCCGTCCTGGCGCCTGCGATAGCCGGAAAGGAAGCGCCTGGAACATTACGACGTTAAAAATATGCCGAGGTGTTACCATAGCAGAAGCGGCGGTGATAGTTATAGCTTTGGGGTGAAGTGGCGGCTTTGCGTAATAAGCGGCTGTTTTAGAATCTTCCGGGGCAAGTTTAGACGTGCCCAAGGTGCCCAGCCTGCCTCGAAACGCTTTTTTCCGTTTGTCGGGGTGTCTTTTTCTGTTTCCGTTGTCGGTGCCCTGCGACGAATGAGCTGAACTCCGCGTTCTATTAATTACAGGAATCGTTTCGTCACATAGTTAATTGTTCTCGCAGCCCGCAAGGTCCCTTTCTCTGTTTCACTGACTGCAGACCGGCCATGGATCATTGACGGATTGACGGCATTGTCTTCGACATACCCGAAGTACGGGTAAGCTGCAGAGCATTGTTTTTCGAAGTGGGCAGACAGTTTATGGAGGTGGTTTATTTAAGCACCGTATTTCAATTGATATTCAATCCCGCTCTTCGGAGAAGTGCAAACGAACCGTTTACTCTTCAGCACAGTGCTTAACACAGCGTGAGGCTTTGCGGACCGTGGCCATACTTGGCTTCGTTTGCATGGAAAACCTGGCGTGGTACTACCATTAATGACATTGAAGCACTAGTTGCGTCTTAGCCAGGACATGGCAGATGAAAATGGTGGTTTTCCGGATAATGAAGAGAATGCATATTCGTTGCGCTTGTCTAGCGCTCCGACCGTTTCACGTGTTTAACGTTTTAAATCCTCAAGAGGAAACGTATATATAAAAATATCTTTATTTTCCGTATTTTCGCCTGTTCAAACAAACCAAGCTTGATTTCGTCTACATTACGGACAAACCTCTATTCTGAATGATTCCTGGACCGAACTACCACATCCTTTCATAGAAAGCCAGCACGCGAAGGCGCTGTTCAGTGACAGTTGGCGTGTAGCGCGTACACCACCTCTAGAAGGTGTCGCGAACATCGTTTATCGACATCTAAATAACAAAACATTGCTTGGAAATCTGATTATAACTTGCTAATTCGCAGAGCGTGATTCAGTGCACAATTCTCAGTCTTCCTCCAGTTGCGGCACTCTGGAGATAATATGACGGCTGACAAGTGACGTGTTTGACGTTTCATTCATAAAATGCTTGCACAAGTTTTTTTTAGCTTTTGGCTGAGGTGACGGAGCGCACATATATATTCAAATGGACCTAATAGGGGTTACTTTCTAAACAGGAACAAACAAAACGTCGCTTCTCTGCAGCTAATTGCATGCTTGCTACGAGCCTACAATGCAAATATCGTGCTTTGGAGTGTGATTTTGTTATGTTTAAATGACGGAAATGTTTTCGCAGAGTCGCAAAGCTGTACGTTGCTCTGTACAGTCCAGCGAAAGCTGCCCTTTCGGTGATAATTTTGTGTCGCAGTTAGACGGAAAACTGCAAGAAGGAACAAATACGATAATCTACTTCGCCTGTTATTACATACGCGAACGTTAATCTTGTGAGAATGAAACCGGCGCTTTAAACTCAAGCATAGACGGACGCGTCGACGCCCTAGCACCTCAAACCAAGGGCCATAATGACAAGCGCGCACTATAATATGTCAGTTTATTCTGCGATAGCGTATACAGCTCGTTCGGTCGAAAAGTCGGCGCCGCGTGTCGAATATAATTGGGGGCTGCGTAAAAAAAAGTCGTAACAAGGTGTAATTTATGATTGATGATTGATTGGTGTGCGATGAGCGATGACGAGTTAATGAAATCAATGTAATTAATTGATTATTTATTAATTAACGAAAAAAAATAAAAAAAATTGGAAACCGGAAGGGGGGGGGGTCAAAGGTGTCAGGATGCTCAGAATGAAAAATCATTGCTTGGTGATGCTAATGAAGAAAATTTGGAGTGTGTAATTGATGAATATATTAACTGAAACAATTGAAAAAAAATGAAAAATGCGTTCAAAAGTGTCAAACTGCTCAGAGTGGAAAGCCTAACCCACTACGGTATCGCCTCACATCCTTAATTAAGGCGCAGCTTTAGTGTCCTCTCAATTTTTCTTCTTTTCCTTGTATTTTCATATTCCTTGTTGAAAAGTGAACTTGAACTTGATCTTTATTTACCGGAAAAGTAATCTTATCAAACGGCTCGCTGCTCCGGTGCCCCTTCTAATCTCCACCTTCGTACTTTAAGATAACCGGACGGTGACCTGGCATATACGCTGGGTACGTGGGCAGTGGCGGAAGTATAGCTGCGGACACATGAAAGCAGGTCACGTTCCGGCGGCACCTTCGCACTGAGCCATCTTTTGTGCCGCTCGCTCCGTCCGACGCTCGTTAACAAGGTGATTAGCGGCCGCTCTGCGCTAACAAACACGGCGCATCCCGGCACCTCGAGTGGGAAGCGCAGCCGAGGTCGTCCACACACGCACGAGATGATCATGCTGTTCTCCAGACGTCGCGCCAGAGCCCACGGAAAATGGAGCGGGCTGCAGTTGGGGGCCCGGGGTGCAAAAGGTGAACAGAAATTAGTCGCCTGCAGGGCGAGGCCATGACGATGAGCAACCATTGCACGCGCTCGGAGAGCCTGCATTTCCACCACGCCTTGATGGGAGGCCTTCTTTTTGCTTGCACCAATTTTTTATCGCAGACTAAGTGGTGGCACTTTCCTTCGCACGGCAGAAGGCCGGAGTAGTTAGAATGCAGGTATTGGTGGAAGCTTAGACACGGGTTCGCGTGCTAACTGTACAGGTGCGCACAAAAGTTTTCGGAACACGAAAATTGCAACAAAGCCTAATTACTGGCCAGCCTAAGCATACAACATGAACTGGTGGGCGAGCTGGTCAGACATAGTTCTTGTAAACCAGCGCAGCGGCTCGAAGCCAAACAGAAATTGACAAAACACAGCGCTGAACTAACAGAATAGATTTATTCAGGGCACCATGCAGTGGTTAAATACGATATTTTTTTTTTGGCTGAAGCGATATTTTTTCTTATTTTCTCTTGTTTTTCTCTGTTTTTCGGTTATTCTGTGATACCAGCGTGTATTTAACCACTGCATGGTGCCCTGAATAAATCTATTCTGTTGTTAGTTCAGCGCTGTGTTTTGTCCCTTTCTGTTTGGCTTCGAGCCGTTGCGCTGGTTTACAAGAACTAAGCCTAAGCATGCAACCATGAAGTGAAGTGTGTGATTTGTAGTTCCCAGCGTGACCTGCACAATGCACACCACAGTGCCTTTTTGTGCCTCTAGTCAGCGAGCAAATTAACGTTTTTCGTGATTTCGGCGTTCCGAAAACTTTTGTGGGCACCTGTACAGCGTATACCAAAATGCACGCACCGCTGAGGCCTCTGAAGTTGCATCCTTCTCGAACTCTGTGCTTTGATGGCGTAAGGAAAAAGTAGGTTGTTGAGCAGTACAGTGTGCTCAGGTTTGCACAGCTGCAAACCTGAGTGCACTGAATTGCAAACTTCGCTTGCAAATTGAACACTGTTTTGCAGACTGGTACTCTCCTTTCGCGCCTTATCAGTGATTAAGCTGCGCTAATTGTGCAGTTTGTGGAGATAGAGAAAAAAGGGAATGGTCAATAACTACAGGAGGTCACTATTTTTTATTCGATTCGAGAGCAAGGCATGATTGAAACTTTTCAGATTGAATCTTATTTGATGAAAATCAATAAATTCATTGTTTCTTTCATTAATGTACCCAAGAAGAAACAGTAAAATGCGCACCCGAAGTTTTGCAGGGTGTGTGCGCACGCTAGCCACGCCCATCATATTTTGAAGCTAATAATTATTTCGTTCCGCCTTATTTCTTTACCTTCGATTAGACATCCACTCCTTCAAGGACGCCCGTATAGAGCCAGTAGGCCTGCATGGTTTCCTTATCCAGGGTTTTTTTAAACCCTGAGTTCTTGTTGAGCTGAAGGGCTCAAAAATAGAGCGTTATCGCCAGCTCAAACATTAACGAAGGAAACGGCACAATACGTCTCTATCCGCAGAAACGTAACACAAGTTAACAAGAAACTTTCATGCTTACTTCCTCTACGGTTCTTTGCCGTGGAGTTGAAAAGGCCTGCTTGTAAGTTTGCATATTTAGATAAGATCCCTTTTGTGTGTAAGCTGCTTTGGCAAGGATTGACAAAAGAAAGTCCAAGACTTTCTGGTTTTGATTGCGCCGAATTCGATTTTTAAATTCCTGTTCATCATTAAACCACTGACACCGATGACTGTAACTTCATTGCAAATATCAAGCGTGATGCGTTCATATAGCTGCTGCCATATGCGACGACCTATAGACGCCATTTACATAGTGCGACAAAATTCTAATGTGATATCATGGCGTGCGAATGATGGATTCGATTCGAGGCATCCACTCCACCACGTAATGTTGAAGCCTGAAGGCACAGCGACGACGTTTAATTTTATTTTTCACCCCCGGTGTGTCGAAAACCTAAACAGGAAGTTAGCAAAAACCCGCCGCGGTGGCTCAGTGGTTAGGGTGCTCGACTACTGATCCGGAGTTTCCGGTTTCAAACCCGACCGCGGCGGCTGCGTTTTTATGGAGGAAAAACGCTAAGGCGCCCGTGTGCTGTGCGATGTCAGTGCACGTTAAAGATTCCCAGGTGGTCGAAATTATTCCGGAGCCCTCCACTACGGCACCTCTTCTTCCTTTCTTCTTTCACTCCCTCCTTTATCTCTTCCCTTACGGCGCGGTTCGGGTGTCCAACGATATATGAGACAGATACTGCGCCATTTCCTTTCCTCCAAAACAAATTATTATTATTATTATTATTATTATTATTATTATTATTATTATTATTATTATTATCATTATTATTATTATTATTATTATTATTATTATTATTATTATTATTATTATTATTATTATTATTATTATTATTATTATTATTATTATTAGCAAAACTACTGGATCTTTCATAGCCGACCGATTGTGAACCTGAAACGGGCTCTTGTGTTGAAGAGTGCACTGAATGTTTCCTGTGATTTCACCAGAATACAAAAAAGCTACACAGCGTTTTTAGAATAACGGCCTGAGGGGCGAGTTGGTGCACGATGAAATGAACGGCGGTCCTTGTTGTCCTTGTAGTGTCCTGGTTGCGCTGCCGTTAACAGCGTTTTTATTTTAAGTGCATAATTGAAAATGATTAGAAAGAAACTTGTGACCGTTTCTTTTTGTTCTTGATTGCATTAAGCAAATCTTACTAAGTAAATATTAAAAACGAACAAACATGTGATTCACTGCTCCAACAGTTTGGCCTAAATGTTAAAACTTCAGGGGTGCGCAGCGCGGGATAATAATGCATGCGGTAACGTCAGCTCAGTAAGCTTTCCCCATCTCCGATTATTGTTTCTTGCCCGTGAATGTTTTCTTGTAAAATACTTCCGCAAGGAACTACAAGAGAGCGCGCTTTTGAATTGATGACTATCTTCAAAAAGCTTCCATTACTTCGATGGATTTCAGTCTAATGGCAAAATTGTTTCAGAAAAGCCATTTCCTCAGGATGGTGGCGGCGGTGCTGCGAGCATCCTAGATTCTTTATGTGCGTAGGATAATACGTTGCGTGCGCCGAGGAAAACTGCGTTCGGCGGCGAAATGCTCAGAGGGGGCTTTATAGGGCATTCCGAATCGCGAAAAACGCATTTCACGAGATTTGAGGCGACCGGATGTAAGTTTTCCTAAAGTCCCTTCTTTATTTCGTTTGAAGCATAACGCTGCAGTTTTGGGATGTTTTCTTGCTGCTGTGCTTATTCCGATTGAATTTTCAAAGAGGACATGAACGGGGACATGAACAAGGAAGCTAAGAAATACGAAGACCCAGTAGCCCTGCTCTTTCGTCTGCTTGCGATGAGAGGATGCTGCTTATTGAGATCCTGGGCTACCTCTGCGGTGTATATGCGCCTCAGTATTTCACAGTACATACCTGCGGCTACTTGTATTGCTTTAACTGCTGTCGCAGTGCATGTTTCATTTGGTGCAATTAACTGCTACCTGTCACGGTGAGCAGCTTGCTCACAATCCCGTGGGCAGGCTGTGATGTCACAAGGTCACGTGACTTAGGTGGGCCACCTGCCCCCTAGGTTGCTTTTACGAGGATTTTTCGTGGATCTTTCGCTCACGGCCTACGACGCCGACGACGACGCTGGTCGTTTTAGGACAAAGGCCTGTAACGGTATCGTGTTATAAAAACTGTGTGCCCGGTTAGAGCGCAATGCCTTCGTGGGTCGCAGCGGCAGTATCGGTCGGCGAAATTTCGATTGCGACCATGCTGACCTAGAACGATAACCGCAGCAAATACAGCAGTGTCGACCAAAAAGCGTTTTGCCTGCGAGTGCTGAAAGAATGTAGTACGCACACGCTTTGGTAGAGATGTGGCGTCTGTAATGTAGGCAATTCACTGTACCTTACTTACTTACTACAGGGTGAGGTCGATAGAAGAAGACCTCGCCCGTACTGTAAATCTCTGCTGAAGAAATGCAGATTTCATGTTTTGTTTTTGTCCTTCCGAGAGCGGTTTGCACGCTCAGCTTGCTCTCGCCTCCTCTCACTCACATTCAGAATTCGCTAAGTAAGTTTGTACACCATCCGAGTCCGAGAAATGAAGCGAATAATTGAATATGCTGAGTGTTCTGCTTCGAATGTTGTTTCGACCTCTACCTCTTAGTTGGCTTGATCACTGACTTTACCTGATGATAGAGATCAACTATAACGTGCTGCTCAGCGTTGGCAGTATTCCTGGAGGCTATGCATGTGTACAGGCACTCCTGTACAAAAACGAAATCGCAAAATTCACTGCGCGACCACAGCGGTGGCCTAGTTGTTAGAGCATCCACCTCGCGCGACAGAGGTGCAGAGTTTGATCCCGAGTGCCACCGGGTATCTACCAGTTTCCAATGGGTAAAAGGTTTTCCCTGGCCTGGCGCTCTGCTTATATCCTCTAGGGTGAAACCATTGGAGAATCGGTCTTTGACCTCACCTTAAGAGACTCGAGGTTGAGTTCCCGACTATAAACTTTAAGCTTCAGGTGTGCGCCCTCTGTCCCCTGTCATAGTCGTCGACGGACACGCGAAAAACTCATTTCGTTGTCGCTCTTTCTTTCCTTTCCCCCCCTTTGTTCCCATCCCCGCGTGTAGGGTAGCCTATTGGGCATCGCCTGGTTAACCTCTCTACCTTTCCGTCCTTCTGTTTCTCTCTCTGTCTCTCTTGGACACAACCAGCAAGGTAATCTGCAGGTAGCTGTTATGCAATGGTAAAGTTGTTCGCAAACTTGATGCAATGCAAAACCCCTGGCGCTCGCACTGAAAGACAGATGAAGCGGCATCGACAAAGTAAGCCCTACTTCCGAGTTCCAACTCTGGCGTTAAACTGCAACACACTTGAAGGAAGGAAGGAAGGCCTCAGACGTTGCTGGCACATACCCACTACGGGGAAGTGGCCAAGACACAGGCGGTTAATTGCTGGATACTGGAAAGTTTTGACCGGAAAAGGAGTGGTAATAGGAAGTAGCCTGATAGATTGGAAGACGGAAGGACAGGGGTCCTGTTAACTTGGAGATCGAGGACGGGACAATGGCTTAATGTGCATAATAGTATACAATGCCTGTAATGTTCCAATGCCGTACTGACTGAGAGCGGGAAAAAGAAATTAGAATGGGAGTCGCTGCGTTTCTTGAAGAAAATTTTGCACAGCAGAGCGCACACTCCTGTCGCTTCGTCCAAGCAAAGAAGCGCCACTGGAAAGAACAACCGCGGAAGACACAGGCAAGCCCAGTTGATGAAATGGAATTTGCAAAAGACGCTTCCTCAAATGAGAGAAGCGACGGCAGAACAGCAGGAAATGATCTATTGTCTCAGGTTTGGCACAAAAAGGGCACAGTGGGGAAGCCGCCAGGCCAGATCTGTGAAGGTAGAAATTTAGAAGTGGAACCCGGCAACGCAAGCGCATGAAAGAGACCTCTAGTCTGCGTGAGCGCCAGTCTTCGCTACTCCAAGGATGCAGAAGATACACTTTCGCGCTGTGCACTGCAGATCGTCGTCTTCATCAACTTCCATCTGCGGTGCGAACAGATCAGATGAGCTTAATCTCGATCAGAGCTTCACCTGAGTCCAGTATCGCCGGACTTGCCGAAGACACAGCAAAGAAAAACCATAAGAAAATCTGGCTAAACACATGCTTTCACACGTCTACTCGGTTTATCCATGTTTAAAGCCTGCAATCTTTTCATTTTTTTTGCAGTTTTTCAGTTTTTATTTTTTGAATTCTTAATTTTCACTAACGCTAGAGAGACGGCCAGAAAGTAAACAAAAATTGGTCAATTGAACCGAACTACACTCTTTTAGGTGAACGAATACACAGAGCCATGTTAGAAAACGCAGTGAAAACAAGTCAATCACAGTGGCAAGAGCGACGCTAGAGAAAGAGAAAGCAAAAACGAATGAAGTCATTTACGTGCCATTTATCATCATCATCATCATCATCATCATCGTCGTCGTCGTCGTCGTCATGATCATCATCATCATCATCATCATCGTCATCATCGTTTTTGCTGCAGCAGGCATCTTCAGAAATTTAGGTTGAGCCGAGCTTCATCGAGAGACAATGAGATGTCAGCCCGAAAGAGTGGAGAATACGGTGAAAGAGAATACAAGAAAAACGTCTAAGCGGGTATTGATAAGTCACGACGTGAAGAGCCCAGAGATTTTTGCTTTAATCCCCAGAGAAAGTGTACTTCCATTTCCTTCCCCTTAAAGGAGACGACAGCAACAACACTGAAAAAAAAACAAACAAGTAAATCAGTGAAAACAAGTAAATCAAGGAATACGTCATCATGAAGAATTCCATTGCGAGCAGAGTTTCGCTTCCCGGCGGATTTAGGACTCAGTTGTCTGTAAGGCTTTCGATAGCATCTCTATTAGGGCCGCTCTGCGGCCTAGATAGAACGGACGCTCCGGGAGCGTACTGTTTGCGAGACTAGGCGCTTCCTTCGCCTTCGGTAAGTGTTTCTGCCAATGCGCACTTTTATGTTTCGCTACTTTTTGAAACGTCATTTCCCCAGCTTCCTTTCAAAGAGTGAACGAAATTTACAATTCTGTTCCTTTCCACCTTGTTTCATGGGGCTGTTCCAAAACGGTGTAAAGAGCTGTTTGTTTGTTTTATAACGGAAGTGTGCATTTCACTTTGTGTTTTGATATAGAGGATGAAAATAAACAGAACAAGAATGTCGTAAGACTTCTCTCGATAGTGGAAACTTCTTTCCTTTTAACAAGTGACACACAGAACAGTCAATGCATTTAGCTAGGCTGAGATTCTAGCTATTCTTCTGAAGAAAGTAAACTTTACCAGAGTAAAGTCAGTGAAGGAAGACCAATGGGGCTTCAAAGCACGCCAATTTGCCCAGTTTGTATAGAAAGAATGCCACCGTTTCCCTAATGACTATTCTAACACTGAAACAAGACAAAAGTTCGTCATTATTTGTCGCCACCAACGACGAAGAAGATCTCAGAACTGAAGTTTCAGTCGTAATCAGTGGAAACTGCGTGGCTAAAATATATTCGCAGTTTGGTTAAACTGTTTCAGGCTTGCAGAAATTACATGCAACATGCTAGGTCACGAGTAGCTTGTAGTAAATATACTATGTTTATTTCAGTTGTGACTGTCTCAGGGTTTACAGTAGTGCACCTCAGTGTGAATTAACTTTTAAGTGTATCGGAGAAAAATAAAGGGCGTGCTGCATGGGCGGGTGAGAATAGAGCCGCTTCCACATGTTCTATATCTACAGTGGCCAGCGCTTCGAAGCTTACTTTATGTTACTAACATCTCCACATATAACGAAACTATAGATCAGAGAATTTTGGTCACTTATTCAATAAGTGCACATTGACACAAAGACAGCAATTTTATGTTCAAATATTAAAGAAGGATGCAGCAAAGCTTCGACTACACTGCTCGGAACAGTGACTACTCGTTTCTAGCGTTTGTCTTCATTATGACCTACTAGCAAACCATCCTGGTGCTTTATTTAATCTCCGTGCGTCGTTACACGATTTAATTTCGGACGAATGAAAAGACTTCGAATGTGATAGGCCGCTAGCGACTTACAGCGGTGCTCGTGCGAAGCGAAGAAATAAACATGGCATATCATTTCCTGAGCCTCTTTCTTCTTCTTGATTCGCTATGACGAAATCTCAGGTGTGTGCTTGGTCGAGGAATTTATGCAAATTAAAGAGATGGAGAGCTCTCAAAAAGGAGGGACAGATATATTAAGACGGTGCCATGGAGCCATGCGCATCAGCTGCTGGCATTTTTTTTTTGTCTTGTACGATCAATGCACGTAAGAAAGGTCGGACGAGGACACCAGGTCTGATTATGCCCTTTTTTGTTTAATATTTTTTTGTTCAAGTGACAGCAGCCTGCTTGGAGCTTCCTTGCAATTAATATCCAGATTATGCATATTAGCCACCGTGATTTCTCGGTGCTGCCTCGTGAAGCGGTGTAATGAAGTCTTGTGAAAGGTTCTTCACTGTGTGGCGCGGAGTTTTCTTTATATGAACGAGGACTAGATGTTTTCTCACGTGCTCAAGGAAGCAAGTGGCTCAGCTCTGACGGCTGCACGTAATTTATAGCGAGGCAGTTGCAGTTAATGCTAATTTGCTGGATCTCTGCAGAATATGTAGTGGGCACATTACATGGGGGGAGAGTACGAACTGAAGACACTGACAAGGATCAGTTTGTACGAAAACTTTGTTGTACGAGATGTTCAGGGACAAGGACCAGGACAGTCCCTTAATGTAGGCACTGGCAGAGTATCCGGAAGAAAGGCTATATTAGAGTGGCAAGATTGACTGCAGTCATCTCGCACTGCTTTTTGTACTCACAGGTATTTCCGACCAAACTAGCAAATTTGCCACGCCGGCTAAAAGGTAACTCTTGCGCAAATACAAACAATAAACGTAAGTATGATAAATTTAACCTTCGGAAGCTGTGCGTCGGCTGAGATGCTGAGTTTTGGACTGAGTCGGTTGAGTCTTGGAATGCGTGAGGACCCCACCCACAATCTGCTCCGGTCTCCTTTTTACATATAAATGTTTATTCTCTCTCTCTCTCTCAGCTGAGAGAGTGGAGGCCTCAAGATTTCAACACCTGAGAGTACTTAAAGGGCGACTCCGGCATTTTTTGGACCTTATCTGATTTTACTGAAGCTTTCACGATGCGTTCTCCACAGTTTCTTGGTCCTTTGTGCGAAATCTCGCAGCGGGGTGGTGCTTCATACAGTAAATCAGGGGCGAAGTCCAAACTGCTCTATCACGTGCGATTACAGCATTACGAGCTTGCACATTTAGTCTCAATGTTAGGATTAGGTTCCAGGTGAATTCATCTTTCAACGGCCATCCTTCATACAGAGTTATACATATTTTTACTCCCTCCATCACAGGTGATGCGATGGGCAGTAGGTGCTTAATTTTGCTTTTAGGTGCCTGGCACGTGCAGCCTCCCTCCTGGGGACAAAGCAGATATGTACTCCGGACACCAAATGTGGCTCTTCTTTGAGGTGAGGTGAGCCATGTAGTTAGCTAAAGCGTCGTGAACCGCTATTGTATTGGTTATCTCCCTAGAAGCACATAAAGGTTACCAGGTGATCATCAAATATGATCCGAATTTTAGCTCCAGATGGTAGCCTGAACCTCACCTCATTACGAAGCTGCTTATGTAAGAAGAGGTTAAGCGTACAACTACTGCTGAAATTCGCAGCATCATTGAGAATATGTCATAGACCGAATAGGCAAATGCAAGCGGGTTGTCTTTGAATTTACGCTCGAACGGCAGAATGGCAGTGTTGTGGCTCGGCTGTGTCCAGCGTCCGGCGGCTTCGGCTGCGGGGGTGCTCACTTCCTGATCATGGAGCCGTTGCTTCATCTGTTCGGCATCACGAGCTCGCTCGTCAGGATCCTCTGGCCGTTGGCGCTGTCTCTCCGCCTCACAGGCGCGAAACTCCGGATCTTCACGTAGTCGTTGCTTGCGCTTGAGCTCAAGGCGGCGTTTGCGAACTTCGGAGTTTGGCTTCATACTGCCCGTCTTCTCTGCTGCGGTTGCTCGGTTTCGAGCGACTAGGTGACGGCGCGGTCAGAATTCACGCGCCACAAGCCATGAGCCATGTGCTCTATAAACTGTGGCGCAGCAAAAAAAGAAAAAAAAAAGATGCACATGTTTATGAAAAAGATGCTGGGGCGAGATCTTGAAAGCCTGCATGAAAACAGACTGAGAAAACCGATGATTGCCGTTTTCTTTATGCATACTTGTTCTTAGCGCAGTGGATTCTTTCTACGTGTCTATCAGAACATTATTCACTGTGGCTCGTGCTTTTAGTTAGGCATTATGTGCTTAACATGCTGTGCTCGCCACATCCCCCCGCACCCGACGCTGCAAGGAAAATATAGCTGTCCCATGAAAAACTGGACTAAATACATTACCTCTCAGCAGTGGATTTCGGTAATGGGTACCTAAAGATTGTGTTTTTTCAAAGAATCCTTCAATTGATTAGAATGAATCTCAGCGTGAAATTAAAATTAAAATTGGAAATTGGTCTTTTGGGAAAGTAAATGGCGTAGTATCTCTCACATATCGGAGGACACCTAAAGCGCGCCGTAAGGGAAGAGATAAAGGAGGGAGTGAAAGAAGAAAGGAAGAAAGAGGTGCCGTAGTGGGGGCTACGGAATAATTTTGACCACTTAGGGACCTTTAAAGCGCACTGACATCGCACAGCACACGTGCGCCTTAGCCTCCACCGAAACGCGGCCGCCGCGGTCGGGTTCGAACCCGGGAGCTCCGGCAGGGTAAAATACGTAAAACAGATACAAATATACACGGTTGGTCAAAAGTTTCCAGGCCACAAGGTCTGGTTTTAGCCATGTGGCAGTGAATTTAAGACTCCGTCGAAGCTCAACATAGCTGCAATGCGTACAAGAAGCATCAGTCTCGCCTCCTACAGCCTTGTTAATTTCACACCGGTGTTAAGGGCCCGACTATAACTCTTCAGAGCAGACCCTGTGGCGCGGGAACTTTTGACCAACCCTGTACATCGTTCTGCAATCAGCCCGTCGGGAACAGGATGTTCAGAAAATGTTCGTTGCCGAAGACGGTTGCCCGGAGGAGTGGTGTTTATTAGAGCAGCGTGGCGCGATTGAGAGGGCAGGCTAGATATGAATGATAACCACACTGCATCACGTTTTGCCACTTGTTTGGCGTCGCCAGCGGAACGCCAGTTTTTGCCTGGCTGGCTCGTCAACCAGCTCTTGAGATTAGACGCAGTATATTCCTATTAAAGGTGGGCAACATTTTCATCGCAAACCTGTTAGGCCTGATGAGGAGGCAAATTGACAGTGTTTAGGTTTCAGCGCCCTGTTAAATGGAAGCAATTAACAACCATTGGTATTAGCCGCTCATGTGGCCTTCTGTTTGATAATGGACAGAGGAGCTAAGAGTCGATGAGAACTTGTTAAAGCTCCGGATTTATCAAGTACTTTTACACTAGCTATTAAAACAACCTGAATGAATTGAGGAGGATGAAAATCCTTCCACTGTTACGCCGTTGTGCAAGAAGGGTTTTGACATGCACGCCTCTAAGACTAATTGTATGCACGAGGCTTGGGGGTATTTGTGCTAGCAAACCAGAAAGTCGTCGTTATGTTGCGTGTAACTGTACTACTGGGACGCGAAACACTCTGGATACGAATGCATTCAGTCTGGCATGCATGGTGGATACGCACAGAGAGAAAATATTAAGCATACGCGGTGCATGTGACGTGTCTTCTGTATGACCGCAGACTGCTACGTTTACATTCATGGCATGGTCGCCATGGCGGAGCCAACCGTCGTGTGAAAAAGGGTCCGTAAAAGCTTGACGCCTGAAGTCCTTTGAACCTTTCAACATAATCGATTTTGTGAACGCGGTGACACGTGACATTGCTGACAGCCGTCACTCGTCTGCCAGCTCGTAAAAGAGGCCTTGTCTGAACCCAGATCTGCGAGGAGAAACACTACGAAAGGACTGCGCTGAGATCACGCATGAGTTGCGCTGCTCGCGGTGCCATTCGGTTCAGGACTTTCAGGGAAAGCCAAGCGAGAACCGATAGTGCATGTGTACAGACGTTAGTTTTTTAACAGCGACAGCTGTTGGTGTGCGAAACCAAGAGAGGCTTGCGCGCGCCCGCCTTTCATGGTGAGTCATGTGCTGTATAATTATTTCACTTCGACGTAACAAAGACTAGAATTCCTATTCTGAGAACAGGACTGGGAAGAGTTGGGAATGAAAAACTAATGAAAATTACGTAAATAATCTTCGATTTGCTGACGACATTGCCTTAATAAGTAACTCAGGGTGTGAATTGCAGAGTATGACTGAGGGCCTAGGCAGGAAAAGAAGTATGATAGGTTTAAAGATTATTATGAAGAGTAAGTACAGTAATGTTTAAGAGTCTCGGAAGGGAACAACACTTTGCTACAGAAAGCTAAGCACGATGGCAATAAAATACGGCTACTTAGGGCGGGTAGTGACCGCAGACCTGGACCACGAGAGTGAAATAACTAGAAATAGAATGAAGAGGGACGCATTTGGCAGGTGCTCTCTAGAGGAATGTATATAAAAGTTGTATCTTATCGGTGCTCACCTATGGGGAAGAAATTCAGAGGTTAACGAAAAGGCTTGAGCTTAAATTGAGGGCGGCGGAGCTGGGCCCGGAGAGAAAATATTAAGTGTAATGTTAAGGTACAAGAAAAGCGCACTATGCAATACACGCGAGATAATGATACCTGAACTAAAATCAAGAAAAAAGTGGGCATGGGCAAGGCATGTGATGCGAAGGGAAGATAACCGATGTTTCTCAGGGCAACATATTAAATTGTAAGATAAAGCAACCGTAGTCGGGGGTGGCAGACAGTCAGGTGGGCGTGCGAAAGGGTGTTTGAGGGTATCAGGTGGCCACAGATGGCACAGGAAAGGGTGAATTGAAGCGACAGTGGAAGATGCATTTTCCATGCAGTGGATTAAGTTAGGCTGATGATGATTGCTACAATCTAACGGTAATGGCGTAGGCGTGTGAGAGGAGGTCATGCTCTAGTTATCTCCGTGTCCCAGGCGGTGTTCAGCAAGCATGATATCTGAAGAGAGGGGCGCCATACGTGGAAACTGGGAGCGGAGAGTGTGTGGCGACAAGCGTGGCATAGGGTCAGCGGGTGACAAATGCTGAAGCCAGCAGTGGTTGGTATTGGGCAGTGGAGATTGGTCGCTACCCGCATTTTACGATGTGGAAGTACCGACATCATTACTTTGCAATAAGCGGCCTGCGTAGTTTTCCCTCTCTCAGGTGCGATGAGAAAGCCGGCGGTAACATACCCTGCTTTTGCACAGGCTAGACGCCTCCGACAGCCCGAGCTGTAGCTCAACTTCACGTTACGTTGGCGCAACCATGACATTAATTTTTTTAAATTGTCGATACGGGCTGCACGTTTTGTTTTGAAATAAAATTGACGCATGTTGCATGAACGGATGTGCTTAAAAAAAAGATATGAAGAGAACGGAAAAATAATGAAACGACTTGTCCTAGATTTGCGGCGTGTTCGATCGCCACCGATAGTAGGTTCACGGCATTAAAGATTTGCACTCAGACATAATCGAACACAGCGAAGATGGTCACAGCGGTTATGACCACTGGGTGAACCAAGATCAATCACATGTGAAAGAACTGTAGTCGTCGGTTATGTACTTCAGTGGTTCTTAGTAAGATAATAAAAGCAAGAGAGTGGAGTGGAGCTGTTTGTTGCCAGCAGTTGGTAAGTAGACAGGCACATGATAAAAAATGGAAAGGGACGAGGTATGCAGCTTCCGGGAAGAATAGAATATAACAGATTAAAATCAGCCCAACCTCAAGCTCAATATTGTCCATGGGTATTCATGAAATATTTAATACTGATGCGGATAAACGTGGCCTTGAGTTTAAAATTCAGCATCAATTCTCATCGAAGATTTAAAGCAAATTCAGCTCAAGAAAAGAATTAATGACAAGTGAGAAATAAATATGCTTCTCTGGTATGCAGAATTTTTATGAACTCATGAATATAAAACATGGACGCAATCGACCTGAGACGAAACCGAGACTGCATTATTCTTCCTGGAAAAAGGTTAGACTGCCTGGCGGTAGAATGAGAAAAACGTCGCCACAATAAAGCAATTTAACGTGGTTTATATCCAGAGCTGGCAGTGATGGATAGCCTCTTCTTTCGTCTACAAGGATAGTCTAAGCTTAATATGCGAAGTTAGTGGAGGCAATGCGTATAAACGCAATCCATTTACGTGGGATAACGCTAGAAGGAAAAGCCGTGGCTGATAGAGAATTGCTCAAAATGTCGGGCAGGCAAACAACAGATCTTATTTTAACCTTCGGCACAAAAGGAGGATAGGCAAACGGTCTCCTGAGAGGCCCTGCATTTCATGTTTTCTCTCTTTCAAGTTCACTTTCTGTTTAAATGTCATCTCAGTGCTTAAGCTTTGCACTTCGCTCTAGCCACTTTCTCTAGCGTTGCCTCAATTTCTGCGAGCTTTTATAGAAGGAATACACAAAATACCACACCCGACCTAACATCCACTAGAAAATGGCCTTTTCTCCCTTGACTAGCACGGAAAATTGTCGCCAGCGGCGCGCAGTTCAGCTGGAAGAGAAGCGACGTATAGCGACGGCTCTTCAAGCCCCGAAAGCAGGCAGGGTGGGCATGCGCGCAGGCCATTTCATATAAGAGCGAGTGAACGCGGCGGTTTGTTCAGCAGCCAGAGGACTTGGCCAATTCCCGAGTGAGGCTACCAAGTATGAGGCAGCAGCCGAGGGCCTAACCACTAAGCCACCACGGCGGCTGAATAAAAATCGAGTTACAAGCCAACGCATTTCCCTTGTGGAGATCTAGTCCTTGTATTGTCAGCTAGTCTTGAAGGTGACTCGGGTTGTTTAGGTCCCCTGTAGCGTTGAAGTGGCTTGCTTCCTGGCCGTGGTTATTATATTCTCTGAATAATGAAACTACGGACCTCTGACAACTAGAAGTCAGCCCTGACTAAACCTTCAAGGGGTAAACATTGCGCTTGGTCATCGGCAGTAATATAATAGGAATGCCTTTGTTCACATATAGACGGAAGGCCGTAGGGAAAGAAGCAAAAAAAAAACGCCCACTTTTTGGGAAAGTTTATGTAACGCTGCTAACCTTTTGTTCTATGGTGAAATCTTCCAAGTCAAGGCTGCCGAAACGGCCTGTGCGGTACGAGACCTACATGGTCTGGACCTCACTTACTGACCACGAATCTACACTTTCTTTCAATAAAGTTTTTACTCACTCACTCTTCCCGTGTGGCTCGTTTGGACTTCCCGTTTTCAGGGGCCATTTCCTGACGGAGCGAACTGCGGGTTTGGTTTGAACCAAGCCTCCTTTCATCTTTTCTCCATAGCTCTTAATGGGTAGCGCTGTAGCCTTTGCCATTCCTACAAAAGAGACGAATCACTGCCCACGTCCTCCCAGTATCCACATGCATCTCGGCTCGAAGGTGCCGATGAAACGGTGGTAAGGAAAAGCTGCCGCACAGAGGAGAGACGACTTGTAAGCCTTCTGCCGCTTATTTCGTTTTTTTCTTTATTTTTTTGATCTACTTTAGAATATATGTGAAAGCGGCCCGCAGCCCTGCTGTTTTATTCTTCATCTTGTCATTTGGCTTTAGGTACGCAATCGCCTTCGCTAACTGATGGACATAAATTGCAATTTACGAAGGATACCGTACAAAGCGAACAAAGGGCCGAAGGCCTCTCTGCGAACATTTCTGTGAAAGCAGATACTGGAGAAGCTCGGGCAAGTTGGTGTGACATTGTTTTTCAGCAGCGCAGGGGACAAAGGACAAGACAAGAGCACAGACACGGCGCTGAACTTATACGTGAGAGTACGTGAAAGTACGTGTTGCTGTTTTTTGCTTTTTATCACTGCGGATTTCAGCCACGGGTGCGGGACAAAGGCGTTGCTGTGCTGTTTAGACCTGCCGTCTAGCAGTGCCTTTCTTTCAAACAGCATTTGCATACAAACACTTCCTCGGCACCAAATATTCTCGCTCTCCACGAGCTTGTCTCCATTGTTAGGCAGGCTTCACACCCAGTAAGCTGTATGAACAGCGTACAGGGCTGCGCCTATGTATCCAAGAGAGCAGGCGTGCTTACATAAACTTAGTCACAAAGGTAGAGTTTTGAGGAGAACGAGAAGTACAAATCAAGGCTAACATGAATGACGTTGCTTCCACATGCGGAACGCAGAAATGAAATTTTTCAACATTATAGTTCAAGAAATACTCGTTGAATGTTTATTAAACCTCCTTTATGCTTATTGAACTACAGATGTTGGATGTTTATTTAGAAACAGCTGGTTAACCAAGCCTCTCAATGCATAAATATAACGGTCCTGAATCAGGAGTTCATGCTTTTTTCTATAATTTGGTGACTAAACGCAGCGAATGCTCCTGGTTTGCACACAAACGCTAAAGCAAACAGCGGAACTTTACTTTGAGGGCTCCTTGGAAAACGTACAAGTCTTTTTAAATAATCAGGAAAGTGCGGAGAAAGCAGTACCGTTTCACGAACTCACGCACAAAAAGTGACAACGCTGCTTCTCTCTCAAGCGAAGCAGAAGTGAAAACCTAGGCCGATTACCCCCCTATTTCTCCCCCGCCCCCCTCCCTGCATTTCTCGTCTACGCCCTTCCCCATTCCCAGTTGGGTGAACTCTTTCAGGAGCCACTTGCCATTTCTCTAGAAATGATTTTTTTTTGGCGTATGTTTAGTGTGCGCAGCGCTCAAGCAGGTCAAATATTCAGATTTTAAACGCGAAACACCGACGGTCTTTTTATTTTTTTTACTTTCATGTACAAAATTTTGTACAAAGTACCAAATGGTTGGAAATCTATCATTGAAACACGCGAAGCTATAGACGTGGTACATTTTTTTCGAAGATGCACACGACTTTAGAAATGCATTGCTGGTGGTGAAGTAAGCATGAAAGTGGTGGAGTACGGGCTACCAAGCCAACTATTTGGAGAAATATTACAGCATTCTCTATCGAGCGTGACAAACCACCTAGCAAGCTTCAATATGGACGTGTAAAATTCGTTTAAAACAAAGAAATTACTGTTAGCTGTACCGCACTTGAAGAAAAAGCTGCGAATTCTCTAAGTGCACAGCTGTGTACATAGTGCCTGAAGGGGTTATGCGACCAGAGATGGCAAACCCTTGAGAGTTCCAGTCTGCGGGAAAGATTCTGCGGGAATTTTTTGATGGCTCGGGTGCCACTTCTCTGTTATTCTCCTTGTCCAGCAAAAGAACGCGTTAGTTTTCGAGTGCGACATGTTAAGCCAACCGCAAAACGGTCGCTCCAAAAATAACTCTTTCTGTTGTTAAATAGGAAAGGGGGCTATAAATTCTTCGAGAACCTTTTTAACATCGCATTTCGGTTCATATTGGGACTCCTTCAAAACTTGGTTCTCTGAGCTGACTTTCGGGTCGTAAAGGCAATTCCAGATGTCGAATGTCTCCAGTGAGAGGTAAAGCGATGAGCGATGCGGGCTCGCTGGTGCAAATCGCCAGCCTTCCACGCATGGCTGCAGAAACACCAGACGCGAAGTTTCCGCGCCGAATCACGAGAACTGGCATGTCTTAGTTCTTCTTTTTGCTACTCACACGGTTTGAAAGGCGTCGAATGCTTGTGACAGCTTCGTGACATTTGCCCGTCGCCAAATATTCCGCCTCTCTCTTTCCCTTTCTTCGCTTCTGTCAAGATTCGCCGGGATTTTCCTCCACAGCGCATTTTCTCCCCATCCGGACCGGAGCTTGCGCGCACTGAGATTTTGCTCGGGTAACAATGGTCGAGGCTCTGCGGAAGATGTGTCCTTGCTCCTCTCAACCGGAACACGCGAATTTTATGCCTCGCGGGGACATTCAGTTGTGGTTGGAGCTGCAGTCAGGTCGGCGGTGAACTATGCACACATGTGTATACATGGTAGACGTGTAATGCCTCGTTGGTTTACACGTGAACACTAGACTTTCTAATGGTATTGCGGTATGGTATAACTCGTCGGAACTGGAATTCTTTTCTCTTTTCTTTTCTGGGTGAAAAAAACCTTATAGGTCTGTAGCTTGAGAGATAGCCTGCAGAAGTTGCAAGCGGCTGTAGTCTTAATCAAAGAGCGAGATCATCAGAATGTTAATTAATTAATTTCAAATACCTGCAGCACCCGAAGACCTTATTGCAGGGGAAGGAATACATATTGTTTTTATGAGGCCCACACAAGGAAAAAAGGAAAATATATGATGACACAAAAACAAACTTACAAACAGCAACAAAAATGGCAATTGCACTAGCAGTTATACATCCTACAACAGAGCCCGAAACGACGCTTCAGTGTGGCATTCAATAATTTTTTGTCAACTGATTCCATTGGTTGATGGCGAAAGGAAAAAAAAGTCATAAAAAACATTAGTTCGGCAAGTAGTTTCTCTAATTTTCTATTGATAATCACGCCTCTTAGACGTAAAATGGAAAGGCGCAAAGTAAGTTTCCCTGTCTACTCTAACTTTGCCGGAAGAAATTCTGCAGAGCATCTCTAAACGCATGTTTTTTTTTCGCGCCTGCTATCAAGATCCCATCCCAACCCTTCCTTAAATAAAGTAACACTGGTAGTGAAGTTAAAATTATTACAAACAAACCTAGTGGCGTGGTTTTGTGTCCGTTCAAGCATATCAGAAAGAATTTTAGTGTGCGGGTTCCAAATCTCACAGCCGTACTCCAATATGGGTCGTGTATTAGTGAAGTAAAGCAGTTCTCTGGACACTGAGTAACAGTGGTTACGTGATGAAGCTGAGGCGTTGAACGCCAACGCCTACAGGTACAACGAGAACACTCTGCTAACCGCCGCATGGGAAAATATATTGTTAGTCTTGATGACTTCAGGATTACTTCTGAATTGCTAGCAGTAGCTACGTAAATTGTTGCTCCTAATTATTTATAGAAAAAAAAATGTTACGTCAAGAGTATGTGTAAGCATGAAATGCATTGCAGGAAAGGCGCAGCGCTTTCCAGGGCCCCTCATGCATGGTAGCCGCGCTCACCCGCTTGTATACTTCGACTTGGGCAGCGCTCATGGCATCCCTGGCTGCTTCCGAGGCTTGGAGATCCGACGCTTATTTTCCACCTGACCTGTGCGCCATTGGTGGTGGCATTTGAAGAGAAGGAGTGGAGAAATTTTATTTAACCAATAGTAGCTGGTCGCCATCCTCTTCGGGCAGTGTCCTTAGTCCAAGACTCCGTGCGCTGTCGCGACCCTGCGCGCTCGTTTGATCAGCCGTTGCTGATCTTGTGTAGCCTGCTGCTAATAATTTCTCTTAAGAACCCGAGCCGCAAAGTTCTTAAAGCTTCGCATACCACAAGACCAATAACCTATTGTATTAACTAAGTATTTCCGTTAACTTAGGATGGCAGGCCTGTTGAGCTGCACAGTTTTCAGAAATGTAGCGTGCACAGTTTTGTGCCGTTTTGACCGCTTACTAGTTCACAAAGGCTCACTTCGTAATGTTTTTCTCTGCTTTGAACAAGCCGATCCCGTATCACATTAAGTTACATTGTAGTCGATATTCGCGCATCATACTAGCTAAATATCAAGTAATCTATGACAGCAGGCGCTAAACAACAAAGCGAAACGTTTGCCCCACTCTCTCCTAATTGTAGTTCAGCATGATTTGTATGCGTTTAATGAACAGGGCTGTAGAAGAAGCAGTTTACTATAGGGCAGTACTAGTAATTTTTTGCGTTCGAATTTTTTTTAGGTGCCAGACACTTTCTTTCTTCATTTTCTACTTGTGCACGCTTCAGTCAACTCTGTGAAAAGATAAGCAAGGAAGAGCCCTTGGTACGACTAGACCGGTCTTCTATGGTCTGCACAGGGCGAAATTCGATTTTCTTCGGCCAAAGTAATTGGATTATCGACGACGCTGAAGGATCCCTACCACGATTAGAAAAGAGATCTTGGCGGCGCTTCTTGCCTCCTCGCTCGTTTCGCCGCATCATCTTCCCTCGCTACAGCGCAACCACAATCAGGTAAAAGGCGAGCTTGGATCCGTATTCATTCGTTCCTTTGTTACTGCATCCTGGTCTTGAGTACGCCCTCGAGGCAGGCCTGTGTTTTCTTTCCCATCATGATCTTAAGAAAGCAGCGGCTCCCAGATGATTGGGTTAGGAGAAAATCAGCTTACCGTCCCCACAATTGATATAGTAGTGCCTTTCGAGCATGTGTATAGACACCGTGCGCCCGTCAGGTGCCTCCACCGTCGGTTCCGCATTCAGCGCCACCAGTGGCCACTTTTGAGTCCCGAGTGGGATGGCTCGCTGCCGCAGCAGACGATTCAATGCGGGTATTGCATCCGGCACTTGCGCGCCGCTGCTTAGATCAGCGGGGTTTCAGCTGGTCAATGGCCTGACAAGTTTCTTTCGAAGTGGAACCTTGGATTTAATCTTTTTGAGTGCGGTCATGACCACGGCGTCAAGTTGTGACTAAAGATTGAACAAAACCAGTTGTTGGGCGAGTTGGTGCTGACGATGATCCATAGCAGCGCGACAGACGGGACAAAGAAGAGGAGACACAACACACAGCGCTGACTCACAACTACAACGTTTATTGGCTGCCAGCCAGTATAAATACTGGCCTGGTGGCCGGGAAAAAAATACAAGCACGCTTGACTTGCGTGATATCAAAACATCGCCAGTTCATCAGGCACGTGTCAACATACAAGAGTCATCAGTGTAAAATGTCACCCCTACAGCAGGCACGAGTTTTCATTCACAATCAAGGTAGCGGGTTTTCTTATCCGACAAGGCTACAGAGGGAGTGCTGATACACTGATCTGAAGTCCTAGCTATCAGGTGGGCTTCTATTATTTCCCTGGTTAGCGAGCTGCGGTTCTTACCTAATACAGAGCATTCTTCTTCTTCTTCTTCTTCTTCTCCTCAAGTAATATGGCACAAGGGGAAAACAAATTTTTGAGTCGTCGTTGTCTTCCTCGTCATCGTCATCTTCGTTGTCTTTGCAGTTTCTGCAATGTTTTGCTACGTGGCCTGTGATAGCGACACGAGAGACATTATATTGGTGCTCCTTTAATCTTTCGTTAACACATCGGCCAGTTTGGCCGATGTAACATTTGCTACATGACAGAGGTAGAGAGTGAAGAGCTGGTGAAGAGGGCGATCGCTTTTTCTGTGCTTCACAACGCTGTAATGAAATCTTGTGCGCACAGGTTGGAGCGCAGCTTCTGCAACCAACTTGACCGCCTGTCAAAGGCTGGCTACCATGCAGACGTTTTGGGTTCTGTTGCAGAAAAACTGAAGAAAAAGGTCGGACTGGGTAAGATAGGTGAAGCGAGACAGGAGGAAAAGGAAAGAAAGATTGCCGTAGTACCGTATCTGCACCAAGTCTCGCATAACTTGGAAAGAATTGGGAAACATGCTGGTGTCGAAGTTGTCTTCTCGGCGCCTAAGCGACTGTCTAGCATGGTCAAAAAAGTAAATTCAGTAGGAAGGGAACCACGCAGCTGCTTGATAAGGCACGCGAAACAATTCGTGCCTTGCCGGGAAGGTGTCATCTACTCTCTACCTCTGTCATGTGGCAAATGTTACATCGGCCAAACTGGCCGATGTGTTAACGAAAGATTAAAGGAGCCCCAATATAATGTCTCTCGTGTCGCTATCATAGGCAACGTAGCAAAACATTGCAGAAACTGCAAAGACAACGAAGATGACGATGACGAGGAAGACAACGACGACTCAAAAACTTGTTTTCCCCTTTACAAGGAATGCTCTGTATTAGGTAAGAACCGCGACTCGCTAACCAGGGAAATAATAGAAGCCCACCTGATAGCTAGGACTTCAGATCAGTGTATCAGCACTCCCTCTGCAGCCTTGTCGGATAAGGAAACCCGCTACCTTGATTGTGAATGAAAACTCGTGCCTGCTGTAGGGGTGATATTTTGCACTGATGACTCTTGTATGTTGACACGTGCCTGATGAACTGGCGATGTTTTGATATCACGCAAGTCAAGCGTGCTTGTATTTTTTTCCCGGGCACCAGGCCAGTATTTATACTGGCTGGCAGCCAATAAACGTTTTAGTTGTGAGTCAGCGCTGTGTGTTGTGTCTCCTCTTCTTGTCCCGTCTGTCGCGCTGTTATGGATCATCGTAAAGATTGAAGGGGAGTAGCAGTACCATCGGCGACACTCCTATGTGAAGGAGCTACGGCGAAAGAAGCAACGAGGGTATTATTCTGACTGCTTAATTAATAACGCAATAGCGTTAAGGATACCGTTCTGCAGAAAATCCCTCGTAGTCGTCGTCGGTGTCGCCGGCGTTGTGAGCAAAAGATCCACGCAGAAGCAACCTTGGTGGGCCACCCGGGTCACGTGACCTTGTGGCGTCATCACAACCTGCCCAACGGATTATGAGCACACTCCGTGGCATGTGGCAGCAAATTATTGGTCGCGAGAGGTTTCTCGGGAAGAGCAACCTGTGTCGCACAAATCCCGCCGGTGGCAGCACCTGCCGTGTCAGGGCAGTGGCGCATCGCTTAACATCTGCACCACTGCGCCAGGAGTGGGATGAGGATTCCCCGAGATCTATAAATATAAACTCTAGAATAACCAATTGCACAGATATGGCATTAACCTATGCGGCTATCACGTCGTATATCCTTAGGCGGAGCTGTAGTGTTCCCTGCAATTTTTTAAATTGCTCCAAAGAGCACATGTAACAATAACGTATCCTTTCGCAGTTCTTTCAAAGCAGCAGAAAACGCATGTGCCGCAAAAATAGTTACGCAGAAATTCTATCACAAGACTTGGCTTTTGACGGCGAGAGACTTGATTCCACCAGTTGCAGCCAGCAAAACAGCAGTTAGCGTTAATGTTTTTATGGTCCATAGTTGCCTGAAGAAATGCCCCTCAATCCATTGATGCGCGCGCCGTGTTCCCGTCGCCATCCCATGGCACTCAGGACGGGCGCATGTTGCTCCGGAGTTAGATGTGTGCAGTGCCTATTGCGCGATAAGCTCCCTTTCTTGTCTCAGAGTGCAATTTCACAAAGTGAACACTCTTTATACCAGGCTTAAGTTTCAAAAGGTGTTGTGCAGCACAGTACGCGCTCTGACGCTTGAATGTTCGGAGTACCGAAAAAATGTTGGGAGCTGGGAAAAGACTTTGGACTCCTCAAAACCTTTTCCACCATTTTTCGACATTGAAACTGCTGAAACAAACATGGTGCAGAACCTTCTTTTTTTCTTCCTCGTTTGGAGATAATGAGCAGTCACAGCGATAGATAAACTACCCTCGCCCACTATTTACCATTAGCGCACCGACTGCTAGGTTGATTCGGGTCACGTGATCACAGGTGGCACTTCCGACAACAGACATGCCCCACCGCATGTACTGCTTACAGCTAGGACACGCCTGATTAACAAACTCGTTGCGACCACGAGAACGCGAAAAGTGTCGGTTATGAGGCACGTCGATGGCGACGCGTGTTACACCGAACAAATGTACTCATACAAATATTTCTGTCATAATTTGAACAGAGTTGTAAATGCGTACATTAGCGAAAAGGGGTTGTGTAATAAACGAGTAAATAGACAATTTATGGGCGGATTTTCATTTGCATCATTTATTGATGGAAATGAAATGAAGGTGCTAGTAATGACGGTTAAACATTGTTCTAAGGCGCCCTACTTGAACTCACACCCCACTGATCTTAATGCACTTCATAAAGCAAGGGCTCACTTGAGAATTTGTACAGCTAGGGAAGTGATGCGCATTGGCAAATATATTGACAGGACTCGAGAAACGGAAGGCGCGAAAAGAAAATGATTTAAGAGCGTTCCAAAAGTTGGTATGAAAAGGGAGGACAAGCAGGTGTGGTTCAAGAGATGCTTGATAGTGTATTACTAAATGAAAGGAAAGACAAGAAGGGCATCTTTGTTCAAATCAGCACTACGTGACTCTGGAGGGGACGAATGGACGGCACGAAGTCTAGTGTGTGTTTTGCCCACGAACGAGATTATGACGACAGGCGCTCTACTTGCGGATGAAATTATTTACGTTCTTTTAACGGACAAAGACGAGTCGCCGAGAAAGCACAATATTTCATCTCGGTCTTGTGATCATACACCTCCCATATCCGCGACACCAGTGCTGGAAATAGTAGTAGAAGCAAAAATAAAGGAAGGAATCAAGGATGCAGGAATACAGAAATGCGCAGCATATATATCTGGCCTCCACATCGGCGACGTTCCTTCCTAGCCACAGAAATGTGCCGCACGACTGTTCCGCCTGCCGTATGAAGGAATGTGCGCATGTTTGCGTTCTCTTTGTTTGCGTGCGACGTATTCGTCTTCCGCTGTTGCGTTGTGTTGGAAGCCAGGCACGTGGCCTGCGATCGATTGACAAAGCAATCGAGCGGCCGCGGGGAACCAATATGCAGGCTTTCGAAGCCGCGTGATTTGGGCCTACTAGACGAGTCTTGGCAGCAAAGTTTTGTTAGCTGCTTTCTTCGCTTGTCAGTTTATTTTTTATCGAAGCAGCTTTTTTCTTCTACATCTGGTGGTTTCCTTCAGAGCTGCTATATTTGTCGGGTCGCTGCGCGTCAGCGTAGAGGCTTTCAGGAGTTTCTCGACGGCAGCTCCTGAAAGTAAGATAAATCAGTATGTCTGCAGCAACGAGTTTTCTTCTGTGGTTTGACAGAGCTTGCACTCGAGTATGCACGCTTTAAATAGAATTCGCGGTACTTGCCACTTTTGTGCGCAGCAAAATAATATCCATGGTAGCGTCGTTCAGAGGGTGTTCGTGAGGTCAAATCCTTCGCACATTTTTCTTCGGCAACCCCTCTACACATGCTTGACACAAGCAGTCTCCCAAAAGCTGCAAGTACTTACACAGTACAAAACGTCGGCAAAATTTCAGCGATGAAACTGGCGCTTCAGATTGGGACAGCGAATGACAAAATTTTTCGTGAATGTTTACTGTAAAAATGCTTTATGATGGGTGTTGTCAATCGTCCTTTTTATTTCTCACAAACAAAGCGTGCATTGCAAGGGACACCGTCGGTCCGCTCTGTAAAAGACGACGACGACCTCGAAGCGCGAGGCTAGCTTGCGTAAAGGAACGCTTGGCTTGGCCCGTTTCGAGCTTTACAATTCCGCAGATACCACTTAGGCTAAACTGGTGCTCGCAACCATATTATTAATAAGCATCTCGGAAGTTGGTGCTTTTTTCCGATATCTTATTTTTAACGCGCTAGCTTTAATGTCCCCGTTCCCCAGAAAATCTGATTTCGGCGTTGTGAGCGAAAAATCATGGGCATGGCTCTGTCAGGTTGTGCGCAGGGAGAAACCTATGAGGCAGATGGGCCACCTAGGTCACGTGACCTTTCGGCTTCATAACAACCTGCCCACCTGATAGTGAGCAAACTGCCCAACGTGGCAGGTGGTAGTTGAATTAATGATTGGTCGCTCGGGAAGAGCAACATGCGCCGCACAATGTCCACCTCTGAAAGCATCTGTCATCGCAATTAACTAGCTGAATTATCTGAATATCTCGTCTGTTGAGTCATGCGGAAACCTCTTTGGCAACATGTCTTCAGTTGAAGGAGATTATTGCCTCTTCGTAAGTCGCTGATTTTTGCTTACTTTGCTTCTATGGAGGCTGTCATAATATTGGATACAAAGCCTCTGAATGGAATTCTTGCATATTGCCACCGTTTGCTGATTTTTGAACTAATGCCTTAGCATTTAGGTTGTCGTCTTACTAAAGACTTCTGGCTTCTCTGTCACGAAATTCCCTGATTGGTCGAGGGAGATCACGTGACTTTGTGACGTCATTACAACCTGCCCGTTATGGCAGATGGCTACCTGCCCACCGGACTGTGAGTAAACTGTCCCCTGTGGCAGTTAGCTCACAATCCTCCACCCAACAAAAGCCTGCGCTGGAGCGGTATGAGAAAGCGGCGATGAAATCATATTCAAAGACGCAGTGAGAAGGCGTCTAATGTAAAAGCGATATGTGAAAGCAAAAATTCTAACGCAGGTCTCGTCGTGCATCACGTCGTGCAATCGTGTGTGTGTGTATTTTTTTTAGTGGTCCTCTACTTCCGTCGTGTCTTGTCGTGCTCTCGGCGGGCTTTTGGGTTTGTGAATGCGCTGAACCATAATAATAATAATATTAATTAGTTTTTGGGGAAAGGAAATGGCGCAGTATCTGTCCCATATATCGTTGGACACCTGAACTGCGCCATAAGGGAAGGGATAAAGGAGGGAGTGAAAGTAGAATGGAAGAGAGAGCTAATACCAGCCAGGCATGGAAACGAAAAAAAAAACACTGACACTTGTTGTGTTGTCTCGTTTTCGTCCAAACTAACTTGCATCGTCCAGAAAAAAATCACAGCGGGGGGGGGGGGGGGGCAGTGAATATTTTTTGGACGATGCAAGTTAGTTTGGAGGCAAACGAGATAACACAACAAGTGTCAGTGTTTTTTTTTCGTTTCCATTTCTGGCTGGTATTAGCTGCCCAAAATAAACGAAGCCAAGACCTGATGATTATAGGCTGCGAAGTTTATCGTTGCTTTTAAATGCCGTCAGCTGCAATAGAATGGATTTTTATTTTAGCTTAGTGACACCCCATTTCCCGTTTTCAATGAAAGTTGTGTTTTGTTAATTAAAACGCGGTGATTTATCATTACAAGCTTCACTTTATCCCCACCATCCTTTAGAGTAGCTAAGCTGGTGAAAGCAAAAGTGTCGTAAAAAGTAATGAAATTAAAGAAGAGGGTATTTGTAACAGAACTGGTTTACATATAGGTGCCTTGTCGCAGTGCTGTCAGTGCAAAGACAGAAAGAATTCTTGCTAGGGTGTTCAGTTTCAGCAGCACTTTACGGTGCCTAGCTTGGTATACATCTTGTACTAGGAAGTATGCATGCAGCTGCCGCAGAGCTCAAGCTGCTTGTCTTACTCTGAGTACACTAAATAGCAGGGCATAAATATAGTGAACTTTGTGTAATAAGGCGGAAAGCCGTAAAACATTGCGAACATCACTATAAAAAAGTTCTGCTCTTAAGCGTCGATCACCGAATGGCTTATCGTGGTTTTTGTTCAGCTTTAGATTCTTTATCTAATTTTTTTTTCTGTGTGCTCTTTAAGGGGAACTAGAGAAGTTGAGTTGAGTGTGGAATTTTTCACAAAATTGGGTTCCCCAAATAAGAGTTGCGTTAACCATCCAGTGATGACCAAAACAATGACCTACCAAATCATCAGTAAGAAATGCACTACAAAATTAACGTGCTGCGAAATCGCTTGCAAGAAGTGCTGCAGAACTCCAACTGGATAGGCCTGAGGTAACGATGGCATTGGAAGTATAACTACTGAAGGGCTTCAAAACAAGCTTTCTGGAAAATATTCTGTGTTTTATTGAATCTTTGCAGACACGATTAGTGGTTCAGTTGGAGCAAGCTACTCGGATGTATTTATTTAGTGCAGTCGTTCATATATTAAAACGCTTAATTGATCAGCTGTAGGAAATCAAGCTGCGGAGGGGGCATTTAGGTGAGTTTCTGTGTAGTAATAGATTACAAGGGTAGGCGAACGTAGCAGTGGGCGGCAGATATTAAAGGGACACTGAGGAGAAATTGAAGTTGGCTTGTGTCCATAGAATACCAGCTCCCGATCACAAAAACGCCACTCTTACTGAAATCAAAGCTTTTGGAAGATAGAAAATAGCAAGAACCAAAATACAGGTATCGCCGCCACAGGCCAATCTCTCAATTTTCCTTCCTCCATGGATGGCATGAATCTCTGAGGCTGACAAAGGAAGGTTGGGCGGTTCAATATTGAAGTCAGTTTTGTTTTGAAACCGATAGTGCGCTTTTATCACACAAGGAAGACAGACAACAGACAACCTGTATGTTGTAAGCAAAGAAAACTGATGCTTGGTGGTGCCACAGGCGGCCAGGAGAGTTTCGGTTTGTTATGGCGCTTCGCGTCTATGAGCTTTGCGTGCCTAGTGGTTTTGTTTTTGACGCGCCTCAATTTACAAGCTCCGTACAGCAGAGGAACTGCATGTGCCGCTTCAAGTGCTAGTTAACCTTTGAAATAGCCTGTTAAGGCTGGTCTGATGATCACCACGGTCGATGAAAAACCATAATGGCACGATGGTCGGTGATCGTACAAGGCCGTATAAAGAGCATTTGTGTCTTCGTACGCTCACCCGCCGAAACGTTCTCGGCTCTGCCAGTCAACTTCAAACTACTTATCGGAAACTGTTTATTAGGGACGGGAGACAAGATACAATGTAGTTAGGAAAAAGAGATTTAGAACCTGCAGAGACCATGACTCCGCTCTCCTCCAACTCGTTTGTTTGCGGCTCCATTGAATAGTTTCGGCAGTTGGGCGGAGCTGTCATCTTCGAGCTCTTGGCTAATTTAATCAATTCACAGTACACATATGAAGGTACATGCAAGTGGGCGAGAGAGCCCGATCCAATGGACCCCGTACCTCCGTAAACGCGCGGAACCCGTTGAAGCGTCGTGCGTCGGTTTTACTTCCAAACCGCCAACTTTAAACGCGAGCGCCCTTGAGTTCTCATCCGTGTTTTATGCCAAAAAAAAGTAACCTGGCCCTTGCAGCCGTGGGAAACCTCCTCGACACCGCCTGCTGCACCATGCAACAGCGCCTTTCAAGGAATCACAATCCACTGGTCCCAAAGCCTCGGCCAGCCTCTGATGGGCGCAACGTGCCGACTTTGTCCTCGCCCCTCGCAACTCCCTGCACTGGGGTTAAGATATTTAAATAGCAACGGCTGCTAACTGAGGAAGGGGGAGACGACCCGGCGGCGCCTAACCTAACCGCGCTCCCTCAAAAGCATCGCACGCTCTGTGGGGCTGAGGTCGCTGAAATTCAGGCCGGAGTTTTTTGCGAGAACTTCGTTGGCAGGTGCGGGAACGGGATTCATCGTAACGCTCGCAAGACGCCGGTGCAAACGTAAATCAAGCAATGGTAGCGACCCCCGATAGATGCCTTCAACGTGCGGCGGCAGTAGTTTTCATTTCGGCTGCTGCTAGACCGCACCGCTAGTTGTCAGAAATCACGAAGTCTGCGTTTACGTCACGTTTCACATCACTCCGACCTATGACGTCATAAGAGGGCGCCGTGACGTCATAAGGGGACGCCGAGTTTGCATCGGAAGGCGGGAAAAACTTTTTCAACTTCGAACGAAAATTTCTTTGAAATAAATGCATCTTTCGCTCCCGGACAAGCGGCAACAAAGCCATGAAATGCCGAACTGTCAGATTTTGCTAACAAAAAAAAAATATATGGAGTTCTTCTCACTGTCCCTTTAAGGTGGGTGGATGCGATTCAAAGTTTGCTGGACTGGATAGGCTGGCCACACTTGGCACAGAACAGGGTTTGTTAGAGATCTATAGGAGATAATTTTTTCCGCCAGTGAACGGTGGCCCGGGGATGATGGTCATTATTATTTTTATGATGCGCGCAGTAAAATATTGTTGCTAGAACGCGGATAAGTTTACTTCTTTCATGAGCAAGTATTTATCGCCATTCCCAGGCTACCGTTTGGTTTCTCCGGACTAAGTGACTTTAAGGCGTATTTAGAACGTGAATTTTCACAAAAGCACACTGCTTTTTACCGCTGTCAACGTGCTGTCAGACACGAATGAAACGCGAACAGAAAAACTGGAGCGGGAACAGCAAAACTGGAATATTTTAATTGAGGGAGACTGAATAATAGCGCGATTTATTTTCCCTTGATTCTTCCATAGCAGCTAATGTTTTTGTATTCTTGTTTTCGCGTTACTAGTACCCTGCTCGCGTTTCATTTGTTGCTGATAGTAGACTACATTGAAAGACTGGCAGTGCAACGACCAGCAACTTCTGAAGAGAGGAAGAGACAACAGGGAACAGCAACAGGATTAGTTGCAGCTACCAGAAGCTAATTATATTTTATAGCTTTTTATATCGAATGAAATGTGTCACCTTATGTCTTTTAGATGTTTATTACCCGGCCTCTCATTTCTCTACTCTTTTTTTTTAATTTCTTTCAGTGAAACAATCACTGGGAAAGAAACGCCGAGAACGAAACCACGGCATTTTTTGCGTAGGTACATGGTTCTCGTATTGTCTTCTGGGCTTGTGAATGCTACCTTTCGGGCTGTTTTCTCCAAATTACATGAATCTGTATACACAATGGAGCTCTGAACAGAGTTATATGATGACAAATAACAGTGGGTCATGGCGAAGCCATAGAGTCATGAGCATTGCGGGTCCTAAGTGCAAACACACGTTACAATGATATGCATTCAGAACAGATAGAAGGCTAAACTGAACGAAAGAAGCAAGTAAGAATCCGTTTTGGGAAAGCAAATTACGTAACGCTACTAACCGTTTGCTCCATTGAGAAACTTCTTTCTTTTTGTGTCGATAAACTGTCTGCTCTGATCGTAACATGTTGTCGAGTCCTCCTGTGTTTCCATGGCTTCTCCTGAAGAAAATAAAAGTGCACAGTGAATTTCGCCGCGTCTACTTTTATTTTGTTCTGCAAAACTCTTAATGGGTCACGCCAGAGCACTTGCCGTCCGGTACTAAGAGCAAATTATTGGCCACATCCTCCGACTGCCCACATGCATCTTCATTTGAAGCTGCCAATAGAACGCCTCTGACAAAGATGCCTCGCAGCAAAGGAAAGAAGCATTCCGTGCCTTCTACTCCTAATGTCTTTTTCTCCCTCCGTGATTCTTGAATTCCTTAGACCGTCTGAGGACGTGCGAGAAACCACCCGAAATCCGACTATTTTTACCCATGTCCTCTCGTTTCGTCTAGTGTGTGCTTTTCCGATGTGGTGCTGGTGAATATAAATTGCTCTATTTCGTAGGAGGCTCGATAAAGAATAAGAAGGGCTTAAGGTCTATCTGCAAACATCGCTATGATTTGTGCGATCAACTGTTTTGTTGTTTTCTACCTTTAATGCTGGGGCTTGGGCCTCGCGGGCGTGATAAACATGCTGGCGTGGAGCTTAGTGTCGCAAGCACCTTTTAGTCTCCCGGCTTTTGCATATGAATAGCCCCTCGCAGTCATATATTTTTTTGGTACTTGGCTGTGTTGTCGTTGTTACGAAGAGCTCACATCCAGTACGCTCTATGAACAGCGTACTGGGCCCCGTCTGTGGGCCCAACAGTGTTTTCCAAAAGCGCTTCTGAGAAGTAGCAGAACTTAAATGAAATAAAAATAAAAATATAGACTCTTGAAAAGAATGACAAGTGCGAATCATGACTAACGCGAATGATGATGGCTTAGAGTGCAGCATCACAGCAGTGAAAGAGTACGGCGCAGGTGGAACAGAGAAATCAAAGTAGTTCAAATATAGTAAAATGTATAGTCATTCTCAAGTCTAATTCAGTCCTAGTAATGCTCATTAAGCGACAAGTGCTATATATTTTTTATGAAAAGCTGATGAACGAAACCTGCCATTGGAAGGGAATGATGGTCATGAATTGATAATTCATGTTTTGCTCTAGAATTCGGGACGCACAAAAAGCTATGGTAACAGCCTAACATATTTCAAGGAGTTTCTTGAAAGACAGAGAGATCTAAGAATCGTCCCTGAAATCCGGGGATGATAGCATCTTTTTATAAACACATGGACACAAACTATCAAAACTGTTGCTCTCCCCAACGTCGCGGATGTGACAGCAAAAGCATTAGTATTCGTCTCCATCTACCTTCTCCAGTTCGCATGTGTGCGTCCATTCCCTGCCTAGATAGGCGCCGCGCGTCATTTCTCTAAAAAAAGAAAAAAACTTGAACAGTTCATATTGGCCTGAAGAATGCGAACTAGGTTTGGAATGCATAATAGGTAGTTTTTTCTTTATTCTCATAGGTAAAGTTTAACTGTGGATTATGCAATAAGCAATAAGTGTGGAATGGCTGGAAAACGTAATTTAGAAACACCGGGATTTGTCAGATGAGAACTCGAGGGATCGGGAGGGTCACACTTTTTTTTTGAAGATGCGCTTGACGCTCAAAAAGCAGAAAAAAAATACATGTGGCTAAATCTGGATGAAAAAGGCTGAGGGTGTGCTACCTTGCTCATTGTTTTGATAAATATTATTTACTGCACTCCTGAGCGAATATAATAAAGGAACCAGCTGGGCAATACGAAGATTGCTGTAATGATCTTAAAAAAACAAAACAAAATCCCTGCTTGGTATAGCGCAATCATAGGAAAAACTGCGATTTTGAAATGTACAGCCGTTTTCAAAAGTAATCAGTCCAAAGCATTTGCTTCTAAACCATGTTTATGAGCTCTTGTAGAATCCGCGGAAGGCCTAACTTTCCGAGGTGTGAGGGCGAGTCAGTCAATTTAGAGCGCTGGCAATGCATAATGAGAAATACAGCATAGCCAGAAGCAAATTTTTTCAGCTCTATACTTTTGAAAAAGGATGTACAAGATTGTGTACGCAGCTCCTAAAAAGAGAAAACCTCTAGAAATGGAACACTTTACAGCACGCAATCTGTGGAGCAGATCTTTATGCTTTGAGCCAACGTGGTTGATACCCTCGTTGTTTACCAAAACACCATGAAAGATTTTGATTACGGCATCTTACCCCAACTTTTATGACGTGTAAAAGGCCGTCTAACGAAATATTTTTTTTTTTGCCAGTGAGTAAAGAGGCTGCAAATGTTTCTTGCCGGTTTGAGCATCACACTTCCTTGCCTGGTGGGACTTTTGGATTTTAAAAGCAATTCTAGATATCGATTGACTGCCTTTAAAGGCAATACGAAGAGTGAGGTTGGCACAAATCCACTGCCCTCAACCAGTTGCTGCAAAAGTGCCGAACGCGCAGTTTTTGAGGCGAAACGCGACAGCTGGCATGTTTCAACTCTTTTGCACTGTACTCAGATAGTTTGAAAGGCGCCGACTGCTTGTGACAACATCGCAACATTTGTCTCTCTTCGCATTTTATCCTTCTTTTCCTTCGCTCGATCTTGTCAAGATTCGTCGAGATTTCCTCCGCCAGCACACCTTTCTTTTTCTTTTCTGATCGGAGCTCGCGTTCTGCGAAATCTTGCCCACGTAGCAATAATCTGGGCTTTTTGACAGATGTTTCATTATTCCTTTAAACTTCAATGCTCAAATTTTAAGCTTATAGGAGAAATTCAGTCGTGGCTGGAGCTGTTTTGAGGCCATCAGTGAAGCTTTGTCATGCTCGCAATCATAGAAATGGTTGCTGTTCGTAGCGGTTAACAAACTGCAGCAGTTGACTTATCAGCAGTGGAGTGTCTGCCTCATAGATTGTTCAGAGAACAGACCGTTCGTCACTGAAGTTGTTTTTTCGGTACCACATCATTTTTACGGGAGAAGATTGACATGCCAAGTTTGAGACAAATATACAGGATTTGCAAGCGGCAATACCTCGCCATTAGCAGCGAGCGATAACTTATGAGTAGGCATCAAATAGGAAAACGCGAACATCGCTTTTTTTTTCTGTCGGCATATACACCGAAACTAAATATGAGGTATGACATTTTGATACAGATAACTACAGCAGTTAGTCACATTGGGGCGACATCATCCCGGAAAGTACCTCATGAGATGAGTTGAGCGAGTAATGGCACAAGGCAAGGTAGGAAGTACATAGCGGTATGATTTAAAGTTAATTATAAACATGCATCTCGTATGCCAAACTCCCTCCAACAAGTAACAAGTAACAAGTAACGCGATGGCTAAGTGGTTATGATGCTCGGCTGCTGAACCGAAAGACGAGGGTTAATCCCAGCCGAGGCGGTTGCATTTCGATGGAAGCGAAATGCTAGACGCTGGTGTACTGTGTAATGTCAGTGCACGTTAAGGCACCTCAGGTGGTTGATATTATCCGGAGTCCTCCATTGCGGCGTTCCTGCTCAGATGCTGACCCGAAAGACGCGGATTCAATCCCAGCCGCGGCAGTCGAATTTCGATGGAGGCGAAATTTTTAGAATCTAGAAATTCTAGGGGCCCGTGTACTCTGCGATGTCAGTTGACGTTAAGGAACCCCAGGTGGTTGAAATTATCCGCGGAGTCCTCCATTGCGGCGGCTCTCATAGCCTGAGTCGCTTTGGGACGTTAAATCTCACGAAACCATAATGTAACCGTCTACAGTTGACAGTGAGGCTTGGGCGATTACGGTTACCCATTCTGGGCAAGCATTCTCGACCGATCCGGATAATGAGGTAAAAAAATTCAGCAGAGTCAGATTATTTTATACTGCGTTTGGCAATTACGCATGCGCGATCAACATCAGCGTACCGATTCCTCACAAGTGTTTACGACCCAGGTGTTTTGCCAGTGCCAACTTATTTGGGGGGGGGGGGGGGGGAGCGGCACTGAGATGCTAAAGACAGAAAACTTAAACTGGATTTTAGACAAAGCTAAAAAATTGGAAATAAAAATTGTGGCTGTAAAGTTATGGCCCGCTAAGAAACACGCAAAAGTAAACAAAAGCGACTTGACAGTACTACGGCAGAGGTTAAACAAGAACTAAACTTCTACAGAACCAGCAACGTGTAGAACGGATGACCAGTGGGCTTTCAAACTGCCTTAATGGAGTAGAGACAATTTTCGGGTGTCTATATCTTTTTTGAAAGCGGCCTCAGGGACAAGTAATCATCAAAATGAGCTTAAAAGACCAGTGCGAATTGTTAATAATTAAGCACAAACGATTTTTATCAGCAGTTTCGCTCTCGGTAGGTGATAGCGCTGAAGCGCACATGGACGTCACGTCACGGTCGGCCGGCCAACTTGGGCTCCAACATTCCTGATGGCATAGGCGTCGCCGGCAAGAGCTGGTGATACCAGTGAACAAAAGTTTGTGCCTATAACCCTTTAATGGTACTAAAGGTAAGGAAACAGCTGGGAGTGGCGTAAAATCAATGCATTCCCGTCTTTAATGTGGTAGGCTATGACACACAGTAAGCAAAAATCTCTCACGGATCTCAAAATTCTGTTTCTATCCTGTTCCTTGAATTAAGAAGGACACACTTCCAAAAAATTTTTCGTGATAGGTTGGCTTCAGCTGGCACTGGAAGCCGATAAATCAAGTTCACTGACAGGAGTCTCTGACAGCATACAGAGGCTTTGATTTGTCTGACGAAGTCGATGACGGGGAACCTACCACAGGCAGCTGCGTAAAAAGTTTTCAAAATTTAAAATTAAATCTTCATATTTGATCAATTCTTCGATATATATGAGAGAAAATCAAGAAAAAAATGACAAAACAAGTGGAAGCGACAATTATGAGTGGCAAAACAAACCACACATCATTTCGGACAACCACATTATTGTTTTTTTTTGTGCGCTCTTGATTTCCCGCTCTGTAACTTCCATTAGCTAAGAGTCTTCCGCCTCAAAAAAAAAATGTTTAGAATAATTAGAGTAAAAGCATTCGGAAGAGTAAAACCATCAAAGTAGTTATCGGGGGTTAATCTAACTGCTTTTGCAGAATTGTCGCATCGGATGTCTGATGATCTCGTAATTGTATTGAAAATTACTTTAATTCTTCAAGGTTTCTGCCCATATAATGAAAACTTCTGCATGATAACTACGGCGCAGTGCCAATAATAACTTGTATGAATTTGCGTCCTTGGGAAAAGACGCTTCCCGTTCCTTATTTTCTGCTTGCACGCGTTTTATTGCTCTTCCTGGAGTAAGAACAAGAGGGAAATGTATTTGCTTTGACCTGAGCTGTGTGCTGTGGCTTTCCCTGAGCGAAATTGAGTTTTCTTCAGCGAAAGCAATTTCATGATCACCGACGCTGTAGGATTCCTGCGCCGATTTGAGAAGAGATATTGGCAGTATTGCATTGCTTCCTCGCTCATTTTCACTGCATCTGGGTTTGGTGCATACCGTCGAGAATAGCGTGTTGCCTTTATCCAAGCGATATCCCTGCTAAGGCACGACCTCTAGCGCGTTGAATTAGAAGAGAATGGTGTTACCTTTTCGCAACCCGCCACAGTAGCAGTGTCTCTCGGACGTAGACGTAGCATACTGATCTGTCTTCCTTGTTAGAGAGAGAAGCTTCACAATGTGAGCGTCTTCCATATCAAGCCTGAGGTGGACACGGAGAAAAAAATTGTAATTCTGTGTCTTTCACGAAAGTTTTAATTTAACTTGCGTGCTCTTCGGAAAACTTGTTACATGCTCTTTTGCGCGCATATCGCCTCTCATTTAACTCCTACAACGTACAGCGTTTGCTGCACCATCTCGAATACTCTAGGATAGTAAATTGGAAAACTGCAAAACTGAAAGATTGTTATGTATCAAAACCTTCCTGTTAACGTGTTCTCATTGATTGCATCGAACAGTTAAGATTGCCATAGAAAACCAACGGGGAACACTTTAGATGTTAGAAAAAACGTTAATAGGAAAAAAAATATAAGACTGCCGTCGAGTTATGTTCAGATATATTGATTGTTACAGTGAAATCTTACATTGCATGAAAAAATTACGTACGTTCATAAACGGTTTCCGTGCCAAAAGTTCTTTTGTACAGAATTGATTGTTGGGTATGCTTGAGACGCTTTACACTGATGACCTGCGGTACCTTGAGGACCTTGAGGCACTTTATGAAATTATTGTGATGATAGAGATCAGGAAATGAACTAACAGTAATCGAGAAACACAAGGCGAAAGTAAAAAACGGCAAACTAATGTTCTCGAAAGTTGGCGGGAGAAGAGAGGGCAAGTATTTAGGGTCAACAGATTGCTTGGAAGTTTTCCACTAAGAGAAGGCAAACACAAAAATTACGTCTCGGTGAAATGATGTACCGCATGACCGCGCAGCGGGAGAGTAAATGCGAAAAAAAGTGTGGGTTGAGTGGTTGATGGGCCCATGATGACGGCCGCTTTGATCGCGGAGGAAATTTAAATACGATTATACCGAATGGAGACACGTGGCCAACAAAGCGCAAAATTTCTTCTCGGGCCTTTCGTCAGATAACTCCCTTTATATCTGCGCGACCGCTGCTGACATTGGCACAGGGAGCAACGAAGAAAGAAGGGATCAAGCAGAATGAGCGCAATAATGCGCTACATATATGCAGTATATATGCCCTCACATCGGCGACGTTCCTTCGAAGCCACAGAATTGTGTTCTACGACGTGTCCGATGTCTTGCGCGGGAGTCTTCTTGTGCACTTTCATATCTTTTTCTTGATGCGAAATATTTGGCCTTCGCGGTTGTGTTGCAATAAAAGCGAGACACGTGCCCGTCGATTGATATTGACAGAACAATCGAGCTGCCACATGGAACCAATATGAGAGTTTTCAAGCCCATGTGATTTGGGGCGACTCGGGGAGTCTTTGCAGCGAATTTCCGGATGTGTTTCCCGCGGGTGTTTGCTTTGTTCTCTTGTCAGTTTATTTTGTCGCTGCAAGTTCATGTGTGTATGTGGTGTCTTGCTACGCACGCTCAGTTTCTCGGGTCGCTACGGGCGCGCGTTCAAGATTTCCAGAGTTTTTGATGGCAGCTGCTAAAAGGAAGATAAATCAGTCTGTCTGCAGCGACCAGTTTTATTCTTTTGTCTGATAGTGAGCGTTCGAGTTTCGGTTCCTTCATCAAACAATTTCGTGAAACGTCAATTTTGCGGGTAGCAAAATAATATTGACGGTAAGGTGGATCAACGAGTGTTTTTCGGACCAAACGTCTGCCTCATACTTCGTCGGGAAGCACACTACGCACGCTTGATTCAAGCAGTCCCTCTAAAGATGGAAATACATAGTAGAAAATGGCGACAAAATTTCAGTTCTGAGACTGGTGGCTTCAGATTGAGAGGTCTGGTGGGAGAGTTTAGAGGGAATGTTTGCGGTTAAAATTCTGAAAGCAAAATGCTTTCAAGCAACCTTTTTATTTCTTTGAAGTTACCCTTGCTCGCGCTCGCTGGCAAATGTCACCCAGATACGACTCAACTATAACTACTCCTTGCAATCATGTTAATAAGCCGCTAAGTATGTCGGAGTGTTTCTTTATTACCTTTCCTATTTTGCGGTATTTTACGAGATCTTCTTTGTTAGTGCGCAAATAAACTATACTAATACTAATTACTATAGTAAGTTATGGCGGTGGGTATAAAGACTTTCTGTAGTATGCAGGGGAAAAAGAAATACACATACGCGTATGTGTTCTAGAAAAAAAAATGTTTTCCATCCTACTACTCGGCTATAACTGTAGAGTTCTGGTGATGTAACAATTTGGTGAATTTCTTTTAATATCTCTCTACATGTAAAGGGTCAATCATACTTACAGGGAACACGGCTCCGCATGGCTGCGCACACGCGAAGCACCATTGTGACCAAGCTGGTGGCAAACCCGTGCAAAAGGGCAGATGACGCTAAACACCACTTCGAGGTCCCTCTTCTCGTGCGCCATTGAGCACTGATCATGAACGGCTTAGATGCAATGACACTCCGCATGTACGTGGCCACGCGGAGCCGTGTTCCCTCTAAGTGTGATTGACCCTGTACGCGCATCAAGAGAATCTATTCCACCGGCTTGTAATTTACTCGTACTTTGGGCGAACTCTTAAGCTCTTGAATTTTTCTTTTTCGGAAGTATCTTTTGTGCTTTTGTACTGGTGCTAAGGTCACCTGCGTATTACACCGACAGATTAATTCTTGCCCTGAATCATGCCTACTGATTCTCATTATCTCTTGATAATGAAGCCTACAGTAAAATATTCGTGAAATAAAATGATCTAACCGAGCTAACCGTGTATCTAGCCTTTTGAGTATATAACACATTTGGCAACATTCCTTTGTTGAAAAACCTGACGCAATGAACCATTCGCATAAGTCTGAAAGTTAGTTTCTCCACAAGGCTTGCTTTTCAACCAAAAGGTCTCGTTCTTTGTTGAAACTCTCATATTTTTTGTGCAAACGAAAAGAGTCAAGTTCCCCCTTCTGAGTAAACCCAGGAATGTTGCCAGTTTACTTCAAGACGGCTCCGAGAGAACCGTCAACCGTCTGTAGCACTGCAGTAGAGGCTGGGCAGGAAATAGAAGTAAATGGCCTTTGTTCCTGTGCTGGCAGTGGTGGGCTGCCTCATACCAATCTTTCTAAAAACTTGCTGCTGAACAACACCGTCGCTCCAACATCCTCCCCTCTTCCCCGCGCCCCTAGCCAGAACAAGGAGCTACCCACTGCCCGCAGCACTGTAACAAAGGACCGTCTCCCTCCTTTTCCTGCCTACACTCTGCTGTAGACAGAGTGCGACCATCCGGAGTTTTAATTCGCTCTAAGACTGTGAGTGTGTCGTCTGGGTTCAAGACCTTTTGGTTGGAAAACAAGCCTTGCAAAGAAGACGACTTACAGGTTTCCGCAAACAGTCAATTGTGATATTCCCCTCCGTGTAAGTCGTTTTCGCTTGCTTTGCTCCTACGGAGCCTGTCAAGGTTTTATCTAAAAAGCGTCCCAGCAAACATTTTTGCGTTTTCAAATAATTCTTTTTCATTCATTTACTTTGTTCGTCGCAAATTTCTTATTCAACGAGTTCTTTATTAATTTGTCTTTTGGGCGTGCTTTTCTGCAGTACAAGTCATACGGCAGAAAAGCACACTTGCAAGGATACTGCTGCTCTACTTTATCGCACTGTTTTCTGCTCCTTGCATGTAACTAAGATCGTACGTGTATTGCTGTTTTGCTTTAACTGAAAACTATTATGCATTATTGTTTCTTCTGGAAGCCAAGAGTTTTGTTGAAATGTTTTTTTTTGCTAATAAAATCGCAAGAAAATGTATAAGAAAATTTTTGTGCTCAAGTGCATTGCTGCTTGTGAGTAGATTGCCCGTGCACTGAGTAGTGGCAGCCTGGTGATTACTGTCGGATGGTTTACTAAACAGTTATATAAACAATGAGCATGCCTAATATGACTGCTGTCTTGAAGGAAATCTTAAACACAGCGAAGAAAAATGGCTGCTGGTAGAGCAGTTAAAGTGAGAGGTAGAAAGCGTTTATGGTGATGTTGAAAATATACCTTGACAACGCATTTTCATATTTTTGTCCTGATTGATTTTTATGCTACATTCCAACTCATCCCTTTTCCGCTGCTATTTTAATTACGCACGCATAATTTTTTCCACATGTTCAAGTAAATACAAGTGGTTGTGAAGGTAAATATAAGTGCCACCGTGGTGGCTCAGTGGTTATGGCGCTCGGCTGCTGACCCGAAAGACGCGGGTTCCATCCCGGCCGCGGAGGTCGAATTTCGAGGCAGGCTAAATTCTAGGGGCCCGTGTACTATGCGATGCCAGTGCACGTTAAAGAACCCCAGGTGGTCGAACTTTCCGGAGCCCTTCACTACAGCGTCCCTCATAGCCTCAGTTCCTTTGGGACGTTAAGCCCTCATAAACCATTAACCATGAATACAAATGTTTGCGTAAAAATACGCTTAGTGAAAATGTTAGGACGCTTTGTACCTACACACAGTGTTTAGCACCAAGCACACCTGTGTTAAGTTTCCACCTTGCCCGTCATGCTCTCCGGGTTAGCTGCACCTTCCAGCGTCCCCAGGACTTCGTAGAGTTGCCATTTATAGCCCAAAATTAATAGCAGCGAGTGACCTACGCTCATTGGTTCCGGGCTGCTGGCTTCTTCACTGGTTGCAGGTTCTTGATCAAAGTCCGCCCGCAGTAGACTAAATACCTAAAAAGCGCGCGGTCCAAAGCACCTCCCGTCTATTTATTTTGCTTCGGGAGCGTTAGGGCCGATTAGCTCAAAAGAGTTGCTTCTGCTGGATAAGTAGATGCTATGTATCACAAATAGGCGTCGCTTTTCGAAAAGCCTTTTTTCTTCTCATAAACTTGAAAGTTGGAAGTGCGCAATGTTTAGAGAGCTTGCCTTGATTACACTTTTTAAAGCCGTTGCCGTCAGCAATACATGGAGATCTAAGAGAGTATGAGTTATAATTAGCCACCAGTAAAACTTTACTTTCACTATCAGGTTTACTGATTTTAACATTTTACCAGTTATTCTTGAAAGCTATCACTGCAGGTGAGTCTTATTGCAGGTTCTCGATCCTTAACATTCTAGCCATGCACCCGGAACCCTCTCCTTGATTCTGTGCCCATGGAGTGTTGAAGCGGCCTCCCTGGATTCTTTGCCACAGAACTCAGAATACAGCCAACACAAAGGAAATCCCCTTCTTGGCAAGGCCGCCGCGGTGGCTGAGTGGTTACGGCGCTCGGCTGCTGGCCCGATAGACGTGGGCTCGATCCCGGCCGCGGCGGTCGAATTTCGATGGAGGCGAAATTCTAGAGGCCCGTGTACTGTGCGATGTCAGTGCACGTTAAAGAACCCCAGGTGGTCGAAATTCCCGGAGCCTTTCACTACGGTTTGTCTCATAGCCTGAGGCGCTTTGGGACGTTAAACCTCCATAAACGATAAACCAAACCTTCTTGGCAAGGAAATCAAGTTTTCATTCGTCCGAGTCGCACCAAACCGCACCGCACCACAGCGCACCACACCGTAGCACAGCACACTACACCACAACACACTACACAACAGCACGACACACCACAACATGACATATCACGCCACGCCACTCATTAATAATAATAGTAAATGTTCATTCAGTATAGATACATATAGGTTGCACGGACGTGCCCAGCAACACGCGGGCTTGTAGGGCGACGACCGGTATAAGTATCAAATTCTGTACTACTGAACACAAATAAAATATGCCACAATGCAGAGCAAAACTATCATATAAAGAATAAAAAGAACCTAACAAAATCAACTCCTAATCTGGATTTTTCCATATATCTTACAGCAGCACACAGCTCGCTGCGAGTACGACAGGCGAAAACTGCATCTGGAAAATCATTAAATACTGACAGAATATCATATATTCTTAGAGCTTTCTCATTTCTAGCATGCACTCTCGGGACACATGTAACGACGGATGTGCCTCGAAGGGATAGGTTTTGCATTTACAACTATAAGTTCACTACTGCAAAAGTATTTAATTGCATGTGTATCTTTAAATAACGTCCCAAATGGAAACAATTAACCTAGGCGTTTTGAAGACACTAGCAGTGTTCATAGCTTGTGTCGTGTATAACAAACTTAAGAGTCGAATTACCACTGTAATGACGACCAGGAGCTTCGGAAGAAGGAGAAGGAAAATGGCGCGCCGCAACAGGATCAGTAACAGCTAACCGAAGCTAATAATATATTTATAGCACTTTAAATGCAACACACTGAAACATGCGCATAGAAATAAAAAAAAAGGCCGCCAACGTCTGGAAGACGTTGATGTAACGAGCACTAGCTTTATTGGCCATGCGTAAAACGAAAGTTTTTCCGCATCCAGTGGGGCCAGCAGAGTAAACTCTGAGCGGTTAGGAAAATAACATAACTTTTCCACCTAGAAGAGCGATCGACGCCTAGCGCCATCTAGCAGACAAGTTACGATGCACGTCTACCCCTCGATATACGTCCCAAACGGAATTTGGTTCATTTGAGGGGTCAAGGTGGGCCTAGAATTCGGCTTACGGTGCGGTATGGTAACGCTTCAATTAGTAATTGCATGTATATAACGTTTACGTATTATTTAATTTCGTTTTATTTCTTTACCACAACCCATGGGCTTTTATTTGCCTACCAAATTCGGTACAGGACTGCCCCCCGGATGTGTGCCCCTTGTTGTCGGAGTATATATATACCGAAACGAATTATACATTGTAGATAGCGCTACGAGTGTAAATGCGAAATGTGCTGTTTTCTAGTTGCTACCACAGATGGCGCTGTGATCTCACGGTGGTACCAGACCCCACGAACTTTCGAAACGTGATGAGTAGTTGCTGCCGCCGATGGCGCTGTGATCTCACGGCGGTAGCAGACCCCAAGAAATCTCGAAACGTGATGAGTAAGAGCTAACGCTCTTAAAAGCGGGGACTACACAAAGGCATACCTTGTATGCAGGCTTGTTTGTTTCAGCAAGGTGAAAAGTTGGGCTGGTTGGTGCATGATCTTGTGGCAGGTACAGCGCAGCACGACACAAAGAAGGGACAGGTGGGACACGACGCTGACTAACAACCAGATTTTTAATGCACGTTCGTCGAATGTATACATCTCGCTCGTGCAAGAAGGAAAGGACAGAAGAAAAAAATCCATAAGATCTACAAGTGGTAATAGATTAGGACTATGCACGCCGATAATCAAGTTCGCTGTCACGAAGCGCTATCGAAGGCATGCTGACGCATACGTCGCTCTTTTTTCTGATGTTGAAGGCTTCTTCAATTTCTATGGTCCGTTGATAAAAATATGACGCGATGACCTTTGCGTTGTTAAGCTGCGGAGAACATCCATGCTCTCTGCAATGCTTTGCTATTTCACTGCTGATGGCCTCTTGAAGCCCTTGAAGCTCTTGAAGCCGTTCACTTAAACAGCGCCCAGTTTGACCAATGTAGGTGCGTCCGTATGACAGAGGTATTTTATACACGGCGCTTTTCACAAAATTCACATGTTTTGCCCGGTGCTTTTTCTTGCATTAATGTTTTCTTTTCTCGCTGTTGACTTTGGCGCACAGGCTTCTTAACTTGTAGGGTGCTTACATGAGCACTTTAATTCCAGCTCCTGGGCCTACCTTTTTGAGGTTGTGGGAAATGCCATTAATGTAAGGAATGACCGCGTACGGCCTCCTTTCTTCTGATGTGGTTGTGTGGTTGTAATTGTGCCTTTAATTGCTTGCAGAATCCCTTCTGCGACACTGGATCCTGCTGCTTTCAGCCGACGGTCCTGGGCGTCAAAACTGCCTTGAACTTCATGATGTCAAAATCTCGTCAATGCGGCTCTCGTTGCTGCTTTTGCTATTTCCCGTTTGATGATCTCGGAATGCGCAGATCAACAGCGAGCAACGAAAAATTCAATACAAGAAAAAGCACCGGACAAAACGTGAATTGTGTGAAAAGCGTCGTGTATGAAATACCTCTGTCATGCGAACGTACCTACATTGGTCAAACTGGGCGCTGTTTAAATGAACGGCTTCAAGAACACAAAATATTCCTAAAGGGCGCCATCAGCAGTGAACTAGGAAAGCATTGCAGAGAGCATGGATGTGCTCCGAAGCTTAACAACGCAATGGTTATCGCGTCATATCTTGATCAACGGACCAGGGAGATTAAAGAAGCCTTCAACTTCAGAAAAAAAGAGCGACGTATGCGTCAGCACACCTTCGAAAGCGCTTCGTGACAGCGAAATTATCTGCGTGCATAGTCCTAATCTATTACCACGTGTACATCTTATGGGTTTTTCTTCTGTATTTTTCTTCTTGCACGAGCAAGATGTATATATTCGACGAATATGCATTAAAAATCTGATTGTTAGTCAGCGTCGTGTCCCGCCTGTCCCTTCTTTGTCTCGTGCTGCGCTGTACCTGCCACAAGATTGTTTGTTTCTTATATTGTCTACCTGGACTGCGACTGTTTTCTTCGCAATGATGATCTGTGTACAATGATGCTCTGAATGGGAGGACCTCACATGATGAGTAATAGTCAGTCAGGACGAAACCATCAAGTCATCAGCATTGAGGTTCCTCAATGCAAACATGTTTTACAAATATATTCATTCAGAGACATATGGAAGGTTATAATGAACAAAACCAAAAGGTTAGACCGCGTTAAGAGCAAGCTTAGTATAAACACCGCTAGCCGTTTACTCCATAGCAAATGGTGCCTTCTTTTCGGTGCTGCACATCATGGTACCTTTTTTTTGTGCTGCAGAGATGTCGACCGTGGTCGTAAACACTGGCAAGTTCTTCTATGTTTCTCGGACTTCTCGCAGAAAGAAAGAACAGTGGAATGGTTTTCGCTATGTCTACTTTTATTTGTTCCGCAAAGCTCTTAATGGGTCGCTGCAGAGCGCTTGCAGTCCAGCAGGAAGGGCGAATTACTGCCCACGTCCTCCGAGTACCCACATGAATCTTCATTCGAAGCTGCCAATAAAACGGCTTTTACCTAAAGGTGCCCCACAGCAAAGAAAATAGGCTTTGAATTCCCTCTATTTCTTTTGTTTTTGACATACAGATTCCTTGAACTATTTCAGGGCGCGCGAAAAAGCACTGCGCAATCCGACTATTTTCACCGCTGTCTTCTTTTTCTATCGCATTCTACGTGTTCTCCCCATTGGGAATTGGTGAATATAAATTGCTGTATTTCAGAGGAGGCTCGACAAAGATTAAGAAGGGTGAAAAGGCCATCTGCAAGCATAGTTACGATTTGTGTGAACCATTATGTTGTTGTTGTTTACATTTTTCGGCTTGGACGTTTTGCCTCAGGGAAATGATAAACGTAATGTGGATGTCACCGCAAAGTAGCGTGTCTTTCTCTCTGTGCTTCGGCATATACTCTCTTACAACCAAACATTTAATCTCTTTCCTGCTCTTTTCTTCGTTGTTACGCAGACCTCACCTACAGAATGATGTATGAAGAGGGTGCTGGACAGCGTGTATGGGACCAAGAGCCTTGCACGGAAGTGCTTCTGAACAGCAGCTCACAGAATATGAACTTAATATTATAGATACAGGGTCTTGAGAAGAAGGGCTAATCAAGAATCACGTGAATACGAATGGCGTAGCGTGCAATATCACAGCAGTGAGAAAAACGGGGAGGTAGAACATAGAAATAAAACTCATTCAAAATAAATTCAGTGAATACTCTAATACAACTGGGCATAATTGAAAAAGGGCTGTGTGCTAGGTGTGCTAGGCAAGCACAAGAAGGACTTCTTGTCCAAAGCTGCATGCAACGTGTGATTATGCAGTGGAAGAATGAAGGGCAAAAAAGTATGGCTTGTGTTGTCTATCAGCCCACAACTGCCTTTGTATTCGCGCGACGAATGCTGACAGTGGCCGTGGAAGTGACAAAGAAGATAGCAGGCAGCTTGGGCACAAAGACGCGCTGCATATACACCGGGCGCCCGGCGACATTCCTTTGTAGCCACAGACTTGTGCCTCGCGATGTGCCCGATGTCTTTTGAGGGAGAGTGTGCATGTTTGCACTCTCCGGCTTGCTGTACTCGTTAGTATTTTTTCATCTATACGATATACTTGTGCTTGGCTGTTGTGTTGTACTGGAAGTCAGGCACGTGCCCTGCGATCGATTGAAAGAGCAATCGAGCGGTCGAGGGGAACTAATATGCAGGCTTTCCAGCCCGTGTGATTTGGGTCGGGCCTATCGACTAGAGGCAAATTTTTGGGCACGATTCGCTCCGTTTTTTCGTATTTTTTTTCTTCTGAAAGTCGCGCCAAAGCCCGTTGTGCCACTAGGCGCTGTGGGCAAAGCGTTTTTATTTGCCGTTATTTTCTAGACTTTCTTACCTACGTATGCGGTAGCTCGCTAGAAGCGTGCAATTTGCCGGGTCACTACGCGTAAGCATATCGGCTTGCCAGAGTTCCTCGTTGGCAGCTGCTAAAAGGAGGTAGACAAATCTGTCTGCTGATAAGAGTTCTGTACTCAGGTTTGACAATCAGTGCTTTTTTATTGATGACTTCAAATTTAACTTATTGAACTTAAAATTTTTCGCAAATCAAAATAATATTATTAGTAATGAGGTTCGGACCTGTGCTTTTATTTGCACTCTACTTGTCTCATTCCTTCCGTTTCTCTTTCCTGCGCGCTAAGTTGCATGACAGTGCCGAATTTACACCGGGCGACCTCTCCACTTTTCCCCGCACTGAACTTTGCAGTCTCTCTTTGTCTGGACGCACAATACACTCGCCTGACACAAGGAGCCCCTACAAAGTTCCTAGTATGTAGATAGTAAAAAATATAAATGAAATTTACGCGCTGAACTGGGCCTTCAAATTAGGAGGGCTGGCGAAAAAATTTTGAGCGAATGTTTACTGTGAAAATGCTACTGAAAAATCTGCCTGCAGGAAGATAAAAACACTTAAAAGGAACGCTGTCCAATTCACCATTGCCCCCATACCTCGGCTTTTTTTTTGTCGCGGCAGCTGCGAAGCCAATTAATTTAAAAGATGTGATTGGGCTCAGTAATGAGGTACAACGCATCACTGCTGTCCGTGGTTTCATTGTAGAGCTTGATTATATTCTCATGTAACTCTAAGTGCGAAATGAAAAATCGTGCTGGTAGTGGTTTTATTAAAAAATAGTAAAAAGGAAGGAAAAGATTTTTGATAGCCCCGGTATCTGCCATCGATACTGAAGCACCTGAGCTGGGGCAGCGGAAGTAAAGGAGAGCAGGCAGAATGGAGAAATGAAATGAAAGAGGTGAGGGGACAGGAAGAGAGGATAGGGGGAGAAGTAATATGTACAAACTATTTACACAATAAGAAATATGTCCAGGTTGTGCGCGTGATTAGTTCATTTTAGAGGAATTAAATCACACACGCGAACAGCACTGTGTTGATTACAACTGGAGTGGGGCGTCCAGTTATTTATCGTTCAAGGTAGAACTCGCGGGGCGTTCGGTCACTGCGTGTGACTACCTGACGGAGAACAGACGGGACGTGAAGCCCGTGTGTTCGAAGAATGCACAGAGGCTCACCAAAGTTCGCTCACGAGTGCGCGCACTGCCCTGCGGCCACAATAGCGTCTTGATGGAGTCTGTTAGTATGCCTTGCGCCCTATAGGCTGCGAGCATGTCGCGACGAGCATCGGCGAACGCGGCACAGTGAAGGAGCAGGTGTTCTAGTGTTTCCACTGCACCGCATCCGTCACACACATCACTCGTCGCGATTCCGTGGCGCACCCGTCATTCCCCGGGCCACACGCAGCCAATGCGCCCGCGGAGGATCATTGCACGTCGTGACTGTGTAAGTGCGCGACAGCCGGTGACACTGTCTATGCGCTCACCTCTCGCGATGCGTGGGTCGGGGTGCTGCTTTCGGAGATGGTCGTGGATGGCCGCACGCACGTCCTCCAGCGCAAGGGGCAGATCGCTGGCAGGTAGTTGGTGTGCAGCGGTCGCGAGGTCATCAGCTTCTTCATTGCCGGCGATGCCGCAGTGACTGGGCACCCACTGTGCACGCACGGTACAACCTCTCTGCGCGAGGCGCTCGATGCGCGAGCGAATTTCCCGCACTAGTGGGGTACCGCGGCCGTTAGATTGCAGGCGGCTGAGGGCGGCGCGGGAGTCGCACAGCAAAGCACTCCTGGGCGGCGGAGGGCCGAGGGTGAGCAGCAGGTCCAGCCCGAGCCGGATCCCCATCAACTCCGCCGTGGTGGAGGAGCCCAGGAAGGCTGCGTGTTGCTGGCTGTGTAGTCGCAGGGCGGGGATGGTGGCCGCCGCAGCAAGGCTAGTTTTAGGGGAGAGGAAATGGCGCAGTATGTTTTTCACATCGCGGCGGACACCTGAACCGCGCCATAAGGGAAGGGATAAAGGAGGTACTGAAAGAAGACAGGAGGAAAGAGGTGCCGCAGTGGAGGGCTCCGGAAACAATTTCCAACACCGGAGGATCGCACTAAGTTTACAAAAAACTAGCTTGCCGTAGGGTTTTCTTTTCTCACATGTCACAGGCGAAAGTGATAACAATCTCCAGTTATGCTACTTCCAGCGTTTTTAAGCCAAATGGTCCTCCGGGTACTAATCTCATTCCAGAATTCATTTATCATCTGAAGTTTCCAGGTAGTTTCAGTAGAGATGCTCCGCAAAGGCGATGGTTCTACGTTCGAGCTCCAGACAAGGACAAAGTTTCTCTAATTTGTGACAAAGCATATAGCTTTGACTTTTTGTAGGCGCCTGGCTGTGTGCTTGTAGATGCTAAAGGAATTTATTGTATCGAGTGATGGTTGGCGCTCGACCGCGCAGGCCGAAATGAGGTCCATAAATGTACGTACATCTCTCGTTAAAATTATGCAGCCCCAGGGGTTTGTTTGTGAGGCCTGCTATATGTCTCGTTTTGCATCCTCAGTGACCGCGATTTCTCGCAAGCCCTGAGGAGGAGGAGGAGGATAAACTTTATTTTCGTCGACAAAAGTAGTAGATGGTGTGGGGTTATAGCCCCATCAGGTGGCCGTGAGCCCGTGGCGTGCGGCGACTTCTAGGGCTCTTGTCACAGGCCGGATCTTTGTGCCCGAGTCGGAACTGAGCAGTGCGTCTTTCCACTGGTCTGGATTCGAGAGCTGCAAACCTCGAGGAGGGGAGACCCGAGGGCAAGCCGAGAACAGCTTCGCGTCCTCAATCCTCCCAAAGATTTGGACTGCTTGATGTGCTAGGCACTCCTGTTGAACAACTTAGAAGTAAACCCTGCAGGCTGCATACTTTTGACAGGAACTGCACCTGATATTTTTAGATATATTTGACGGAGATAATATTTAGCCGTGAACATATCCAGGAGACATTTCTGTGCGGCCTAACAAAGACTCTGAGACGTGCCTCCTCCCTGCTGCTCTTAAAAACAGCTGATTTGCTGTATTTTATTTATTCAACGTAATCCTGATCCACTGTCTTTTGTGAATGGGAGCTCTCACGCGAAGCTGCGGTATGTCGCCTCGCCTCCTGATCGCACCGTGAGCATTCAACCTCAAAAGCGCAGTTATGAAACGAAAAAGTCTCACTACGCTAGGTAAAACAATCTTCGGGTAGGCAGCCCAACGACCTTGAACGACCTTCAGCCAAACCAAGAACAAGGATAGCCGTGTATGACCATATTTGACCATAGGCTCCGTTCAGGTGTCCAACGAGCTGTAAGACAGATACTGCGCCATTTCCTTTCCTCTGAAACCAATTTTGAATTCTCAGATCACTTTTGCGTCATTTCTCGTTTCCCTTCCTGCTTTATCCCTTCCCTTACGGCGCGGTTCGGGTGTCTACTAAGATGCGACAGTTACTGCGTACCCGCTGCGGTGGCTCAGTGGTTAGAGCGCTCGGTTAATGATCCGGAGTACCCGCACTCGAACCCTTACGGCGAGACCCGTGTGTCGGCTGACATGCGAGACAGATGCTGTGCCATTTGCTTTCCCCAAAAAACCAATTTACCAATTTTTACTGCGTCATTTCATTCCCTCAAAAACCAAGCAAAACAAGTGAGCCGCCGGCGTTCATTGGCGTTGACAACGTTGTAGAGGTGGTTATACTCGCGAAAGAAAAGGCGCACAAATGGCTTCCTGGATCAGTGGACACCTTAATCTCGCTTTCATGTACGCGACGTTAGCGTCCAACTGCAAAAGCCTTCTTTGATTGCGTTCCGCGCACAGGACAGGCAGCGTGCCCGCCCTGGCTGGTGGCAGTTAATGGTTGAGCGCAATGGGATGTTCACCCAATCTATGTAACAAACTTTTACTATGTGTAACCATTTGTAGAGAATCTTTTCGCTGAATTCCAGATATAGCAAAGTTAAGCCATTGCCAATTATTTTTTTTCAGTGTCGGGTCCAAATCAGGTGTCAGAAAGACAACGGAGATTAGAAGTAGCTGATATTTTATTTATTTGATTCGAATACTTTTTCAAATAATATACATTGCACGAGCTGCCGCCACCATTATGCGTGATCTAAGCACGCAGCTCAAGCACAAAAAGACGCAGATTTCGAGAGGCTGAGAGGACTACGCCACGTCACGGCCTCGATGTTCGTGAATTCGTGAACGATTTGGGCGACGTCCTTCACTGTGAGAAGAGCCGCCGGTCGCCAGGCAGTCGTCGTCCGATGTCCGTGCTAACCTCATCGCGTCCAGCAACGGCAGCTGCGGGTGGCTGGTCATCCCTGCACGTGTTCAGAGGATTCGAGTTGAAAACCCCAGAAGCGTCCCCCATGCGTTTCTGCATGATAGGCACTATCAGGCTTCAAAATAGCCTTCTAAATTTGAACTGAGATATGTTAGTCGCGAAAAGTGTTGGCGTGTACGCAATCAGTGCAAGTGTCTGCCTGTTTAGAGGCATGAAGCATGGTTCGCTGGCTACAACCGACTGCGTCAGTCTCAAGTGCAGTTAGCGTTCAGGCCCCCACAACGCTGCTTGCTTTTTCAATTCTTGCGCCTCGTTCAGGAGCTCAGGTCACCAGAATGACTATGTCCATAGAAAAAATCAGACGTTTTTGATTCCTTTGTGAAACATGGCATTTTCTTGTTTGTACAGGTAACTATAAGTTTTAAATTTCAAATTTGTTGCGATTGAAGTTCAGCAAGACGAAACCGTTTTATCACAAAATTGGACGCGTAGAAAATACCGGGAAGGATTTCGCATGCGAAATCCTTCCATCGGTTTTGAAAATGTTCGTAGCTAAAGCATTGCCTTCTGTGGTCCTTTGAATTAATAAACGAATTCTCCGTTCACGTTCGAACACTACTAATTGCTTTAAGCTCGAAACACTGACTAGCAAACCAGTGCCGCCCTTACAGTTAAGTTATCGACACTTTCACTGGCAATACAGCTGACAAAGAATGCTTTGTAAGAAACAGAGTCGAGGGCAACTGAAGACGGTTATTAATGCTTAAGGATACTGTTTTCAGGATGAGAGGATGGTCTCTTTATGGCTGGTGTCTAAGTGGTGCCGATGGTAAAAACGTCTGAGCCGGGCTTATTAATAAGCTCATTTACATACGATTGTAGTTACACTTTTCTGGCTGTTTTTTTAATTGGTTTTTGGGGGAAAGGAAATGCCGCAGTATCTGTCTCGTATATCGGTGGACACCTGAACCGCGCCGTAAGGGAAGGGATAAAGGAGGGAGTGAAAGAACGAAAGAGGGTGGTGCCGTCGTGGAGGGGCTCCGGAATAATTTCGACCACCTGGGGATCTTTACCGTGCACTGACATCGCACAGCACACGGGCGCCTTAGCGTTTTTCCTCCATAAAAACGCAGCCGCCGCGGTCGGGTTCGAACCCGGGAACTCCGGATCAGTAGTCGAGCGCCCTAACCACTGAGCCACCGCGGCGGGGAACTGGCTGTTGGTCAAAATGACTTTTTGACGTCTACCAGCCAATTTTCACCCCTTATCGCTTTGATCTATTCTGATTATTAGCCTGAGTGGTCTTATGCAGTAAAAAATTCCGGGGGCACTTTCGCGATCTAAAGTGCGCGAGGCAATAGCCTTCCTGCGCCCAATTTGGGTGCTTCTTTAAATGTTCCTTATTTATTTTTATTTTGTTTCGCTTGTGTATATTTATTCTTTGTTTCTTTTTTATTTTGTAATTTGTTTTCATTATTTTCCTCTCGCATTTCCGATTTTTATTGTTTGTTTTAAAAAGTTCTTTAAATGCTTATGTAGTTTTATTTTTATTATTTTTAAAAAAGGTTCGCCTATTTGTATTTAACTCACTAATGAATATCTAACTGCAAATCAATCACCAATTAGTAATCGATGACTAATTACAAGTCAGCCATTACTTAGTAATTGCTAAGAGTATATGGGTTATAGCAATTATGCCACTGATGACGTCATAATGTGACAGATTTAGCGGACTGACGGACGCACGTACAACTATGAGCCATTAAAGGCTTTCGCCTTAATAGGTCCGTACCATTGATACACGATTATCCCTGTGCTTCTTTAAACTTCGTGAGTAATACGCAGTAAGTTGCCTTCGTGTTCGATGAAGTTAACCGGGTATAGTAAGACTCAGTTATGTTTTGTGTACGCGTCAAACTTGATTAAACAGTGCGTACCCCTTGGCTCCGTGCGCCATGCCGACGTCATGGCCGCGAAGAGGGAGAAGACGAACCAGGGACGAACAAGGCGACGACCGCGAAAAGCGTGGTCAGCGCGCAGTGATGTGGTTGCATTGCGAACTTCCCCCAGCCGGGAGGAGACTTCTCGCTGCCGATGCACTGCAGCGCTGGGGAGACCGCAGCAACGCAGCTGCCACCGGCACCGAAACAGCCGTCATCGTCGTCGCCCCGCTTCCTGACGAAGTGGCGCGTTTCCTCGGGCACCCAGTACGACGCCAGGGTGGTGCTTCTACAGGGGCCGTTGGTACTCGCCCGGCGAAGTAACGGCGGTGGCCGCCACCGTTTTTGGGCCCTGGAAATGCAAGGAACATGAGGGACATGCGGACCGATCGTTGTGAATCATGCGTTAGAACAGCGCAGCGCTCTTTAAAAGCCATTGATACGAATATATGTCCCCTCTATATATGAAAAATATCTTAATTCATCTCGTGGCTTGGCTGTGGAGCATAGACTTTCTAGAATGGCGACATTTGAAACCACATTTGGCCAAGATAGAAACCGGAATCATTTCGATGCGAAAGCGCATACAGGAGGCTCTGGTCGCATAATCTTCTTAATGTGTGGGACGTTCCCTCTCTAGCACTCACCACACTGGAAAACTCCTTTTTTTGACGTCCCGTTTCCAAAAAACACCTGGCAATGAACCACGCTTTATGTTACATTCATCGAAAAATATAACGCGAGTAAAAGCCCTTGCTGTAGTCGTAAAACAATTTGCACGATTGAGGCTTGGCTAGAAGTCTATAGCTCTCGCAGATTTGTCCGCAGCTCGGAATCATTTATAAGCGTTCCAGTGGAAGTTCATGTGTCTAAGGAATCGGGCCGACTCACCAAATGGAGAAGAATCGTTCTAGCTATATTAATATAATATGAAATTACATAATATATTCACTCAAAATAGAATCATCACTCAAGAGCACTCGTTTTATCTTGACTATAAAAGAGTTTCGTGCGGCGGGCCCACATTGGCTGGCCAAGGCATCGTTAGGAGCTGTATAGGCAGTATATTTAAATAAAGGCTATATACTATCCACGCCAACCATAATCCTATTATCCACACCAACTATTATCCGTAATATCTGGTTAGCGTAACACTTCTTCCATACAAGATTTTCACTTTGTATACCTTGTTAATATTTCACACCTGAGTTATGTCATGTGTGTCAGGAAGCATTATCAAATTGTCTAAAACTTTCAGGTATTTTATTCTGACTGCAACAGCCAGGCATGAAACATTAAAGTTGCCTTTTTTTATTTGCCGTCATGTGCTCGCTGGTTTTGTTTTCTTTTGGCTACGTTTGCTGTTCCAATATTATTGAACAAAAGTTTATGCATTCATTTATAGGAGGTCTTGTTATGGCAGTCAGCTCTGTGACGTCCTCCTGTATGGTATACGTAATACCAGATTTTAATGAACATTCTTCATTAATTAATTCTCGTGTTACGACGGAAGTGGGAAGGTCTAAAATAATAGTATTGGGAAGTTGTAATTTTTATGGCTGCTCTTCCGTAGCTTCTTTCAATTTCCCATCAGGTAACTTTGGCAACTGCTTGAGAAGCCTTTCGGGGAAAATTTATTATTTCTGCAAGAACTCCGTTGGTGCACATTTATGATTGGTACGAAATCTCCATCGTTATCGCTTTGGTATTTCCAGGAATAGTTCTTTAAGGCAGATGAATGGATGGATGGGGGCCACTTCGACAACTGCCGCGCGATATTTCTATCCTAACTGCATTGTATCTTGGCAGTAGTCAGTTCCCTTAAAAAAATCGGGGCTTCTTTGTTGATTAGATTTCTTTGAATTGCTTGAACACTAACATAAATCCATAATGAAAAGCATAAAGTCATGTTGTTGCCCAATTGTGCACATGGAAGTAAATAATAAATAAATATATAAAAATGGAACTATGAGGGTTTAACCTCCCAAAGCGACTCAAGTTATCTGGGACGCCGTAGTGAACGGCTCAGGAAATTTCGACCACCGGAGGTTCTTTAACGTGAACTAACATCGCGTGTCTATTACGCCTAAATGCCCACTGACGATGCAATTCGCGGGTACATCAGCTTCATTTCCTGTAAGTATAGGCAAAAACCGTTCTCCCTTCACTGCTGGAACCTTGCATTAATGTGGTGCTGACAACCACCCCACCCCACTCATATACAGGCTGTTCTAGCTAATTTTAGTCACAGTTTGCTGTGTTGTTGCAGCGTTGCCAAGGAGTGCACGGAACGCCACCGCCGGTTAGGCGCGACGGGTGGCCGTTGGAGAATTGAAGGAAAAGACACCTGCCTCACATATCTCGGTTGACACCCGAACCGAGTCGTAAGGAAAGAATAAGAAATGAAAATTGATTTTAAGGAAAGGAAATGATGCCTGTCTCACAATTCTCGCCGGACACCCGTACCGCCCCATAAGGGAAGGAAAATCCCTTCCCTTACGGCGCTGTTCAGGTGTCCACCGAGATGCGGCATTTCGCTCACGGCCAACGCCGCCGACGACACCGGCTTTTCTGCGAAACGACCTGCTTAACTCTATGGCGTTAAAATAATTATATAAATATGGGTGTATGAAGGTTTAACGTCACAAAGCGACTCAGGCTATGAGGGACGCTGTTGTGAAGGGCTGCGGAAATTTCGACCACCCGGGGTTGTCCACCCGGGGCACACATATCGCACAGTACATGGACCTCTAGAATTTCGCCGCCATCGAAATTCCACGGAGGCGAAATTCAAGAGGCCCGTGTACTGGGTTCTGTAATCGCTACGCAAGCGGGCATGTCACGTGATATTTGTTTAGTATTTCTTGGGCATCTGCAGTGATCAAAACTTTTTCGATTACGAAGTGTGGTCAATTAATCTCCACTAATTATCCAGTTTGGCAGAATAAAAAAAAGCAGTATGACTTTCTCTATACAATATTCGACATCATGCGTTTGGTCGCGTCGCCTCGAATGCTCCGCATATATTTAAACCCTGGCTAAAATTATCTGGAACATCCTGTATGTGCACATACACGTTCGTACAACAGTACGCGCATGCACATAGACCTCTCATATATACGTAGCACGGAATAAGTTGCTCACAGCTCTGTAATATGGAATGACTGAAAATCCACTGTTGCTGGTAACCTCACCTTTACTTTATATACACCTCTTCAAGGGTGTCGGGATGGGTGCGAGTGATGAACTTCCAATTAGCTAAGTTATCTCAGTTATAATGCGAGTGCATTAGTTGGCTCGTTGTGCGAAAACCTCGCCGTCATCAGAAACTCGTGGCCGAAACGTGGCATGCAAATGCCGTCATCATACCTCCTGGTGTTATAGGCCGATGGCGTATCCGCCGCCACGTAACCCCAAGACGCGATTGAGGTGTCCACTGTCCCAGGAAGCCAGTTATGCGCCTTTCTTTTCCCCAAAAGCGAGTCTACCATTCTGCCTGCTATCCTTTATTTCCACTGCCCCAGCTCAGGTGCTTCAGCATCGATGGCAGATGCTGGGGTTAACAAAAATCTTTTCCTTGCTTTTTATTATTATTTTAATAAAACCACTTACTACTAGTACCTTCCGCTGGTTTTGATAAAAGGGAAGGCGCATAACTGCCTCGATGAGGTTGGCGCCAACGCCTACTCGCCGCACCATTGAGGCGTCCGCTGACCGAGTGAGACATATGCACTTTCTCTCGCATTTACACACAAGAATTGCTCAGGTGCCACATGATTATTATTGTGGCTTTATTGTGGCTACGCCATGTTCAGGGAGTTTTGCCGAAGGCGCCGCTTTGACCTTCAGCGTCCTTCAGGGCGTGGCGTGTGAAGCTGCACCAAAACCGATGAACAGCGGGAGCTTCGGAAGCAAAGGAAAGACGCACAACTGGCCCCCGGGAAAGTGGACACCTCAGTCGTGCTTTAATCTGCGCGGCGGTAATGACAGATGTGCGCTGCATGCTTTGGCATTAACAGCGTTGTGGCAAAAACGCCGCACTAAAGGTATAGGCCGTCGGCGTTCATTTTCATCGGCGTTGCCGTTGACAAATGATTTTTGAAGAAAGTAAGAGCGAATAACTGGCTCCCTGGGTCAGTGGACGCCTCAATCCCGCTTTGCGGTACGTGGCCGTGGTGAGAGAGATGTGTGGGCAGCATGCATTAGCGCAGACAATGCTGTGGCAGACACGCGGCAGTGCAGCAATAAGCCGCAGCGTTCATTGCGTGACCAACCTCTCGCGACCAACCATTAACTGCCAGGGTGGCAGGTGAACGCGCTGCGTATGCAGTGTGCGGAACGCACTCAACATTACAGACGCTAAGCCGCGTCTATTTGCCCGATAGAACACAGCTTTCGCTATATAACCAGGTTCAGCAGTAGTTAAACCGCAGCTAATTTTTTCTTAGATGCTCACTAACGTCTGAGAAGGCGCGGCGTTCTCACAAAACGAATTGCATAGCACGAATGTGGTTACACGAAGCTTAACTAGATTAAGTCTGATTACTTGTTAGGCTAAGCTACATTGACTGCCATGAAGCACAATTCAATATAAATTGAATAGCAATTATTGAAGAATAATGTGTAGGCCGACGTTAAACATGTATTTTCTTGACACCGTCTTGACGATGGTCAACAATGCTGCGTTTTGGGGGAATAAATATAATTTCTCTAAGATATCAACTTTCCGTAAACCAAATTTAATGCTCATTTTATAAGGGTTTTCACCTTCTGTGAAGAGTCTATTTAGAATGCGCCACGACAACATCCAGAGAGCTCACTGCAGATTCAATTTCTTGATTTTGACTAAGTGCGGAAATTGAAATTTAGGCCTAGTATCCTATGGATACTAAGATTCCGTGATAGCGTTTGGCTGATGCCTTTGGGATGCGCTGCATCCGTCGCACTGTTCCCCTTGCTGCCCTTTTTCTCGATGCTTCGCGGAGTGACCGAGAGGAACACTAGTTCTGCGTCTATCAGCGAAGCAACGCCACTCACGCAAAGTTGAGTCCCTTCTTTGTTCACCGTGAATCGAGAGCATCAAAACAATCTGTGTTCCGTTACTCCCACATGTGCTACAATCCGTCATGGCTGACTACTCGGCCCTAAAAATAAAACTGCCAGCTGCGCTTATGCGTACCTTGACGAAGACTTGTCGCTGAAGCTCTCCGCGTTCGATGTTGGTGACGAAAAGTCGCCTCCTTTTACGTTGTGTCCATTCGGGGCCTCTGCGATGGAAAATCCAGTGGGTAACACCGGGTCCCGCCTCGCCTCTTCCTGCGAGCACTGCTGGACCAGGTCTTCCGGAGGCGGCGATGGTGGCTGGTCCATCTGGAACTGCGGGACCTCCGAGGGCCAGTTTTGCAGGCCTAAGATAGCCGATGGAGCCTTGAAGATGTCAGGTGGAACCTTCCGCCAAGGCGGCTGCTGTGCGAGGAATGGTTTTGCCGGCATCCAGGAAAGCCGTGCCAGCTGTGCTGGCAGCTGCGAAAAGAACGCCGTTAGGAACAGAAGCTTTGCGTCTTCGGCTGAGGAATCCTACCTCGTGCTTCACGCGAGTGGCCGCGAGCACGTATTGGCCGGTCGTTTTGTTGCCGCCGCCGCAGTCTGTGGCTCCATCTTGCGGCAATTTCATTTTGAAAATAATAATAAGAATGAGAAAATAATAATTTTGAAAATAACAATAATTTAGACCACCTGGGAATCTTTAACGTACACTGATATCGCACTGCATTTTGATAATTTAAAATTGGTTTTCGGCGAAAGGAGATTACGCAGCATCGTCTAGTACATCGGCGGACACCTGCACCGCGCCGTATGGGAAGGGATAAAGGAGGGACTAAGAGAAAAAATGAAGAAAGGTGCCATAGTGGAGGGCTCCGGAATAATTTCGTCCACCTGGGGTCCTTCTAACGTGCACTGACATCGCACATCACACATCCACCTTAGCGTTTCGCATCCTTCGAAACGCGGTCGCTGCGGTCGGGCTCGAACCCGGGAACTCCGGATCAGTAGCCGAGCGCCCTAACTACTGAGCTACCGCAGTGGGTGACCTATTTTTTTCCACAAGAAATCAATATAAAGTTCAAGTTCTCGCGGTTGCTCTTTCTCAGATTGAGTTAGGGCGCCACATACACCACGCGACTGACACGATGAACGCCTGAACCAGGTGAAGAGTGTCTTGCTCGAGGAGTCCACCGTGCTTGCCGGATATCCTGCCAATCATCCTACTAATTTGATCCTAGGTGGACTTTGTTTTCTACAACGCCGGGGCAATATTACCCCGCTTATTAATTTGTAACCTCAATACCCGAAGCGTCTCCACCACTGGTATCCGGGTGTCAACGTAAATTTGCATGTTCGCGCCTAGCTTTCTATTCTTTGTAATGCGTAAGAGCTCCGATTTGTTCGGAGCGCATTCCAGACCGCATATCATGCCTGTGCGCCGCAAGACAGCTATTGGCCTGAAGACACACAGCGTAGTCGAAGGTCTTTTCAGCTTGTGCGAGGAACAAGTGCAATGAAGAGGATATTACTGCACGACTCCAGCCCACAGCTATCTCTAAGTCACTTTAAGGAACGCGCATAGGACTGCTGAAGGAGTTCACAATTTCTGTCCGTGCAGTTTTCAAGAATTCGTACCAGCGTCAGCTGGCATTATTCCTGACAAACTGTTAATGACCGCACAATGAACATTTTTCCGAGGTCGCCTCATTCGCATCCCACAAGGCCTCCATATTTTTTCCTACACGTTTATGAGGCCTTCTCCTCAATCCTAGGTCACGGCGACTGATTTTCGACCGAGCGAGGTGTATAGACTATCGCGGAGCTGAGCCAAGACACACAGAGCGAAAGCGCTCTGTTAAGCATGGTTAAGACACATGATGCCTCATGTGTCACAAGTACAAAAGCGAGCGTCCAGAGCGGCGGTCGGCGCAGCGGCGGACATGACTGCCAAGCGCAAGAGCGAATCACGTGACACATCGCATGCCACAACTGGCGAGGGAGAGAGCGAGAAACAACTTTATTGCTAAGGATTGGTAAAGGATGAGCCACTGCATCTCAGTGTGACCCCATTAAAGGGTGACCACCATGGCCTCGTTAACAAGAGCTTCCTGTGTTGTCTTCGCCTGCTTCAGCAGCAGTTCATTCCAGCTCTCTTTGGAGGGAGCTGGCAGGAGTGTACGAGGTGGAGCAGCCGAGAAGCAGCCAGCGCAGCGGCGGATGTGACTTCCAAGCGCGCAGCTGTGGCGTTGGGGAATCACATGTAATGACGTCATAGCCACATGCAGCGCGCCTACCGGTAGAGGTCAAATCTAAGAGCCAGTTGACCTTCGGGCTCTGCATGGAAGGTGTTGAGCTTTTTGCTCTATACTTTCGCACAAAATTCAGCGCTTAGCAATGTCAAACAGCTAGAATTTTTTTTTGTTTCACCAAAGATGCCAAAGTCGACGAAGGAACACTGGGTGCTTTGATAGAATCAGATATGGGGCTACAAAAGCTGGCTGCGTAAATGTGCTTAAGGGAGTGGCTCAATGGTTTGGGCGCTGGGCTACTGACCCGGAGTACCCGGGTTCGAAACCGGCTGCGGCGGCCGCGTTTCGATAGATGCTAAACGCAAACGGTGCCCGTGTGCTGTGGTGAAAGCTTTAATGGACACAGGGGAGTTTAGGACACGCAGGTCCTTGGGCCCCCGCACGACCCCACTGCAGTCAAACGTTCATGTCCTGGAGGATCATGACGCTGGCAGCCCTACTAACGGCGATGGCTTGCTTGGCCGGGTCCTCGGAGCGCAGTAGGGTCTCCCAAGCCTCCCTAGTGGTAAGGTGCTCCAGACCCCGCGGGGGAGGATCCGCCGGGCAGAGGAAAATGATATGATCGAGAGTTGTTTTGAGGTGGTGGCAGAGGGAACAGGAGGGGTTTGTGGGGACTTGGTGATAACGCGAGCTTATATAAGGGGAGGGTAAGGTGCGTGTTTGGAGGCGCCTCCAAAGTGCCAGGTGATTAATGTCGAGAGAGGGATGGGGTGGGGGGTAGAGCCGACGCTCGGCTTTGCACTGCAAGGCCTGCGTCAGTTTACTGAACGAATGCATGCGCTCCCGTGAGAACCCTAGGTCGGAGGCCGCGGGTGCCCGGTTGGGAGAACCTCGGTCTAAAGAGTTGGCAGCCTCGATTCCAGAATTTCCTGAGTGGGCAGGCACCCACATGAGCTCCATGTGGCGGGGCGGGTGTGCGGCGAGGCAGTTCAGTATGCGAAATGCAAGGTCGTGAACTCTCCCGCAATCAAAATTTAGTACGGTAGTTTTAGATTCTGAGAGTATATACCAGGCCTCCGTGCGCGTGATGACTAGGGCAATGGCGGCCCCTTCAGCCTCTTCCGAAGTGGCAGTGGGGGATATGTGAAGGATGGCAATCGGTTGGAGGGAGGTGTTCGCGATGGCTACAACCGCGTCCTCGCCTGTGCATGCGGCATCCACCGACACGGCATACTGTTCCGTGCCGTAGTGTTTGTGGAGCGCCCGTCCGCGAGCTCTGCGGCGGGGTTCGTGGTAGGTGGGGTACATGTTTTTGAGGCGAGGATTAATATGTAGTTCGCGGTGAATGTGGTGGGGGACCTGGAGCTGTGTGGGATTCGTGGCTGGTATCCTGATACAGAGGGTGTGTAGGATTTGTCTGCCAGTGGTGGTTCTCGCGAGACGTATGTATATTGTACTTCGGTGGGCCTCGATAAGCTCACCTATCGTGTTGTGTAGGCCTAGCTGGAGGAGTTTTTCTGTTGGGGTATTTAGGGTTAGGTGTAGTGCTGTCTTAAATGCTGTTCGGATTATGACATCCAGGGTGGAGATTTCTCTGCCCTGGAGTTTCAGGTAGGGGAGCGTGAAGAGAAAGCGGCCGAAGATGAAGCCATGATTGAGGCGACATAGGTGATGCTCCTTCATGCCCCGGCGGTGTCCAGAAGCTCGGCAGATTAGGTGGAATATCGACACTGCCGTCTGTTTGAGTTTGTGGATGGTGAGGGTGTTTTTCCTGTTATTCTGGATGTGAAGGCCCAGTACCCGGACTGTGTGTACCTCCGGGATGTTCCGGTTTTTCGGTGTCACGGTTATGGGGGCTGCGGGGAAGTTTCGGGTTGTGGGGCGGAGTATGAGCAGCTCCGACTTCTCCGGAGAACATGAGAGTCCGATATTCCTCGCATGTTTTTGGGGGAGAGTAGTTGCTGACTGCAGAGTAATCTCTATGTCTCCATCACTGCCATGGGTGGTCCATTGCGTGATACCATCAGCATAGAGTGTATGGCGAAGGTGAGGGATGGTTTGTAGTTTGCGGGCAAGACGGATGAGGGTGACATTGAAGAGAAAAGGGGAGAGGACAAATCCCTGGGGAGTGCAAACCCCACTAAGTGTGTATGTGGAGAATAATAATAATAATTGGTTTTTGGTGGAAAGGAAATGGCGCAGTATCTGTCTCATATATCGTTGGACACCTGAACCGCGCCGTAAGGGAAGGGATAAAGGAGGGAGTGAAAGAAGAGAGGAACAAATAGGTCCGTAGTGGAGGGCTCCGGAATACTTTCGACCACCTGGGGATCTTTAACGTGCACTGACATCGCACAGCACACGGGCGCCTTAGCGTTTTTCCTCCATAAAAACGCAGCCACCGCGGTCGGGGTTCGAACCCGGGAACTCCAGATCAGTAGTCGAGCGCCCTAACCACTGAGCCACCGCGGCGGGGCAAATGTGTATGTGGAGACCGAAGTGATTTTCGGCCGTGCGATTATTAAGGAATGCGTGAATATAGGTGTAAATACGTTCACCTATGTGCAAAGGGGAGAGCGCCGCCATGCTCGCTTGATGGTTTAGGCGATAAAATGCCTTAGAGAGATCCAAGGCGAGGACAGCTTTTGTGTGGCCCGGTATGAGGGGGTCGAAAATATCCCGTGTGAGCTAGAGCATGGCGTCGTGTGCTGACAGGTGGGGACGGAAGCCCACCATGCTGTGCGTGTGGAGGTCTTGCTCCGCCATGTGCTGGGTGAGTCAGGCGAGTAGGACATGTTCCAAAAGCTTGCCCAGGCATGAGATTAGTGAGATGGGCGGAAGATTTGCAGGTGTAAGAGGTTTGTGGGGTTTGGGTAGGAATAAGATTTCGGCGTGACGGCAGGATTGCGGAAGGGTGCCCTCCTGCCAGCATGTGATGGTGTACCCCGTGTGTTGGGCAATCGAGTGATTGTCCAAATTGCGGAGCATGCTATTGGAGGTACGGTCAGCTCCTGGAATGGAGTTAGAGCGGAGAGGTAGGAGGGCCGCGTTTGCTGTGCGATCTCTAGGTGGTCGAGAACATCCCGGAGCCCTCCACAACGGCACCCCTTTCTTCCTTTTTTCTTTCACTCCATCCTTTGTCCATTTGCTTACGGCGCTTTTAAGGTGTCCACCAAGATGTGAGACAGATATTGTGCCATTTCCTTTCCTCTAAAACCAATTTTCAATTTTCAATATGTATTCGCCGTGGTGGCTCAGTGGTTAAGACGCGCGGCTACTGATCTGGATTTCCCGGGTTCGAACCCTACCGCGGAGGCCGCGTTTCGATGGAGGAGAAACGCTGCGGCGCCCGTGTGGTGCGATGTCAGTGCACGTTAAAGATCCCCAGGTTTTCGAAATTATTCCGGAGCCCTCCACAACGCCACCTCTTCCTTCCTTTCTTTTTCACACCCTCCTTTATCTTTTCCCTTACGGCGCGGTCCAGGTGTCCGCCTAGAAATGAGACAAATACTGCTCCATTTCCTTTCCCTCAAAATCAATTTCTATTTTCAAGAGTGGCTCAGTGGTTAGGGCGCTCGGCTACTTATCCTCAGTACCCGGGTTCGAACCCAACCGCGGCGGAAGGGTATCGATGGAGGCGAAACGCAAACTCGCCCGTGTGCTGTGCTATCTATGTCAGTGCACGTTAAAGATAATAATAATAATAATAATAATTGGTTTTTTGGGGAAAGGAAATGGCGCAGTATCTGTCTTATATCTCTTTGGACACCTGAACCGCGCCGTAAGGGAAGGGATATAGGAGGGAGTGAAAGAAGAAAGGAAGAATAGGTGCCGTAGTGGAGGGCTCCGGAATAATTTCGACCACCTGGGGATCTTTAACGTGCACTGACATCGCACAGCACACGGGCGCCTTAGCGTTTTTCCTCCATAAAAACGCAGCCGCCGCGGTCGGGTTCGAACCCGGGAACTCCGGATCAGTAGTCGAGCGCCCTAACCGTTAAAGATCCGCAGGTGGCCGAAATTTTCCCGGAGCCATCCACTAACGGCACCTCTTATCCCTTTCTTCTTTCAGTCCCTCCTTTATTCCTTTCCTTACGGCGCGGTTTCGGTGTCCGCCGAGATATGACATAGATACTGCGCCATTTCCTTTCCCCAAAAACCAATTATTATTATTAATATTATTATTATTATTATTACAGCGAAGCTGTATACGTCTACCGTCCAAGGAAATTTTGGTGTCATCGTGGTCGTCAGCAAAACATTGGCAGTGGTTTAGCTCAGCTTTGCTAGGATATACGTAGCGAGAGCGGCAGTTCTCCCCTGGGTACGCATGATGCCGAGCTTTTGTTGACTATAATGTTAAGCATTGAATTAGTATTCGATAAAAGACATTGTTTATTTATTCAATTGTTTTTAGAGAGATAAACACTGCCCGATGATCGGTAAAGTAACACGGAGTTGTCTCAATGCTGCCTACACAGTATTTAGACTGGTTGCTTTCTCTCCGATACACAAGCTATGCTTCGCTTGTTACGTTCCACCTCTTTGAGTCTCCGCTTGGCAAGACGTGCTTCCCTTTGCTCAGGCGTCTCCGCCGCTCGTTTCGCCTTCTGATGTTCATTCTTTCTCTGCAGACGACTTCAGGGTCCGAAGAATTGATTTTTTCCTGACGATACCGCCGCATAGAGGCGGCTCGAGACTCCTTTTCGTCACCTATACGAAGCGGTTGTGATACACCGAGTTAGCTGTGCCCCGCCGCGGTGGCTCAGTGGTTAGGGCGCTCGACTACTGATCCGGAGTCCCCGGTTTGAATCTGACCGCGGCGGCTGCATTTTAAGGAGGAAAAACGCTAAGGCTCCCGAGTGCTGTGCGATGTCAGTGCACGTTAAAGATCCCCAGGTGGTCGAAATTATTCCGGAGCCCTCCACTACGGTACCTCTCTCTTCCTTCTATCACTCCCTCCTTTACCCTTCCCTTACGGCGTGGTTCAGGTGTCCAACGATATATGAGACAGATACTGCGCCATTTCCTTTCCCCCAAAACCAATTATTATTATTATTAAGTTAGCTGTAGTTGACAGGAAGAAAGAAAAAGAAAGTGCACAGGCCTGCCCACTGGCTCAAGCCGAGCCACAATCGCTACCCCGTGCAGATAGTAGGAGAGTTCAAAGAGGGGATAGAAAGCCAAGATAGTAAAGACGCGCTAAAGACAAGGCCTATCCCGGAGGCAGTGCAATGCTGGGCCAAACGGTGGCGGAAGTGAAGCAACCTTCAAGCACTCCGCCACATATCCAAAAATAAGTTCAATTGGACCCGTAACAGATACTCTACGGGGTCTGGACATCGCTCAGGCCTCTTTTCACCCCACTTACTAATAATACACCGAATCGTATCACCTCAGCTTTTATACACACAGCCGCACATACGACGTCATGCGCCGCGCACGAGCTGCTCTTCTTCGGTTGCCGCGCATCGCATTTCACGCACGGCGCTGGCGGGCGTAGTTGGGCCGGTGCGGCTAGGGTACCTCGATGCGCGCGCCCGCATCGAGGCACCCTAGGTGCAGCTCTTCGCGTGGCGGCAGCGGCGAACTCTGACGTCATGCGCCGCGCACCTGCTGCTCCTTTCTGGTTTCGCGCATGAGTACTTACTATCGGCCTCCCAGGCTCACGGCGAATTGCTCGACTGGGTAGCGTAAACGCCAGGCTAAAACTTGAATGCTACTCAGGGTGGAAAAGTGCCCGACAGCGTAGAAATCTTTTATCATGCATATCATAAAGCAATAGTAATATAAATATATCTATATACAAAAGAATAAAAATGCAAATCGAAAAATAAACACAAAAATATAAATAGAATGTGGCTCGAATCCACGCTGTGAATCTCCTTTGAAATCAGGCATGCAGCATGCAGCAGCTGAAGTACATTTGGCTCTGGTTTCATTCTTTGTAGAGCCACCTGTGTGACCTTTAAAGTGATGTCGCAATGGGTAATTGGGTGTCATTTCACAGCCTCGCCGTCCAACCACCTTCACAGCGTCGATTGGAGCCACAATTTTTATTTCATTTTTAATTTCGGGCAGCACATTAAGTATGACTGCCATCGCGTTCAAGTAATGAACGATGTAGTCGCACAATAATGGTAATTGGTTTTTGGGGAAAGGAAATGGCGCAGTATCTGTCTCATATATCGTTGGACACCTGAACCGCGCCGTGAGGGAAGAGATAAAGGAGGGAGTGAAAGAAGAAAGGAATAAAGAGGTGCAGTAGTGGGGGGCTCCGGAATAATTTCGACCACCTGGGGATCATTAACGTGCACTGACATCGCACAGCACATGGACGCCTTAGCGTTTTGCCTCCATAAAAACGCAGCCGCCGCGATGGGGTTCGAACACGGGAACTCCAGATCAGTAGTCGGGCGCCCTAACCATTGAGCCACCGCGGCGGGTAGCTACATAAAGGCAATACAGTTTTAAACCTGATTGGTACGCCAAAGAGCACTTCGAATATTTAGCGTTCCTCTTGGTTTGGTGGCGGTTTTATCAGGCAGAAAGCAGGCCAACTATACGTAATTTCTTAACGTCCTATGCCATACGCTACACCCTTATCGCGTGACCGAGCAGACTCAGTAGTCTTTCTGTAATTAACCGCACTATAGAAACTGATACGTTAATTTCCTAAGTTTTGGCTGTTGCAGTCCAGTGATAGGATTCCGTGCAGTGTGCATTTTTCGTAATTATACGCTTACACGTTGTCCATGCTTACCTTTGGCCAACGTTTGAGTGGCCCGCGGCGAAACAGGTGTTAGTAAATAATTCGGGAGGAAAAAAAAAACCCAGGGAATTCTAAGGTGCGAAGGCTGCTGTCTACCGGCTTTGGCGAGTCTCTCGGTATCTGGCTTTGCACGCTCAGTTCGTCTGCATCAGGTGTCTCAAATTGATCTCACCGCGCAAATCGCATTCACACACTTTGTTTTCTCTTCGGCAAAAATAAAACATACAACAACGAATGGCTCGGCAGCAAAAAAAAAGTTTAGAAGCAAAATAAAGCAATCGAAATAAGGTAATAACCGAGAAATTTCACAGGTGGAGGCCAGTAGCGAACATATTTTTCTCTTTTTTTCTGCCGCGTTCAAAGTGTATAGGTCCTTTTTAGGAAAATATAACTGTCGATACAACCAAGAATGCTCAGACGCCAATGAATTGCCATCTTCGGCTTCAGGCCATCAGCGGATAGAAAAGGGGGAACTAGTTATGTTTTCCTGGAACAAAAGATGACTTCTTGAGGGCCATCGGGCCGCCTGAAAGTGCTGTGTGGATCGCATGTTTGAGGCTCCTGAAACACAGGGACTTTGTCTTAGTATTTTCAAGAAGTATTTGAGGATTTGAGCAGGAAACCAGGAAGTGCGCTTCGTGCTTTTTAACAGTGCTAGCACTAGGGGGCATAAGCTAAGGCTGCCGCTTCGTAACTGATAAGTTAGAAGCCAGAATATATTGAGCTTCGTATAAATAGGCGGAAGAGGAGGAAAAATTTGCTTATAGATCAAGTGCCGAGCAGAAAATTGCTTATTTTGGTGTCTGTTAGAGTTTAGGACGTTCATCAGGAAACCCAAAACACAATTCTTTCTCCGAGAAAGTCGTGTGCAGCGCGAGATTTTAATGCGAAAGCAATAAAACAGGAAAATATCTTTCTTTCCATTTTTGAGGTTGCTGATCGTTTTTTTCGTCGGCAGTGGGGATGCAACATAAAGGGAAATTGAATTTCCGCATATAAATTTTTAAAAAGAAGCATAACACTGCGTGTCATTGATATAAAAATACGAGATTTCAAAATTTAGATGTTCCAGCGTGAGAGGACGATTTGCGTACTTTAATCAAAACTCCTCTCCCCCCACTCTTACCCTCCCTGGCGCTACATATAGCTCGAAATATTTTTTCAACCATTCATGCTGGTCAGGTTTCAGGAAGGCCTCGGTTCAGCGATGAAACGCGGCAATTCGCAGCTCGTCAGATCAAAACAGTTCAGAAGCATTAAAGCAGCATCGATGCTTCTGTAATGAACCAGCATAATAATTTTGGGTAACCGCAGGAACTTTTCATAGTTCGCAAGTTTTCAAACAGTTAAAAGTAAAAAGAAAACGAGCATATCAATTACAGACGGTCTAAAATGAAATCTTAGCTCGTTTTATTACAGTGGGAACTCGATCTACACTCTCCGAGCATTCTCAGAAATCTCGAATTATTGTCCTGTGGGGCCTATTTCTCTGTGAAGTCGAATTTAACGTCCTGGCGTACGATTTTTTTTAAAGCCCACTTTGGAAAGTAAGAGCAGTCAACCAACACGTGGAATGTCCTTCAGCCAGTCGCGTGGCGGCTTGCCGTTCTGCCATCGGTGGAGTGATAAGCAAATCAAGAAGTCCACGCGTATTTTTATTTCCGCGGGCCTAATTTGCGGCTATGTTGTCTGTGACAGAAACTATTTATTCATGGCAACCTAAAAACAAAATAAAAGCAAAAGCGAAGCCGCCACGCGACTGACTGAGAGGCACTTCACGCGTTGGTTGACTCCTCCTACTTGCTGAGGTGTGTTAAAAAAAAGAAAAGGTTGGAGCCGGGACGTTTAATTCGTTTTAATCAGAATATCGGCTTCTCAGGAGAATAATAATTCGATGTTTCTAAGAATGCTTGGAGCATGTAGATCGAGTTCCCGTAGTAAAGAGACGAGCTTAGAATCCACTTAAGTGCACCTTAAAATCCATCCAGCATGCCACCTTATTTGTACTTCACTTCAGATGCGTCGATTTAAGGTTTTTCGTATAGCTTCTCCTTTGATTCATTGGCGGCGCAACTTCCGTTCAGAAAGTGGAAGATGCGTTTAAGCAGGATCCAGATTCTTGTCCGATCCCCCCGTGTGGTAATGTGTCTGTAGTTGAGACATCATCTCTGTGCTCCTTTGCGCTCTCTACATGATGACGCGTCCCCCTCTTCCTTCCCTCGTGATTTAATTTTCTCAAAAACAAGGAAGAATGCAGCAAAGCTATAGCCCTCTTCAGACTGTCACGCGCACTTCGCAAAGGCTGGTTTATATTAGAGAAGACAAGTGGAAATGAACTGTCCTCTTTAACAAGCGTTACTAGCGTACTGCCCTCTTCCCCGCGAAATCATTGCATAATTTTAAGGTTCAATCATTGCTTGATAAATAACATCTACATATCCACAGAGTACTCACAGGTTGTTGGCTCTCGCAATAAAAGCTTGGAAAATTCTCACATCCGTGCTAGCCTAAGCTTGGGCAACAGCCGCCCGAAATCACGACTACTGTAATGTGCACCAGCGACAAATTTTATGAAGATTAAGGAAACATTACCAAACATTTGTGCATCACTTAGTGCATCGCGATATACACCGAGGTTCACGAAAGTTTGTGTCTGGGATAAGGAAAGCGTGAAAAAGCAGGAATTTTTCGACTCCTAGCTGAATGACTTCGGTCACCCTGACTTCAAGATTAGTCTGACTCTACCTCCAGGTGGCCACTCGAAAAAACAACAAGAAAATATAAGACAAACACGAAAACAAGTCGCGGAAAGTGGAAGGCAAAAATATACTTATTTGAGGGCGCTTTTTTCTCTGCCTATTACGCGAGAACCTGTTCACTCTAAGAAACTAAGAGCACCGTTGGGACGTGATTTTGCCGTGAATCTTTGCAGTGTTTGTTCATTTTTCAAAGCTGCCGCCACGCCGCTTTATCGCTTTGTTTGCGATGCGAGACACGACCAGACTTATCTCGTTTGATCGCAGCCGGGCAGACCTGACTCTACGTTGTTCCTGAATGTCAGCTTTAAACTGTGCACGGCTGACAGCGGCGGGCATTCTGTTCGACGACCGCCGAGCACGCTTCTTGCTACGCCGCCGCCGAGTGATTCAGTCCATTGTGGGCGCAAGTCAGCCCAAATAAAGAGTTTTGTTTAGACACCATTTTTGCAGCCTTTCTGCTTTCCGGACCACTTCGTGACAATATGAAGCGTGCATCCGGTGCTGACTTTCACGCAAGCCATGCAGCACTCCTCGGCACTCTTTAAAGGGTTAATTTCCCCCAGTCACCGGTCGCCGAACTGGTTGGATGCGAAAGGCGAAGAGCAGATCAGCTCGCTGTTATCGGTGAAGAAGGGGAAAGACAGCACCTGCTGTGCACCCGTCGATTTCGACTAAAGCGTGTTACCCAACTACGACGTCAGCTACAACAGTGAGTGTCGTATGGATAACTCCCTTTTAAACCAATAAAGCGAGTTGAAGTAGCTACTTCTTGTAAATTTGACGCATTCTTGTTGGGATTTCCTCGGAGACTGGTCTTCTTAGTTTACTTTCGTGGCGAAAAAGAGCTGAACGTGCGGTTTTTGGGTGGAATCACGACAGCTGGCATCTTATAGCTCTTTTGCATTTTACTCAGAGGGTTTGAAAGGCGCCGACTGCTTGTGACAGCATCGCGAAATTCGCCTGACGCCACATTTTATCCGATTCGCTCTCGACTCCTCGTCAAGTTTAGCCGCGATTTTTCACCGACAACACAATTTTCTTTTTCCGTTTCCGGCTTGGTGCTCGCGTGCGCCGAGATATTGCCTTGGCAGCAATAATCGAGGCTCTTCGACAGATGTTTCATTACTCCCCTCAGCCCGAATACGGAAGTTTTAAGCCCATGGAGAAATTCAATTGCCGTTGAAGCTGTAGTTATGGTCGACAGGGAAAAAGTGTTGCGCACGCCAACATAGATGCAGCCGACATGTTGCTCTCGTTGCTCTGTTCTCCTTGTAGCAGTTTGGAACAAACATAGGTCTATACGTCAGCACTTTTTCGTAGTTCGTCCAGGAAATAGACTCGTCGCGACTGGAGTCTTATTCACCCCGCATTGCTTCATTTTTTTGTGGAGAAAACTTAAATGTCTAGTTTTGAAAATGTACAGGATTTGCAAGCTGCAATACTTCGCCGTAAGCAGAGAGCGAGAATGTCTGAATAATTACTATATTTGAAGACAAAACAGCTCCCTTCATTCGCGGCATATTCTCAGAAACTGTTTAGAGCTCAAGACTGCAACAGAATAAGGGATGAGGGCTGATAAAAACCATTTCAGCAAATTTCCATCATCTTCGAAAGCACCCTTGTGACCTCAATAGGAACGAGAAATTGCTCAGGGACGTGCTAGGAAAAACACAGCAGCAGGCTTTAAAGTGAATATCTAAAATACATCTGGTGTCAAATTACTTCTGACGAATAACCGTCTGTGGTCGCCAGAGAGCCCTTAGATATAAGGGCCAATTACGGCTTTTTATTCTTATGAAGATCATGTGAAAAAACAGTAAGCTGCCAAAACCAGAACTTTTTAAAGTGCGTTTGGCAATTACTCATAAGCGTTCAACATAAGCTTACAAGTTCCTCAAAGGAAGAGTGTATATGGCCAAAGTTCTTTCGGCAGTGCCATACTGTTCAATCGGAACTTCAAGGCTGAAAAAAAAGCTTATGATGATGATGATAATGATGATGATGATGATGAAATTTTGCGGCGCAAAGGCAGCATTCGCCAAAGAAGGTCATGACACAAGGTATTTGCATCTACGCAATATGGGGTAAAATATCCATTTCCCAAGCTTTTCATCCAGTTTTCATGTCAGTGTTATATGTGTGCAGTCCAAACTCTCCTGGTTCGCAGTGTTTGAGACACCTATTGTTTTCCCTTTGCGCATTCACATTAAAATGTTCGGCCACGTGAAGCGGATCGTTTTGGGCCACTCTAAATAAAAACGATCAAAGGGAGTGCTCCAGAGGTCAGCTTACTTCCTTTTTACTCCCATATATATGCGTATTCGTGGTTTGAGTGCAGTAACACGCAGAGAATGTATAGATGTTGCTCATGGGGCTTTTTCTGGCGCATTGAATGAATTCGTGCACTTTGGTGCTGTTCATCTGCTTACCGTTGTGCCCTAGTAGCCGCGTCTCAATGTCATCCTCTCAGCCGCTGCGACTCTCCTTTCTTTAGTTCGATTCGTGCACCGGTCAACCACGCTCTGTTCTGTTGATGTATTGGCTGGGCCCGGCACGTCAGCTAGTTTTAGCCCTCTTTCTTTTACGATCCACTTCTTCAGCATCCAACACTCTTTTTGGTGGCGTTTTACTGTGTCCTAACTCGAGAAGCGTGCGCATGCTACGAAAAACACAGCGGTAACGGACTCCTAACCGCCGAGTTAATAATAATAATAATTGGTTTTCGGGGAAAGGAAATGGCGCAGTATCTGTCTCATATATCGTTGGGCACCTGAACCGCGCCGCAAGGGAAGGGATGAAGGAGGGAGTTAAAGAAGAAAGAGAAATAGGTGCCGTAGTGGAGCGCTCCGGCATGATTTCGACCACCTGGGGATCTTTAACGTGCACTGACATCGCACAGCACACGGGCGCCGCCGAGTTCCAAGTGAGGGCTAACACAGCTAAGGGCACTGCCCGCACCCTTCACTATTCGTCGCTATAGGTGTACTCAGCAGGGAAGAATTTGCTGATTTTCTTTTCAATCTCCACGACTCGTCTTTTTAAAGTCCCCCGGAATCCTAAATAATGCAGCCACGCTGTGTAGCCACCCACCTCGAAATCTCCGTGGCAAATTTTGCTACTTATGTTTCTTTGTCTTCGGGGCTCCTCCCCGCCTTCTGGCTACCGCCCTGGCAACGCCTTCAACCTTCCCTCTTCACGCATCTCCCCTTCCCAAGTCCCGGATGTGATCACGCGAACATAAGCGCGTCCGCTGGGTTTGCTCGCCAACAATGGCTATCGTCATAGAAGTCATCATGCGGCTGTCGTTGTAAGAAGTTCCTGCCCAAAATTTACGACTGGGCAGAATTGCAAACGGGAGATTTGTAGAGGAAAAACTTCGAAGGTACCGTCGGTATTCTTGATTCTTCATAAAGAATGGAAATTCAGCATAGAGGCTGTTAGAACTAACCAAGTGTCCGCAGGCGCCTTCGTATGGCTGCTTACTTCAGCTCACGCGCCGGTAGTCCCATTCCGTTTCAAAAAGAAATGCCAGTTTAGGTCCGGAGAGTTTTAACTTGACGCACATAAACGAAAAGATTGAGAGCATTTCAGAAACGCGAGGCGCGAGAAAAACGACAAAAGAATGTTTCTAAAGTAGGCGGGAAGGAAGAGTACTGGCTAAAGGGACTAGCCTGGCAGTGTGCGACTCGTAAGACAGGGCAAGCACAACAAGGACTTCTTTGTCCAAAGCCGCCGGCAACACGTGATTATGCAGTGGGAGAATTAAAGGCAAAACGTGTGGCTTGTATTGTCGATTAGCGCAAAGCGCAATATTTCGTACTGGTCCTGTCAACACACAGCTGCCTTTTTATCCGCGCGACGAATGCTTACAGTGGCAGTTGAAGCGACAATGAAAGAAGACAGCAGGCAGAATGGGCACAAAAACGCGCTGCATATACACCGAGCGCCCGGCGACATTCCTTTGAAGCCACAGGCTTGTGCCTCGCGACGTGCCCGGTGTCTTGTGAGGGAGTGTGTGTGCACGTTTGCAATCTTGAGCTTGTTGTCCTCTTTAGTATCTTTTCATCCATACCATATATTTGCGCTTAGCTGTTGTGTTGTACTGGAAGTCAGGCACGTACCCGGCGATCGATTGACAGAAATCGAGCGGTCGAGGGGAACCAATATGCAAGGTTTTCAACTCGTGTGATTTGGGTCGCGTCGAAGAGTTCTCGCCGGAAATTGTTGGGTGCGTTTTGCGCCATTTTTGATATTTTTTTCTGTGAACGTCGCGGGAAAGCGCTTTGTGCCAATAGGCGGTGCGAGCAAAGCGTTTTTATCCTCATATATTTTCTAGGCATTTTAACCGACGTATGTGGCAGCTCGCTAGATGCGTGCGATTTGCCGGGTCACTAGGCGTTAGCATATCGGCTTGCCAGAGTTCCGCGATGGCAGCTGTTAAAAGAAGATAAATCAATCTGTCTGCCGAGAACAGTTCTATACTCTCGTTTGACAATCAGCGCTTTACTATTGATCACTTCAAATAGGTATGTGCGCGAAACAAAATGTTGCGCAGAGCAAAATAATATTATTGGTAAGGTGGATCAGACCTGACGCTTCCATTTGCACGCTACCTCTTTCTCTCTCTCCTTCCGTTCTCCTTTCCTGCAGTTTGAGTAGCATGACAGTGTCACATTTACGCCAAGCGACCTCTCCATTTTTCCCTCACTGAACTTTGCTGCCCCTCTTTGTCGGGACGCACATTTCATTTCATTTCATTTCATTTCATTTTATTACCTTAAAGACCCCTCGCGGGGTATTACATAAGGGGTGGGATTAGCAGAAAAGGCACAAAACAATGCCACTAGTGATCATGAACAAAAAATGTTGTTTAGATTGCTTGCAAATGATGAAGGACAGGTGATGTCGACGATATGCTGGGGAAGGCCGTTCCAATCTTTAGCTGCACGTGGGAAGAAGGAGGCTGAAAAAGTAACAGTTCGGGCACGTGGGCGAAAAACTTGAAGCGTGTGGCTAGTGCGATGAGAAATGTATGATGCTGGCGTGATGTAAGGGGCACGGTTAAGTGATGAGTAAAAGAACTTGTGGTACAGTGATAGCGTGGCTATGCGACGACGAACGGAAAGAGGCGACAGTGCTGATTTGGTTTTAAGGCTGAAACACTGACGTCGTAGGAGTAAGAAGAATGAATGAACCTTGTAGCGCTGTTTTGAACGGCTTCTAGATCGTTTACGAGGTTAATATGATGCGGGTCCCATATGGCGGATGCATATTCAAGTTTAGGTCTAATGAGTGACTTGTAGGCGAGCAATTTCACGTGATGTGAGGTGAGGCGAAGGTGACGTTTAAGAAATCCTAGAGTTTTGTTAGCCGATGATATCACGTTAGTAACATGTGCATTCCATGTTAGGTCATTAGATAATGTGACGCCTAAGTATTGGAAAGATGATACAGATTCTACGGACTCGTTAGCGATTTTGTATTGGAAGGCATGAGTCTTTTTGCGACGGGTGATGGAAAGAAGCTTGCATTTGCTAGCGTTGAGGGTCATAAGCCAATCTGCGCACCACTGTTCAATTTGGTTAAGGTCGTGCTGGAGGGCTTCATGATCAGTTATGTTTGTTACTTGGCGGTAAATTACGCAGTCGTCAGCGAACATTCGAATTTGGCAGGATACGTATTGAGGGAGATCATTAATATATATTAAAAACAATAGGGGTGCAAGAACAGAGCCTTGTGGGACGCCGGATGTTACAGGGAGAGGGTTGGAAGACTGGTTATTTACAATGACTGACTGAAAGCGATTTCTTAAGAAGGCCTTGATCCAGTTTAGCACGTTAGGATGAATGTTTAGAATAGAAAGTTTTTGTATTAAACGTTGATGTGGAACTTTATCAAATGCTTTAGCGTAATCCAGAAAGATGGCGTCAACTTGAAGGTTAGCGTCCAGGTTAGTATGTAAGTCGTTGAGGAACATGGCTAGTTGTGTTTCGCATGAATACCCCTTGCGGAAACCGTGCTGGGATGGATAGAAGAAATTGTTAGCGTCTAAGAAGTCCATTACCTGAGAGTATATGACATGTTCCATGATCTTGCAGGGGACGCTAGTTAAAGAAATAGGACGGTAGTTCAGAGGGGAATTTTTGTCACCTGATTTGTAGAGTGGAACGACCTTCCCAACTTTCCAGTTTTCCGGAATGAGACCTGTAGAGAGTGATTGCGAAAACAATAATTCAAGATACACTGCACTGATACATTTTGTGTTTTTTAGTAGTTTAGTGTTTATCTCGTCGATACCGGCTGACGAGGAAAGTTTCATTTTCTCGATTAAAGACAAGATGCCAGTTGAAGAAAAAGTTATTGCGTCCATCGGTGAGGTGGCATTAGTAGGAGGTATTCTTGGAGGCGGGTTGCGCTCCTGGGTGAAAATTGACGAGAACGCCGTATTGAAGATGTTAGCGCATTCTGTGTCAGAGGCTTGAATACCGGATGCATGAGTGAGAGTGACTGAGTGTGATGGTGCGGGATTGATAACGCGCCAAAATTTTTTGGGGTTATCACATAGCATGCGCGGTAGGTCGCTGTTAAAAAATGAGTGTTTAGCGTTGGTGATGGAAGTCAAGTATTCTTTTTCAGCTGAAAAGTATTTCTCCCACGCTTCGGAATTGCTTTTAAATTTGGCAGCGCGAAAAAGCCGCTTCTTTTTATTCTCCAGTCTTTTTAGTGTCTTAGAAAACCAGGGTTTAGAGCGATTTTCACGAAAAGTTATTCTAGGGATAAGTTTTTGTGTTAGTTCATGAAGTTTATTTTTAAATATTAGCCAATTCTCGTTAACAGATCTCTGGTTATAACCGGCTTCGAAGAGTGGGAAAAAAATGCTCAGTTCATGATTAATGGCATTGTAGTTACCCTGTCATACAGGGTGATTGTTTTCTTTTGTGTTTCATGGCGCTCGGTGCGGAAGGAAAAATCGGCTTGGATGACTTTATGGTCGCTAATGGGCTCTAAGTATGTAATGGATGACAAACTGTCAGGATGAGAGCTTAGTATTAAGTCTAAAATGTTGCTCGAATCGCCTGCGGTGCGTGTTGGGCTGGTTACTAGTTGGTAAAGATTAAAGTTCAAACAAACATCTAGAAAATCCCTTGATTCTGCACTGATTGGCTGTGAATGAGAACGGTTGAGCCAGTTTATTCCTGGATAATTAAAATCACCAAACAGAAGAATATGCGCGTTCGGATAAGATATCATGAGCTGGTTTAGCATATTGTTAAGTTCACGAGAAAAGTTTAGGCTGGGATGCGGAGGCCTATAACACACGCCGATTATGACTGAATGCGGTGAAGTACGGCACAAAAGCCACAGTATCTCTAAGTTAGATGGGAGACGGATGGGTGAACAAGATAATTCTGGTCCAGCAGCGATCAGCACGCCACCCCCTCGAGAATCTGTGCGGTCCTTCCGATAAACAGAAAAATTCGGCAAATCGGCAATAACTTCAGCATCAGTGATATCATTAGTAAGCCAGGTTTCAGTTAGTAACAGCATACTGCTGTTAGATGATATGACTAAGCTAGACACGCGTTCTCGTTTCGGCATAAGACTGCGAATATTAGTGTAGGTTACAGAGAACGAAAGATGATTGCTTGGTAAAGTGCGGGGACGGGTATTGATTACATTTGGGGGAGGTGACCGCTATGGTATCTCTTTAACCATATGCGATGAGATATCGTACATGTAACGCTTAGCACCAATGTGCAATGTCTTGTAGCGAAGTGAAAATTTAGCTTTTTTGGCTTTGGCGAATGCTACAAGGTGGCTACGCGCGGTTTGGACGGAACGAGAGAAGTCTTCGCCGATGCTATAGGATGTGTTCTTTAGTTTCCGGGCATTTGAGAGAATATTGTCTTTAGTTTTGTAGGACGTGAATTTGGTTATTATTGGGCGGCAGCGGTCGTCAGAGTGGCGTCCAAGGCGATGTGCGCGTTCTATTTCTTTAGGGTCGATTGATATGTTAAGGCGATCCTGGCAGTGACGAATGATGATTTCTTCAGCCTCAGCTTATGTTTCGGCCGCATTAGTGTCTTCAAGGCCATAAAATATTAGATTATTCCGCCGTGATCGATTTTCTGCGTCGTCTAGGCGTGTTTCTAGTGCAGAGACTAAGCTGGCTGTCTGGGCGGCGTTAGTTCGGACAGTATCAAGGTCTGTTTGTAAGGTTTTTAGGGTTTGGTAGTGGTTCTCGAGATCAGTCATTCTTTCGTTCAGATTGGAGATGGTTTGGTTTGTCGTTAGTAGTTGGTTTTTTAGTTCACCCACATCAGCCATGAGTTGAGATTGACTGGCTGAGATTTTTTGCAGCTCGGCAAGAATGGCGACAGAATCAGGACCGGGGTTAGTTTCAATATCACCGGATAACAACAACAGAAGAGAACGGGCAAAATCGGCAGCGATAGCACTCAGACACTGTGGGCTTGGTAGCTGCACTAAGAAGTAGTTACTAGTTTTCTTAGCGAACAGGCTGTATTGTTCACCAACCTGCATTGTCAGGAAGAGCGGATTAGTGGTCTTTGCCATGGCACAGCCACCAAGCCCACGAAGTGTCGTTGACGGATGCAACGGTTTTATAGTTGAAGATGATGATGTCGACTGTGATGGGGCGATCCAGGAGGCAGCGAGTTGACGCACGAAGCCCCTACAAAGTTCCTAGTATGTATACAGCGAAAAACATAAATGAAATTTACGCGCTGAGACTGGAGCTTCAAATTAGTAGGGCTGGCGGAAAGATTTTGAGCGAATGTTTACTGTGAAAATGCTACTGTCAAAGAGGCTGAAAGCTCGAAGCTTTAAAGCATCCCTTTCAACTTCTAGAACTTACCCATGGAGGGTAGCAGACACCCTCGGTGTCTGCTATTTTTACTGCGCTATTTCATTTCCTTGAAAAACCAAACAAAACAAGTGAGCCGTCGGCGTTTAGAGGCCGTCGATTTTCACGAAAGGAAAGGCGCACAACTGACTCCCCGGGTCAGTGGACGCCTTAAGCCCGGGATACATGCGACGTTTTTTCCGACGATGTTCGCGCGGCAGAAAACGTCGCGGCGGCGCGACGCCCGGCCGGAGATACATGGAGCGGAAAAGCGGCAGCCCGCCGCGGCATATCTCTCAGCGCGAAAGCAATATGATCAACGAGTGGCAAATACCATTGAGCGAGGAGCTCTTTGAGAGCAGCGACGCTGACTCCTTATTCATAATAACGAAATTGTTCATTTAGACACCACTGTACTGATTGCAGCACGCGTGCATATATATCTACAAGGTTTTGCGTGCTCGAATGCATGCGGTCGCGTACCTTTCGATGCCCGCTCAGCCGTGGCTACCATCGGCTGCGGTTTTCTTAGGCACCTTCGCTTCAGGGAGGAAAATCGGGCATTTCGATCCAAGATTCGGTCCTGTTCTCCAAAAAAAGTGACATTTCATGTCTCGTGAAGCGTTTATTTTCACGATAAGAACATTTTCGTGCAATAAACACAGCAGAACTCGTCGGCCATGGCGTCCATGTTGGCGGCGGCTGCGGCGGAGGCGGCCAAACCCGAAGAGCGGGCTTTCTGCGCTGCTATTGGCTTGCTCCGGCTGCCGCTTCCGGTCTCCCCGGACGCCGCGCGTCAATATCTGGCGGGGCCAGATCGGCGGCGGCGGGCGTTTTTTTCGAGACCGGGTGTCAAATGCGCGCCGTCGGGCGAAAATCGACCAAAAAACGCTCCATGTATCCCGGGCTTTAATCTCGCTTTCATGTACGTGACGTTGGTGTCCACCTGCAAGAGCCTGCTTTGATTGCGTTCCGCCCACAGGATAGGCAGCTCGCCCACCCTGCCACTGTGGCGGAGCGCAGTTGATGGTCACGAGAGGTTGGTCACCCAATGTGTGTTAACAATAAACCTTTACTATGTGTAACCATGTGTGCAGAAGCTTTTCGCTGAATACCAGGGTTAGTCAAGTTAACCCATTGCCAAATATTTTTTTTAGTGTCGTGTCCAAATCAGGTGTCAGAACGACAACGGAGATTGGAAGTCGCTGATGAAAGTTTTATTTCTTTGATTCGAATACTTTTTTCAAATATTATACAGTGCACGAGCTGCCGCCACCGTTATGCGTGATCTAAGCACGCAGCTCAAGCACAAAAAGACGCAGAAGTCGGGAGGTTGAGAGGACTACGCCACATCACGGCCTCGATGTTCGTAAATTCGTGAACGATTTCGGCGACGTCCTTCATTGTGTGCAGAGCCGCCGGAAGCCAGGCCGTCGTCGTCCGATGTCCGTGCTAACCTCATCGCGTCCAGCAACGGCAGCTGCGGGTGGCTGGTCATCCCTGCACGTGTTCAGAGGATTCGAGTTGAAAACCCCAGAAGCGTCCCCCATGCGTTTCTGCATGATAGGCACTATCAGGCTTCAAAATAGCCTTCTAAATTTGAACTGACATATCTTAGTCGCTAAAGAGTGTTGGCGTGTACGCAATCTGAGGAAATGTCTGCCTGTTTTGAGGCATGAAGCATGGCTCGCTGGCTACAACCGACCGCGCTAGTCTCAAGTACAGTTAGCGTTCAGACCCCCCGAGAACGCTGCTTATTCGTTCAATTATTACGCCTCGTTCAGGAGCGCAGATTGGCAGAATGACTGTGTCCATAGAAAAAAATAAGGCGTTCTTTATACCTCTGCGAACCGTGGCATTTTTCGTATTTGTACAGGCAACCATCCCGGGTTCGAACCCGACCGCGGCGGCTGCGTTTTTATGAAGGAAAAACGCTAAGGCGCCCGTGTGCTGTGCGATGTCAGTGCACGTTAAAGATCCCCAGGTGGTCGAAATTATTCCGGAGCCCTCCACTACTGCACCTCTTCCTTCCTTTCTGCTTTCACTCCCTCCTTTATCCCTTCTCTTACGGCGCGGTTCAGGTGTTCAACGATATATGAGACAGATACTGCGCCATTTCCTTTCCCCCAAAAACCAATTATTATTATTATTATTACAGGCAACCATAAGTTTTAATAATAATATTAATAATTGGTTTTGAGGGAAAGGAAATGGCGCTGTATCTGTCTCATATATTATTGGACACCTGAACTAAAGTGCACTTTACCTGAACCACCCCGTAAAGAAAGGGATAAAGGAGGGAGTGAAAGAAGAAAGGAATAAAGAGGTGCCGCAGTGGAGGGCTCCTAAATAACTTCGGCCACCTGGGGATCTTTAACGTGCACTGACATCGCAGAGCACACGGGCGCCTTAGCGTTTTGCCTCCATAAAAACGCAGCCGCCGTGGTCGGGTTCAAACACGAGAACTCCGGATCAGTAGCCGAGTGCCCTAACCACTGAGCCACCGCGGCGGGTCAACCATAAGTTTTCATTTCAAATTTGTTGCGATGGAAGCTTAGCAAGACGGAACCGTTTTATAACAAATTTGGACGCGTAGAAGTATACCGGTAAGTGTTACGTTCGCATGTGAAATGCTTCGATCGGTTTCGAAAATGGTCGTAACTGATGCACTGCGTTCTGCTGTCTCTCGAATTAATAAACGAAGTTTTCAGTTCAAGTTCGTACATTACTCCTTGCTTTCCGCTTGAAACACTGACTAGCAAACCTGTGCCGTCCTTAGGTTTAGTTATCGAGACTTTCACTGCAAATATAGCTGACAAAGGATGCTTTGTAAGAAACAGAGTCGAGGGCAACTGGAGACGCTTCTTGATGCTTAAGAATACAAATTTCACGATGACAGGATGGTCTCTTTAAGGGAGCTGTATGTGTCGTGCCGGTGGTAAGAACGTCTGAAGCGGGCTTATTAATAACCTCATTAACATACGATTGCTGTTACTTTTTTGGCTGTTGGTCAGAATGACTTTATGGCCTCTAACAGCAATTTCAAGTTGGCCATTAGTGATAACCATACTAGTCTTTAGACACAACACTTCTGATCATATTGATCTGTTCTGATCATTAGCCAGAGTGGTCTTCTGCACGAAAGAATTCAGGGGGCACTTTGGCGATCTAAACTGCGCGAGGCAAAAGAATTTCTGCGGCCAATTTGGCTGCTTCTTTAGATGTTTATTACCTATTTTTTTACTTTATGATGTTACATTTTTGTGTTTCTACTCTTTAGTTTTTATTTTCCTATTTCTTTTTATTTCTTTTTTCCCCTATTAATTTTTATTTTTGATTTGTTTTTAAAATGTGCTTTCAAATTTTTATGTAGTTTAGCTTTATTTTTATTCTGATTAAAACTGTTCATTGATCTGTACTTAACTCACTAATTATTCACTAATTTTATTAATTAGAAAATAATGTCCAATTAGTAATCAATTACTAATTACTAATCGCCCATTACTTACTGATTTTGAACAGTATATCGGTTATATCAATTATGCCTTTGATGACGTCATAGTGTGACAGATTTAGCGGAGCGACGGATGGACGGACAACGATGAGCCATTAAAGGTTTCGCCTTAATAGGTCTGTACCAGTTATAAACGATTATTCCGGTCCTGCTTTAGCCTTCGTGAGTAATACACCGTAAGTTTCCTTCGTGCTAGATCAAGTTAACTGGGTATAGTAACACTTCGTTATGCTTTATGTACGCGTCAAACTTCATTAAACAGTGCGTACCCCTTGGCTCCGTGCGCCATGCCGACGTCATGGTCGCGAAGAGAAAGACGAGCCAGGGACGAACAAGGCGACGACCGCGAAAAGCGTGGTCAGCGCGCAGTGGTGTGGTTGCCTCGCGAACTTCCCCCAGCCGAGAGGAGACTTCTGGCTGCCGATGCACTGCAGCGCTGGGGAGGCCGCAGCAACGCAGCAGCCACCCTCACCGAAACAGCCGTCATCGTCGTCGCCCCGCTTACTGACGAAGTGGCGCGTTTCCTCGGGCACCCAGTACGACGCCAGGGTGGTCCTTCTACAGGGGCTGTTGGTACTCGCCCGGCGAAGAAACGGCCGTGAACGCCACCGTATTCGGGCCCTGGAAATGCAAGGAACATGAATGACATGCGGACCGATCGCTGCCAATCAGGCGTTAGAACAGAGCAGCGCTCTTTAAAAGCGATTGATACGAATACATGTCCGCTTTATATATGAAAAATACCTCAATTCATCTCGTGGCTCGCGTTGCTCGTAAGGTTTTTTCCTGATATTGTTTGAAATGAGATAATAGAATGTTCCGCTTACATTCATCGAAAAATATAACGCGAGTAAAAGCCCTTTCTGTAGCCCTAAAACAATTCGCACGTTTGAGGTTTGGCTGGAAGTGTATAGCTCTCGCAGATTTGAGCGCAGCTCAGAATAATTTACAAACGTTCTAGTGGAAGTTCAGGTGTCTACGGAATCTGGCCGACTCCACAAATAGAGAAGAATCGTTCTAGTTGTATTAGTATGATATGAAACTACAAAATATGTTCACTCAAAATAGAATCGTCCCTCAAGAGCACTCGTTTTGGCTTGGCTATATAGTTTTTAAAAGTAGTTTTTAAAACAAACAGACCGCGCATGCACTTAGACCTCTCATATATACGCAGCACAGAATAGTTTGCTCACAGCTCTGTAATATGAAATGACTGAAAATCCACTGATGTTGCTAACCTCACCTTTACCTTTATATACACCGCCTCAAGGGTGTCGGGATGGGTGCGGGTGATGAGCTTCCAATTGGCTAAGTTATCTCGCGATTGCATTAGTTGGCTCGTTGTACGAAAGCCCCGCCGTCATCAGAAACTCGTGGCCGAACGCGGTATGCAAACGCCGTCATTACACCCCCTACAGCAATAGGCCGATGGCGTCTCCACCGTCACGTAACCCAAAGCGCGATTGAGGTGTCCACTGACCCAAGGAGCCAGCTACGCGCCTTTCTTTTCCACAAAAGCGAGTCTAAACTTTCCGCTCGTTTCGATAAAAGGGAAGTCGGATGGATGACTGCCTCGATTAGGTGGATGCCACCACCTACTCTCCGTTCCATTCAGTCGTCCGCTGACCCTGTGAGCCGCATGCATTTTCTCTTGCATTTACACACAAGATTTCCTTCGGCGCTCCATGATTATTTTTGTGGCTATATTGTGGCTACGCCATGTTCCGGGAGTTTTGCCGACCGTGTCGCTTTGACCTTCAGCGTCGTTCAGCGCGTGGCGTGTGAAACTGCGCCGAAACCGATGAGCAGCGGGTGCTTCGAAAGCAAAGAGGCATAACTGGCCCCTGTTGAAAGAAAATTTCCGGAGGAGGTCGAAGAAGCTGCCATAGCTTTAGCCTTTACCTCCACCACTGCCAAATACATCATCAGCGACTCTAAAACCGCAATTCGAAATTTTTCCAATGGAAGGGCCCACTCTGCAGCCATCAAAATATTACATAAAATCTCCAATACCCGCCTGATCACACTGATCTGGGTCCCCGCTCATTCGGGCCATCTTGGAAACGAGGCAGCGCACCAATTTGCCCGATGATTCGTAGTTAACCGGTAGGTGCGCTACACCGAGCTCAGGTCGGCCAAGGATCGTGTGACGACCTACAAAGAAATTACTACCCACTTCAAGAAAGAAAGATAAATCTTCCCAGAACCACATAGATCTCTAAGTAAAACACGTCTGTTGGCGGCAGCTCCAAACAGACACTTTCTTTAATCCGTACGTGTACTCTATATGGTTCCCAAAGCAGTTTAGCACCGTCTGGTCTCTCTGTCGACACCCTAAGACATACACACCACACATCCTCTACTCATGTAATCAAGACAAGCCGTTGAACAGTCTGCAGCTCTCTACCCAATCGTAGTGGGAGGCCGCGCTGCTCAGCTCGGACCCGGAGGTTGAACTCCGAGTCACGGAGCGGGCCGAAGAGGTCGCCGAACGACATCGTCGGTCGGCCACCTGGCGTCCGGCCTAGAAGAGCCCACCGCGGGGACAGGAACGTCACCCCAACCCGAGCCTAAGACCTCTTCTTTAATAAAGTTTACCTCCTCTTCCTGGCCCCTGGGAAAGTGGACACCTCAGTCGCGCTTTAATCTACGCGGCGGTTATGACAGATGTGCACTGCATGCTTAGGCATTAACAACGTTGGGCCAAAACGCCGCACTGAAGTTATAGGCCGTCAGCGTTCATTTTCATCGGCGTTGCTGTTGACAAATGATTTTGAGGAAAGGAAGAGCGCATAACTGGCTCCATGGGTGAGTGGACGCCTCAATCTTGCTTTGCGGTACGTGGCCGTGGTGAGAGAGATGTGTGGGCAGCATGCATTAGTGCTGACAATGATCTAGCAGACACGCGGCAGTGCAGCAATAAACCGCAGCGCTCACTGCGTGACCAACCTCTCGCGACCAACCATTGGGTGGCAGGGTGAACGCAGTGTGCGGAACGCACTGAACGTTACAGACGCCAAGCCCCGCCTATTTGCCCGATAGAACACAGTTTTCGCTCTCTAATCAGGTTCAGCATTAATTAAACCGCAGCTAATTTTTCTTAGATGCTTACTAAAGTCTGAACAGGCGCTGCGTTCTCACTAAACGAATTGCATTGCACGGGTGTGGTTACACGGAGCTTAACTAAATTAAGCCTGATTACTTGTTAGACTAACCTACATTTGCTGCCATGAAGCACAATTCAATATAAATTGAGTAGAAATTATTGAAGAATAAAGTGTAGACCGACGTTAAACTTATATTTTGTTAACACCCTCTTGACGATGGTCAACAATGATGCGTTTTGGGAGAATAAATATAATTTCTCTAAGGTATCAGCTTTCTGTAACACAAAGGCAATGCTCATTTCATAAGGGTTCGCACTTTCTGTGAAGGGTCTATTTCGAATGCCTCCACGACAAAATCCTGAGAGTTCACTGCAGATTCAATCGCTTGATTTTGACCAACTGGGGAAATTGAACTTTAGGCCTGGTATCCTATGGGTACTATGATTCCATGATAGCGTTTGGCTGATGCCTTTGGGACGCGCTGCATTTGTCGCACTCTTCCTCTTCTTGCCTTTTTTCTCGATGCTTCGCGGAGTGACCAATAGGAACACAAGTTCTGTGTCTATCAGCGAAACAACGCCACTCGCGCAAAGTTGAGTCCCTTGTTCGTTCACCGTGAATCGAGAGCATCGAAACAATCTGTGTTCTGTTATTCCCACATGTGCTACAATCCGTCATGGCTGACTACTCGGCCCTAAAAATAAAACTGCCTGCCGCGCTTATGCGTACCTTGACGAAGACTTGTCGCTGAAGCTCTCCTCGTTCGATGTTGGTGACGAAGAGTCGCCTCCTTTTACGTTGGGTCCATTCGGGGCCTCTGCGATGGAAAATCCAGTGGGTAACACCGGGTCCCGCCTCGCCTCTTCCTGCGAGCACTGCTGGACCAGGTCTTCCGGAGGCGGCGATGGAGGCTGGTCCATCTGGATCTGCAGGACCTCCGAGGGCTTGTTTGGCAGGCCTAAGATAGCCGATGGAGCCTTGAAGGTGTCAAGTGGAACCTTCCGCCAAGGCGGCTCGTGTGTGAGGAATGGTTTTGCCGATACCCAGGAAAGCCGTGTCAACTGTGCTGGCAGCTGCGAAAAGAACGCCGTTAGGAACAGAAGCTTTGCTTCTTCGGCTGAGGAATCGTACCTCGTGCTTCACGCGAGTGGCCGCGAGCAGGTATTGGCCGGTCGTTTTGTTGCCCCCGCCGCAGTCTGTGGCTCCATCTTGCGGCAATTTCATTTTGGAAATAATATTAATAATTAGAAAATAATAACAATTTTTAAAATAATACTAATTTCGGCCACCTGGGAATCTTTAACGTGCACTGATATCGCAAAGCATTTTCAAAATTGAAAATTGGTTTTTGGGGAAAGGAAATTAGCACTATCTGTCGCATATCGGGAGACACCTGAACCGTGCCGAAATGGAAGGGATAAAGGAGGGACTGAGAGAAGAGATGAAAGAGGTGCCGTAGTGGAAGGCTCTGGAATAATTTAGACCACCTGGGGATCTTTAACAGGCACTGACATTGGACAGCACACGGGCGCCTTTGCGTTTCGCCTCCATCGAAAAAGGGACGCCACAGCCGGGTTCGAATCCCGGTACTATAGAGCAGTAGCCGGGCGTCCTAAGCACTGAGCCACCGCAGCGCGTCTAACGTGGGTTTGCATGAAGGCGGGACAAGAATAAAGTGCAAATAGATACAAAACGACCTATTTAAGATTGAAAACTTAAAATAGAAGAAAGGGCTGTTTTTGATGCGAGTGTACTACTACACTAGCAATCCTGGAAAAGTCGAAGTCTGTCTAAAGCCTCACAGGTACCTGCGGAAATAAAATAAAAATTGCTGGTGGTTTAGCTCTGGTTGACCATGGTCAGCCCCGCAGCGGTGGCTCAGTGGTTAGGGCGCTCGACTACTGATCCTGAGTTCCTGGGTTCGATCCCGACCGCGGCGGCTGCGTTTTTATGGAGGAAAAACGCTAAGGCGCCCGTGTGCTGTGCGATGTCAGTGCACGTTAAAGATCCCCAGGTGGTCGAAATTATTCAGGAGCCCTCCACTTCGGCACCTCTCTTCCTTTCTTCACTCCCTCCTTTACCCTTCGCTTACGGCACGGTTCAGGTGTCCAACGATATATGAGGCAGATACTGCGCAATTTCCTTTCCCCCCAAAACCAATTATTATTATTATTATGACCATGGTCGAAAGCGAAAAGCAGCATCTCCCTGGCCGCATTCCGCCCCGCCGCGGTGGCTCAGTGGTTAGGGCGCTCGGCTACTAATCCGGAGTTCCCGGGTTTAAACCCGACCGCGGCGGCTGCGTTTTCATGGAGGAAAAACGCTAAGGCGCCCGTGTGCTGTGCGATGTCAGTGCACGTTAAAGATCCCCAGGTGGTCGAAATCATTCCGGAGCCCTCCACTACGGCACGTATTATTCCTTTCTTCTTTCACTCCCTCCTTTATCCCTTCCCTTACGGCGCAGTTCAGGTGGACAAAGATATGAGACAGATACTGCGCCATTTCCTTTCCCACAAAACCAATTATTATTATTATTATTATTATTATTATGGCTGCATTCCTCGCCGCGGTGGTTCAGTGGTTGGCGCACTCGGCTACTGATCCGGAGTTCCCGGAATTTTGGGGAAAAAAATGGTACAGTATCTGTTTCACATCTCGGCGGACACCTGAACCGTGCCATTAGGCCCGGCGCCGATCTGCTGTGGAGGTTGTGCAGCGCCGTCCTGATCTCTTCTACGTTAAAGTCCTTATCCAATTCTGCGTTCGGATCCCCCTCATATGGGCCGTGTTGTGCGGTCGAAGTGTGCGGCAAGTACTTCGCTCGTAACCGGACGGTCACTGCATCTTCACCGTGCTTCTCGAGCTCCTTGTGTAATAGACGTGCGAGGCAGTTCCTCTGGTGGGACCTGGTCTTCGTTTCGAACAACAGATGCCTGAGCAGGTTCCACGATTTCCCGTTGTGTAGTTGGCCGTCGACTGCATTGCATAACTCATCCCATTGCTGGCGGTTGAGCGTTCGGCAATGCTCCTCGATGTTGCGGTTCATCTCCACTATTTTCTTTCTGAATCTCCGATTGAGTCTCTGTCCCTTCCACCTGGCCAGGACAGAGTTCTTCGCCTCGATGAGATGCGCCAGGCGGCTGTCCATCTTGTCAGTTTCAACCTCGGTTTCGACGGTCTTGGTTGACGCTTTGGCGTCTGCAACCAGCGAGCGGGTCCAGGCTTCGATGTAGTACGTGATCGTATCCCCTGAAGACTCTTGTTGGTGTCATTTATTTCTGAAATCTTCCCTATCAGTCCATTTGAAATTTCGCTTACTGCCCTGCGCCTTGTCCGTAGTCTGTACGTGTATTTTGACGATCATGTGGTCACTCTCCAGGTCGGTCGACGTGTTTTTCCACGTGGTAGCCGTCGTACCGGCATTTCGGACGAACGTCAGGTCCGGGGTCGTGTCTCTGGTAGTGGAATGGGAGCTCCCACGCGAAGATGCAGTATTTCGACTCGCCTTCTGATCGCACAGCAAGAATTTGAGTTCAAGAGCGCTGTTTTGAAGCGAAAAAGCTTCACTACGCTAGGTAAAACAATCTAAGGGTAGGCAGCACAAAGACTTTGAATGACTTTCAGCCCAAGCAAGACCAAGGATAGCCCTGCATGACCATATTTGACCATAGGTGCGGTTCAGGTGTCCGCCGAGATGTAAGACAAATATTGCGACATTTCATTTCCTCAAAAACCAATTTAGAATATAGAATTTCCTCTTTTATCCTTTGTTCTTTCCCTCCCTCCTTTATCCTTCCCTTACGGTGCGGTTCGGGCGTCTACAAAGATGTGACAGTTACTGCTCCCTTTCATTTCCTGAAAAGCAAGCAAAACAAGTGAGCCGGCGGCGTTCACTGGCGTTACCCACGTTGTAGAGGCCGTTAATTTTCACGAAATGAAACGGGCACAACTGGCTTCCTGGATCAGTGGAGACCTCAATCTCGCTTTCATGTACGGCGTTGGTGTCCAACTGCAATAACCTGCTTGGATTGTTTTCCGCACTCTGGATAGGCAGCGTGCCCACCCTGCCGCCCTGGCTGGTGGCAATTAATGGTTGAGCGCAAGAGAAATGGTCACCCAATCTGTGTAACAATATACCTTTACTTTCTTCTTTCACTCCCTTCTTTATCCTTTCCTTTACGGTGCCGTTCAGGTGTCCAACGATATATGAGACAGATACTGCGCCATTTCGTTTTCCCAAAGTCCAAGTATTATTATTATAATCCTTTACTATGTGTAATCGTGCGTAGAGAAGCTTTTCGCTGAATTCCAGGGTTAGCCAAGTTAAGCCATTGTCAATTATTTTTTGTCAGTGTCGGGTTCAAATCAGGTGTCATAACGAGAACGGAGATTGGAAGTCGCTGATGAAAGTTTTATTTCTTTGATTCGAATACTTTTTTCTAATAATATACGGGGCAAAAGCTACCGCCACTGTTATGCGTGATCTAAGCACGCAGCTAAAGCATAAAAAGACGCGGAAGTCGGGAGGCTGAGAGGGCTACGACACGTCACGGCCTCGTTGACCGTAAATTCGTGAACGATTTCGGCGACGTCCTTCACTGTGTGCAGAACCGCCGGTCGCCGTCCGTGCTAACCTCATCGCGTGCAGCGCCGGCAGCAGCGGGTGGCCGGTCGTCCCTGCGCAAGTTCAGAGGATTCGAGTTGAAAACCCCAGAAGCGTCCCCTATGCGTTTCTGCATGATCGGCACTATCAGGCTTCAACACAACTTGTTAAATTTGAACCGAGATTTGTTAGACGCTAAACAGTGTTGGCGTGTACGCAATCTGTGGAAACGTCTGCCTGTTTTGAGGCATGAAGCATAGTTCGCTAGCGACAACTGACTGCGTTAGTCTCAAGTACAGTTAGCGTTCAGGCCCCCAGGATGCTGCTTATTGTTTCAATTCTTACGCCTGGTTCAGGAGCACAGGTCGGCAGAATGACGGTCTCCATAGCAAAAACAAGGCGTTTTGGATTCCTCTGCGAAACATGCCATTTTTCTTATTTCTACAGACAACTATAATTTTTCAATTTCAAATTTGTTGCGGTTGAAGCTCAGCAAGACGGAGCCGTTTTAACACAAATTTTGGTGCGTAGAACACCTGCGTCGCATGCGAAATGCTTCCATAGGTTTCGATAATGTTCGCAGCTCAAGCACTGCTTTCTGTGGTCTCTTGGATTAATAAACGAATTTTTCTGTTCACGCTTGTACCCTACTCCTTGCTTTACGCTTGAAGCAGCGACTTGCAAACCTCTGCCGCCCTTGCAGTTAGTTATCGAGACTTGCACTGGCAATATAGCTGACAAAGGATTCTTTGCAAGAAATTTAGTCGAGGTTGAGTACCGGTCTTCTTACTCAGGAGCGATAAAAAGCAGCAAGTAGAGACGCCTCTTGATGCTTAAGAATACAGTTTTCAGGATGACAGGATGATCTCTTTAAGGCTGCTGTCTGAGTGGTGCCGGTGGTAAAAACGTCTGAACCGGGCTTATTAATAAGCTCATCAACATACGATTGTAGTTACACTCTTTTTGCCGTTGGTCAGAATGACTTTTTGGCGGCTAACAGCCAATTTCTAGTTGGCCGTTAGCGACAACCATACCAGTTTTTAGACACAACGCTCCTCATCATATTGATCTATTTTGATCATTAGCCATAGTCGTCTTCTGCACGAAAAAATTCAGGGGCGCTTTGGCGATCTAAAGTGCGCCAGACAAAAGCATTTCTGTGCCAAGTTTGGCTTCTTTAAATGTTCATTATCTATATATATTTATGTTGTTACTTTTGTATTTTTTATTCTTTATTTTATATTTCGCTATACCTTTTTATTTACTTTATTTCTTCCCCTCTTTTTTTATTGTTTTTAAAATTATCTTTTAAATTTTTATCTAGTTTTTGCAGTTAGTTGTATTCTTATTAAAACTTTTGTTTTATTGTATTTAACTCGCTAATTAATAGCTATTTCCAATTCAATGACTAATTTCTAATCACCCATTACTTAGTAATTGCTATGAGTATATGGATTATAGCAATTATGTCATTGATGACGTCATAGTGTGACAGATTTACTCGACTGACTGACGCACGTACAACTATGAGCCATTAAAGGCTTTCGCCTTAATAGGTCTGTACCAATGATACACAATTAGCCCTTGTCCTGCTTTAACCTTCGTGAGTAACACACAGTAAGTTGCCTTCGTGTTCGATAAAGTTAACTGATTATAGTAACAGTTATGTTTTGTGTACGCGTCAAATTTCATTAAACAGTGCGTACCCCTTGGCTCCGTGCGCCATGCCGACGTCATGGCCGCGAAGAGGAAGACGCGCCAGGGACGAACAAGGCGACGACCGCGAAAAACGTGGTCAGCGTGCAGTGGTGTGGTTGCCTCGCGAACTTCCCCCAGCCGAGAGGCGACGTCTCGCTGCCGATGCACTGCAGCGCTGGGGAGGCCGCAGCAACGCAGCTGCCACCGGCACCGAAACAGTCGTCGTCGGCGTCGCCCCGCTTACTGACGAAGTGGCGCGTTTCCTCTGGCACCCAATACGACGGCAGGGTGGTCCTCCCACAGGGGCTGTTGGTACTCGCCCGGTGAACTAACGGCCGTGGACGCCACCGTTTTTGGGCCCTGGAAATGCAAGGAACATGAGCGTCATGCGGATCGATCGTTGCCAATCAGGCGCTAGAATAGCGCAGTGCACTTTAAAAGCGATCGATATGAATACATGTCCCCTTTATATATGAAAAATACCTTAATTCATCTCGTGGCTTGGCTGTGGAGCATAGGCTTTCTAGAGTGGCGACATTTAAAACCACATGTGGCCAAGCTAGAAACCGGAATCATTTCGATGCGAAAGCGCATACAGGAGGCTCTGGTCGCATAATCTTCTTAATGTGTGGGACGTTCCCTCTCTAGCACTCATAACACTGGAAAACTCTTTTTTTTGACGTCCCGTTTCCAAAGAACACCCGGCAATGATCCATGCTTCGTGATGCTCGTACGTGTTTTCTTACATTCTTTGAAAGGAGATAATGGAATGTTTCGGCTACATTCATCGAAAAATATAACGCGAATAAAAGCCCCTTCTGAAGCCCTAAAACAATTCGCACATTTGAGGCTTGGCTGGAAGTCTATATCTCTCGCATACTTGAGCGAAGCTCGGAATCATTTATAAAAGTTCCAGTGGAAGTTCAGGTGTCTAAGGAATCTGGCCGACTCACCAAACGGAGAAGAATCGTTCTAGTTATGTTAATATGATATGTAACTACAAAATATATTCACTGAAAATATAATCGTCACTCAAGAGCACTCGTTTTATCTTGACTATATAGTTTTTATATCCATTTCATGCGGCATGCCCACATTGGTGCCCACGGCATCGGTAGGAGCTGTATAGGCAGTATATTTAAATAGAGGCTATATACTCTCCACGCCAACCATACTCCTATTATCTACACGAACTATTATCCGTAATATCTGACTAGCGTAACACTTCTACTATAAAATATTTTCACTTTGTATACCTTGTTGTTAATATTTCACACCTGAAGCATTATAAAATTGTCTAAAACATTCAAGTATTTTATTCTGACTGCAACAGCCACGTATGAAACATTAAAGTTGCCTTTTTTTTAATTTGCCATCATGTGCTCGCTGGTTTTGTTTTATATTGGCTACGTTTGCTGTTCGAATATTATTGTGCAAAAGTTTATGCGTTCATTATAGGAGGTCTTGTTACAGCAGTCAGTTCTGTGACCTAATTTTGTATTGTTTGTGTAATGCGTTTTTAATTAACATTCTTCATTCATTGATTCATTCATTTTCGTGTTAAGATGGAAATGGGAACCTCTAAAATGATAGTACTGGGAAGTTGCAATTCCTATGGCTGCTCGTCAGCAACTTCTGTGAATCTCCGCTGAAGCAAGTTTGGAAACTACTTTAGAAACCCTTCGTGACAAATTTATTATTTCGGAAAGAACTCCGAAGACGCACATTTATGATTGGTACGAAATTTCCACAGTTATCGCTTTGGTATTTTTGCGAATAGTTCTTTAGCGGAAATGGATGGATGGGGGCCACTTCGATAACTGCTGCGCGATATCTCCATCCTAACCGCATTGTATCTTGGTAGGACTCATTTCCGTTACAAATATTGGAGTTTCTTTGTTGATTAGATTTTGTTGAATTTCTTGAACATAATCATAAATCCGGAACGAAAAGCCTAAAGTCTTGTTGTTACCCGATTGCTGATTATTGGCACTAAAAAGTGTTGACTATATTCATTTTGTTGAGTGCGCATGAAAGTAAAAAAACTAAATGCATAAATGTGGGTATATGAGGTTTTAACGTCCCAAAGCGACTCATGCTATGAGGGACGCCGTAGTGAAGGGCTGCGGAATTTTCGGCCACCAGGGGGTTCTTTAACGGGCACTTACATCGCACAGTACACGGACCACTAGAATTTCGTCGCCATCGAAATTCGAGGGAGGTGAAATTCTAGAGGCCCGTGTACTCTGCGATGTAATCGCGACGCAAGCGGGCATGTCACGTGATATTTTTTTCGTATTTCATGGGCGTATTCACTGATCAGAAATTTTTCGCTTACGAAATGTGGTCAATTAATCTCCACTAATTATGCAGTTTGGCAGAATAGAAAAAAGTAGTGTGACTTGCTCTACACAATATCCAACATCATGCGTTTGGTTGCTTCGCCTCGAATGCCGCGCATATATTTAAACCCTGGCTAAAATTATTTGGGACATCCTGTATTTGCATATACACAATCGTACAGAAGTACGCGCATGCACATACACAACTCATATACGTAGCAAAGAATAGTTTGCTCACAGCTCTGTAATATGAAATGACTGATAATCCACTGTTGCTGGTAACCTCACCTTTACATTATATACACCGCCTCAAGGGTGTCGGGATGGCCGGATGCGTGCGTTGAACCTCCAATTAGCTAAGTTATCTCAGTTATAATGCGAGTGCTTTAGTTGGCTTGTTGTGCGAAATCCCCGCCTTCATCAGAAACTCGTGGCCGAAACGCGGCTTGCAAATGCCGTCATCACACCTCCTGGAGCAATAGGCCGATGGCGTTCCAGCCGCTACGTAGCCCCAAAGCGCGATTGAGGTGTCCACTGACGCAGGGAGCCAGTTACTCGCCTTCCTTTTCTTCAAAAGCGAGCCTACTCTTCTGCCTGCTATCCTTTATTTCAGCTGCCCCAGCTCAGTGCTTCAGTATCGATGGCAGATCTCGGGGTTAGAAAAAACTTCTTCTTGCTTTTTAATATTATTTTAATAAAACCACTTACTACTACTACCTTCCACTGGTTTTGATAAAAGGGAAGGCACATAACTGCCTCGATTAGGTTGACGCCACCGATTACTCGCCGCACCATTGAAGCGTCCGCTGACCCAGTGAGCCACATGCACTTTCTCTCGCATTTACACACAAGATTTGCCTCGGCGCACTATGATTATTATTGTGACTATATATTTTAAAGCGAAAGCTTTACTACGCCATGTTCCGGGAGGTTTGCCGACCACGTCGCTTTGACCGTCAGCGTCCTTCAGCTCGTGGCGTGTGAAGCTGCGCCGAAACCGATGAGCGGCAGCTTCGAAAGCAAAAACGCATAACTGGCCCCCTCGGAATGTGGACACCTCCGTCGCGCTTTAAGATACGTGGCGTTTATGACAGATGTGCGCTGCATGTGTTGGCATTAACTTTGTGGCAGAAACGCCGCACTGAAGCTGTAGGCCATCGACGTTCATTTTTATTGGCATTGGCGTTGACAAATGATTTTGAGGGAAGGAAGAACGCATAACTGGCTGCCTCGGTCAGCGGACGCCTCAATCTCGCTTTGCGGTACGTGGCCGTGGTGAGAGAGTTGTGTGGGAAGCATGCATTAGCGCTGACAATGCTGTGGCAGACACGCGGCAGTGCAGCAATAAGCCGCACTGTCCATTGCGTGACCAACCTCTCGCAACCAACCATTAACCGCCAGGGTGGCAGGGTGAACGTGCTGCGTATCCAGTGTGCGGAACGCAGTCAACGTTACAGACGCCAAGCCGAGTATATTTGCCCGTACAACACAGCTTTCGCTCTCTAACCAGGTTCAGCAGTAGTTAAACCGCAGCTAATTTTTTCTTAGATGCTTACTACAGTCTGAACAGGCGCGGCGTTCTCACTAAACGAATAGAATAGCACGGATGTGTTTACACGAAGCTTAACTAGATTAAGTCTGATTACTTGTTAGGCTAAGCTACATTAGCTGCCATGAAGCACAATTCAATATAAATTGAACAGAAATTATTGAAGAATAATGTGTAGACCGACGTTAAACATATATTTTCTTGACACCCTCATGACGATGGCCAAAAATTCTGCGTTTTGGGTGAATAAATATAATTTCTCTAGGATACCAACTTTCCGTAACACAAAAGCAATGCTCATTTTATAAGGTTTTGCACCTTCTGTGAAGGGTCTATTTGGAATGCCTCCAGGAAAACATCGTGAGTGTTCACTGCAGATAAAATTACTCGATTTAGACTAACTGCGGAAATTGAAAATTAGGCCTGTTATCCTATAGATACTATGATCCCTGATAGCGTTTCACTGATGCCTTTGAGACGCGCGGCATCCGTTGCACTGTTCCTCTTGTCGCCCTTTTTCTCGATCCTTCGCGAAGTGACCGAGAGGAAGACTAGTTCTGCGTCTATAAGCGAAACAACGCCAATAACGCAAAGTTGAGTCCCTTGTTCGTTCACCGTGAATCGAGAGCATCGAAACAATCTGTGTTCAGTTACTCCCACATGTGCTACAAACCGTCATGGCTGACTACTCGGCCCTAAGAATAAAACTGCCTGCTGCGCTTATGCGTACCTTGACGAAGACTTGTCGCTGAAGCTCTCCTCGTTCGATGTTGGGGACAAAGAGTCGCCTCTTTTTACGTTGGGTCCATTCGGGGCCTCTACGATGAAAAATCTAGTGGCTAACAGCGGGTCCCGCTTCGCCACTTCCTGCGAGCACTGCTGGGCCAGGTCTTCCGGAGGCGGCGATGGTGGCTGGTCCATCTGGAACTGCAGGACCTCCGAGGGCTTGTTTGGCAGGCCTAAGATAGCCGATGGAGCCTTCAAGATGTCAAGTGGAACCTTCCGCCAAGGCGGCTGCTGTGCGAGGAATGATTTTGCCGGCACCCAGGAAAGCCGTGTCAGCTGTGCTGGCAGCTGCGCAAAGAACGCCGTTAGGAACAGAAGCTCTGCGTTCTTCGGTTGAGGAATCGTGCCTCGTGCCTCGTGCGTGTGGCGGCTGGCAGGTATTGGCCGGTCGTTTTGTTGCCGCCGCCGCAGCCTGTGGCTCCATCTTGCGGTAATTTCAGTTTGAAAATGGAGAAATAGTTTTTGGGGAAAGGAAATCATGCGGTATCTGTCTCTCATATCGGCAACACCCGCACCGCGCTGTAAGGGAAGGGAGAAAGGAGGCACGAAGAGAAGAAAGGAAGAAAAACGCTGTAGGGAGGGCTCCGGAATAATTTTGACCACCTGGGATCTTTGTTTACTGACATCGCACATCACACGAGCGCCTTGAAAATATAGCGTTATAGCGTTTGAAAATTGAAAATTGGATTTTGTGGAAAGGAAATGGCGCAGTGTATGCTTCACATATCTGCCAACACCTGAACCGCGCCTTAAGAGAAGGGATAAAGTGGGCACCGAGATAACAAAGGAAAAGAGAGGTGCCGTAGTGGAGGGCTCCGGAATAATCTCGACCACATGGGGATCATTAACACGCATTGATATCGCACAGCACACGGGCACCTTTGCGTTTCGCCCCCATCGAAACGGTGACGCCGCAGTTGGATTCGAACCCTGGTACTCCGTTGCAGTAGTCGGGCGGCCTAAGCACTGAGCCACCGCAGCGGGTCGTGCCTCGTCTAACAGGCGTTTTCAAGAAGGCGGGCCAAGAATAAAGTGTGAATACACACGAAACGATCTATCTCACATTGACAATTTAAAATAGAAAAAAGGGCCGTTTTGATGCGAATGTACTATTACACTAGCAAACCTGGGAAAGCCGAAGTTTGTCTAAAGCCTCTGAGGTACCTGTGGAAATAAAGTAAACATTGCTGGTGGTTAAGCTATGATTGACCGTGGTCGAAAACGAAGAGCTGCATCTCCTTGGCTGTGTTCCCCGCCGCGGTGGCTCAGTGGTTAGCGCGCTCAGCTACCGATCCGGAGTTCCCGGGTTCTAACCCGACCGCGGCGGCTGCGTTTGTGTGGAGGTAAAACGCTAAGGTGCCTGCGTGCTGTGCGATGTCACTGCAAGTTAAAGATCATCAGGTGGTCGAAATTATTCCGGAGCCCTCCACTACGGCACCCCTTTCTTCCTTTCTTTTTTTGCTTTCTCATTTATGCCTTCCCTTACGACGCGGTTCAGTTTTCCGCCGATATATGAGACAGATACTGTCCCATTTCCTTCCCCAAAAAACAATTATTATTATTATCAGTGGAGGGTTCCGGAATAATTTCGATGACATGGGGATCGCAGTAAATTTACAAAAAACTTGCTCTACGTTAGGTTTTTGCTAACATGGTTCCAACCGTTTTTCAAGTATGCAGGCGGAAATGAAGACGACCTCCAGTAGTGCTCCTTCCAGCGTTTGCCAGCAAATGGTCCTCTGAGTGCTAATCTCATTCCGGTATTGACCTATCATCTGATGTTTCCAGGTAGTTTGATTGAGCAGCTGTTTCGGCGTTCGAGCCCCGGACAAGCAAACGGTTTCTGCAATTTGTGACAAAGCATATAGCTCCGACTTTTGTAGCGAAAGCTACACTGGGCTACTAGTCGAGCATTTCGCGGTACAAGAGAGACGCCAGTTGTGCGCATGCACAGTTACCATATGGCAACTGAAGAGGAGCAAAATTCGGCGGGCGCTTCGCCGTCGCCGCGCCAGCGCGACAGCTCCATCGTCAAAGCCGAGCGTGTCGTCACGCGGATGACCAGTTGTGCGCATGCGCCGATACCATAGTAACTAGAGACCCCACAGCATCGACTAGGAGGGATCATGGCGTCACAGGCCAGCCTCTGCAGACAGACAGACAGAAAAAACTTTATTGAGCAAGTGAGTTTTAGACCCAGCTAGGTCCCTGGGCCACTGCGCGGTCCCGCACTGCATCAAGTAGGTCATGCCGGGATATGCCAGCCTCTGCAAGCCATCCTCCTCTTACGCCGCTGCCGAGGGTAGGGTTCTTTTGTGCACTGACTCTTGGGAAATAGGCCCTCCACAGCTGACTGCCAACCAGCATGGATCGGGGTGCTTTTTAGTGAACGTCCGTGCTCCGATGTAGCGAAACGGAAACCGAAATCCGGCTAAGAGCTACCGCTGCCTTGTCACGTGAGGGCCCATTTGCCATTATGCTTTCCATTATATTTTTTATGACCAGACTTCAAGATTATGACGTCACGTTTTCCCCTAGTTTTTTTTCCCCTCCATGGCCGCGCCGCGTTCTTCGTCGCCGCCTCGCCTGGTCGGGCCTTCAGGCCCAGAAGGCTTTGGTCAAGGGGGATAAGCTGGCGGCTTCGACCAATGGGGTCCCGGAATAAGGACTCCACCCATTGCGGTGCTCTTTAGAGAACCTCACCTCTTTCTTTCTGTAAAGGCTTTTCACCACCACCACCGCCGCACGCTGCTCAATTACCCGAACCGCGCGTCGCATGCGCAGGATTGCGTATAAAAGGCGGAAATGTAGTGGACGTCTCGATATCTGATACCTGATATATCTGCTGCGGGTCCTTGGACCCAAGATATTAAACTTATTTTTGGAATATGGCGGAGTACTCGGATTTAAGCACTCTGGCACGGGTCAGCCCGGTGTTCCACTGCCTCCTGAATCGGCCCGGGGCATATTAGCTCGCGCCTTCTTTTTTTATCTTTGCTCTCCTATCCTTTAACTCTCCTACTTTCAGCACGCGGAAGCGAGCGTGGCTCGGCTTGACCCAGCAGGCAGGCCCGTGCACTTTCCTTTTTCTTTGTTCTTATCAGCAACAACAGAAGCAGTGGGCGTCTGTATCTCAACGTTTCACATGCATGCAGAGCAGGAGAGTCAAGCCACTGCTAAACGGCGGTTTAGAAAAGAAAAGATAAACTCTTTGGTTCCTGAGGTTGTCACCTGGCAGTTGGGCTGAAATAAATAACAACGCTGGAGTCTGTGTGGACGTGAATCAAGGAATCACCGCTGTCAAACATCTCCCTTCGATCGCGGTGAATAATGGTGAAGCCTGCAGTGTTCGGCTTCTGGAAAGCGGCATTATCGTCCAAGGAGTCTACGTGGCACCGGGAACATCTGTCAAGCAGATCATTGATGTGGCTGCCACGTGTGAACCAGCCTAGGACACGGTTTCGCAGTTGTGTGTGACTTTCGGTGATTTCAACAGGAAACAGGACTCTCTTAGTGTATGAAAGAAAAGTTTGACATTATTTTAGCTTCAGACCCTCACGGCTAGACTACACACTTTGGAGCTACTATAGAGCTTGTATACTAAAGAGGCTCTACCAAATCGAAATACTGTATCCACAAAATTGAGACCACTGCATGCTACTTCACAGATCATCGGGTGTCTTTGTCTCTATCAAGCAAAATGAATAAAATATGTGAATACCCAATGTCTCTCATTGCTAAATATGCAGTGACCACAACAAGCTCAGCCAGGGAAACGTACTACGTCTCTCTACGTATATCCTGGCGTAGCCGAGCTCAGCCACTGCCAATTTTTCGTAGCTGTGCGCATGTAGTTGCTAAAGATATTTAATTTATCGAGTGAAGGTTGGCGCTCGAAAGCGCAGGGCGACATGAGGTCCATAAATGTGCCTACATTCCCCGTAAAAAATATACAGCCCCAGGGGTTTGCTTGTGAGGCCTGCTGTATGCCTCGTTATGCATCCACAGTGACCCTGATCTCTCGAAAGAGGAACGCCTTAGCGTCCTCAATCCTCCGGAAGATTTGTACTGCTAGATGTGCTAGGCACTCCTCGTAAACATGTTAGAAACAAACCCTGTGGGCTGCATACTTCGGACAGGGGCTTTACCTGATGCAGGTATTTTGAGATATGTTTGATGGGGACAGATATTTTTAATGTGAAAATGTCCAGGAGACAATACCGCGGGGCCTCACGAAGACTCTTGATACGTGTCTCATGCCTGCTGCAGTTATAAAAATCTGATTTTCTGTATTTTCTTTAGTCAGTGTAATCCTGATCTACTGTCATCTTTTGTGAATGGGAGCTTCCACGCGAAGCTGCAGTATTTCGACTCGCCTTCTGATCGCACAGGAAGAATTTGAGTTCAAGAGCGCTGTTTTGAGGCGAAAAAGCTTCACTACGCTAGGTAAAACAATCTTAGGGTAGGCAGCACAAAGGCGAATGACTTTCAGCCCAAGCAAGACCAAGGATAGCCCTGCATGACCATATTTGTCCATAGGCGCGGTTCAGGTATCCGCCGAGATGTAAGACAAATACTGCGCCATTTCATTTCCTCAAAAACCAATTTAGAATTTAGAATTTCCTCTTTTATCCTTTGTTCTTCCCTCCCTTTTTTATCCTTCTCTTATGGTGCGGTTAGGGGGTATACTAAGATGTTACAGTTACTGCGCCATTTCATTTCCTAAAAAGCAAGCAAAACAAGTGAGCCGGCGGCGTTCACTGGCGTTACCCACGTTGTAGAGGCCGTTAATTTTCACGAAATGAAAGGCGCACAACTGGCTTCCTGGATCAGTGGAGACCTCAATCTCGCTTTCATGTACGTGGCGTTGGTGTCACTGCACGAACCTGCTGGGATTGTTTTCCGCACACTGGATAGGCAGCGTGCCCACCTTGCCGCACTGACTGGTGGCAGTTAATGGTGGAGCGCAAGAGAATGGTCACCTATTCTTTGTAACAATAAACCTTTACTTTCTTCTTTCACTCCCTGCTTTATCCCTTCTTTTACGGCGCTGTTCAGTTCCAGTGATATATGAGACTGAGGTTAACCCACAATCGTTTCAGCATTCGTTAAAACAAACCATGGACTAACAGATTTGGTATTTTTGTTGTATTATGTGCATTTACTGGGTATTTTTTTCTGCGTTGTTTGTTGTTGTTATTTGTGTACATTACTAGTTTTTAATTAATTATTACGTGTATTTTGTTTCTAATGCCTGTGCCATATTTTTATGCTTGTATCGCCCCCCCCCCCCCCCTATGTAATACCCTCGCACGAGGGCCCTTAGGGGTATTGTAAATAATAATAATAATAATAAAATTGCGCCATTTCCTTTCCCCAAAAACCAATTATTGTTATAAATCTTTACTATGTGTAACCCTGAGTATAGAGGCTTTTCGCTGAATTCCAGGGTTAGCCAAGTTAAGCCATTGTCAATTATTTTTTGTCAGTGTCGGGTTCTAATCAGGTGTCATGACGACAACGGAGATTGGAAGTCGCTGTTGAAAGCTTTATTTCTTTGATTCGAATACTTTTTTCATATAATATACGGGAAAAAAGCTGCGCCACCGTTATGCGTGATCTAAGCACTCAGCTCAAGCACAAAAAGACGCGGAAGTCGGGAGGCTGAGAGGTCTACGCCACTGAATTCGTGAACGATTTCGGCGACGTCCTTCGCAGTGTGCACAGCCGCCAGAAGCCAGGCCGTCGTCGTCCGATGTCCGTGCTAACCTCATCGCGTCCAGCGCCGGCAGCTGCGGGTGGCCGGTCATCCCGGCACGTGTTCAGAGGATTCGAGTTGAAATCCCCGAAAGCGTCCCCCCTGCGTTTCTGCATGATCGGCACTATCAGACTTCAAAACTGCTTTCTAAATTTGAACTGAGATATCTTAGTCACTAAAGAGTGTTGGCGTGTACGCAATCTGAGGAAATGTCTGCCTGTTTTGAGGCATGAAGCATGGCTCGCTGGATACGACCGACTACGTTAGTCTCAAGTACAGTTAGCGTTCAGGCCCCCAGGATGCTGCTTATTGTTTCAATTCTTACGCCTGGTTCAGGAGCTCAGGTCGGCAGAATGACGGTCTCCATAGCAAAAACAAGGCGTTTTGGATTCCTCTGCGAAACATGCCATTTTTCTTATTTCTACAGACAACTATAATTTTTCAATTTCAAATTTGTTGCGGTTGAAGCTCAGCAAGACGGAGCCGTTTTAACACAAATTTTGGTGCGTAGAACACCTGCGTCGCATGCGAAATGCTTCCATAGGTTTTGATAATGTTCGCAGCTCAAGCACTGCTTTCTGTGGTCTCTTGGATTAATAAACGAATTTTTCTGTTCACGCTTGTACCCTACTCCTTGCTTTACGCTTGAAGCAGCGACTTGCAAACCTCTGCCGCCCTTGCAGTTAGTTATCGAGACTTGCACTGGCAATATAGCTGACAAAGGATTCTTTGCAAGAAACTTAGTCGAGGTTGAGTACCGGTCTTCTTACTCAGGAGCGATAAAAAGCAGCAAGTAGAGACGCCTCTTGATGCTTAAGAATACAGTTTTCAGGATGACAGGATGATCTCTTTAAGGCTGCTGTCTGAGTGGTGCCGGTGGTAAAAACGTCTGAACTGGGCTTATTAATAAGCTCATCAACATACGATTGTAGTTACACTCTTTTTGCCGTTGGTCAGAATGACTTTTTGGCGGCTAACAGCCAATTTCTAGTTGGCCGTTAGCGACAACCATACCAGTTTATAGACACAACACTCTTCATCATATTCAGGGGCACTTTGGCGATCTAAAATGCGCCAGACAAAAGCATTTCTGTGCCCAGTTTGGCTTCTTTAAATGTTCATTGTTTATATATTTTTATGTTGTTACTTTTGTATTTTTTATTCTTTATTTTATATATCGCTATTCTTTCTTATTTATTTTATTTCTTCTCCTCTTTTCTTTTTATTATTGATTTTATATTTTCTTTTGAATGTATATGTAGTTCATGTTGTTAGTTGTATTCTTATTAAAAATTTTCGATTATTTGTATTTAATTCACTAATTAATAGCTATTTCCAATTCAATGACTAATTTCTAATCACCCATTACTTAGTAATTGCTATGAGTATATGGATTATAGCAATTATGTCATTGATGACGTCATAGCGTGACAGATTCACTGGACTGACGGACGCACGTACAACTATGAGCCATTAAAGGCTTTCGCCTTAATAGGTCCGTACCAATGATACACGATTATCCCTGTCCTGCTTTAACCTGCGTGAGTAATACGCAGTAAGTTTTCTTCATGTTCGATGAAGTTAACCGGGTATAGTAAGACTCAGCTATATTTTGTGTACGCGTCAAACTTCATTAAACAGTGCGTACCCCTTGGCTCCGTGCGCCATGCCAACGTCATGGCCGCGAAGTGGAAGAAGACGAACCAGGGACGAACAAGGCGACGACCGGGAAAAGTGTGGTCAGCGCGCAGCGGTGCGGTTGCCTCGCGAACTTCCCCCAGCCAAGAGGAGACTCCTCGCTGCCGATGCACTGCAGCGCTGGGGAGACCGCAGCAACGCAGCTGCCACCGGCACCGAAACAGTCGTCGTCGTTGTCGTCCCGCTTACTGGCGAAGTGGCGCGTTTCCTCGGGCACCCAATACGACACCAGGGTGGTCCTTCTACAGGGGCTGTTGGTACTCGCCCGGCGAAGTAACGGCCGTGGACGCCACTGTTTCTGGGCCCTGGAAATGCAAGGAACATGAGTGACATGCGGACCGATCGTTGTGAATCATGCGTTAGAACGGCGCAGCGCTCTTTAAAAGCCATTGATACGAATACATGTCTCCTTCGTATATGAAAAATACCTCAATGCATCTCGTGGCTTAGCTGCGGAGCATAGGCTTTTTTAAACCACATTTGGCCAAGCTAGAAACCGGAATTATTTCGATGCGGAAGCGCATCCAATAGGGTCTGGTCGGATAATCTTGTAATGTTGGGGACGTTCCCTCTCTAGAACTAACCACACTGCAAGCCTTTTTTTTTTCAACCCGTTTACAAAGAACGCCTGGCAATGAACCATGCCTCGCGTTGCTCGTAAGTTTTTCCTTGTATTGTTTGACAGGAGATTATAGAATGTTTTGGTTACATTCATCGAAAAATTTAACCCAAGTAAAAGCCCTTTCTGTAGCCCTAAAACAATTCGCACTTTTGAGGCCTGGCTGGAAGTCTATATCTCTCGCATATTTGAGCGCAGCTCGTAATCATTTATAAACGTTTATGTGTCTAAGGAATCAGGCCGACTCACCAAATGGAGAAGAATCGTTCAAGTTATATTAATCTGATATGAAACTACAAAATATATTCACTCAAAAAAGAATCCCCACTCAAGAGCACTCGTTTTATCTTGACTACGTAATTTTTAAAACAATTTCGTGCGGCGTGCCCACATTAGCTGTCCAAGGCATCGATCGGAGGAGGATAGGCAGTATATTTAAATAGGGGCTATATACTATCTATGCCAACCATAATCCTATTATCAACACCAACTATTATCCGTAATATCTTATTAGCATAACGCTTCTACCATACAGGTATTTCACTTTACATACCGGCTTGTTAATATTTCACACCTGAGTTATTTCATATATGTGTCGGGAAGCATTGTCAAATTGTGTAAAACTTTCAGGTATTATATTATGACTGCAACAGCCACGTATGAAACATTAAAGCTGCCTTTATTTTTAATTTGCCGTGAAGTGCTCGCTGGGTTTCTTTTCTTTTGGTTACGTTTGCTGTTCCAATATTATTGTGTAAAAGTTTATGCATTCATTATAGGAGGTCTCGTTACAGCAGTCAGCTCTGTGACCCCCTTCTGTATGGTATGCGTGATACGCGTTTTTAGTTAACATCATTCATTCATTCATTCATTCATTCATTCATTCATTCATTCATTCATTCATTCATTCATTCATTCATTCATTCATTCATTCATTCATTCATTCATTCATTCATTCATTCATTCATTCTCGTGTTACGATGGAAATGGGAACGTCTAAATAGATAGTGCTGTGAAGTTGCAATTCCTATGGCTGCTCCTCGGCAACTTCTGTGAATCTCCCGTGTAGTAATTTTGGAAACTAATTTAGAAACCCTTCGTGACAAATTTATTATTTCGGAAAGAACTCTGAAGAAGCACATTTATGATTGGTACGAAATTTCCACAGTTATCGCTTTGGTATTTTTTCGAATAGTTCTTTACGGGAAATGGATGGATGGATGGGGGCCACTTCGATAACTGCCGCGCGATATCTCCATCTTAACCGCATTGTATCTTGGTAGTACTCATTTCCCTTACAAATACTGGAGTTTCTTTGTTGATTAGATTTTGTTGAATTTCTTGAACATAATCATAAATCCGGAACGAAAAGCCTAAAGTCTTGTTCTTACCCAATTGTTGATTATTGGCAGTAAAAATTGTTGACTATATTCAATTTGTTAAGTGCGCATGAAAATAAAAAAAAACTAAATGCATAACTGTGGGTATATGAGGTTTTAACGTGCCAAAGCGACTAAGGCTATGAGGGACGCCGTAGTGAAGGGCTGCGGAATTTTCGGCCACCAGGGGGTTCTTTAACGGGCACTTACATCGCACAGTACACGGACCACTAGAATTTCGTCGCCATCGAAATTCGAGGGAGGTGAAATTCTAGAGGCCCGTGTACTCTGCGATGTAATCGCGACGCAAGCGGGCATGTCACGTGATATTTTTTTCGTATTTCATGGGCGTATTCACTGATCAGAAATTTTTCGCTTACGAAATGTGGTCAATTAATCTCCACTAATTATGCAGTTTGGCAGAATAAAAAAAAGTAGTGTGACTTGCTCTACACAATATCCAACATCATGCGTTTGGTTGCTTCGCCTCGAATGCCGCGCATATATTTAAACCCTGGCTAAAATGATTTGGGACATCCTGTATTTGCATATACACAATCGTACAGAAGTACGCGCATGCACATACACAACTCATATATACCTCGCAAAGAATAGTTTCATCAAAGCTCTGTAATATGGAATGACTGAAAATCCACTGTTGTTTGTAACTTCAGCTTTACCTTTATATACACCTCCTCAAGGGTGTCGGGATGGGGGCGAGTGATAACATCCAATCAGCTAAGTTATCTCAGTTATAATGCGAGTGCATTAGTTGTCTCGTTGTGCGAAATCCCCCTCGTCATCAGAAACTCGTGGCTTAACGCGGCATGCAAATGCCGTCACCGCACCTCCTGGAGCAATAGGCCGATGGCGTCTCAGCCGCTACGTAACCCCAAAGCGCGATTGAGGTGTCCACTGACGCAGGGAGCCAGTTACTCGCCTTTCTTTTCTTCAAAAGTGAGCCTATCCTTCTGCCTGCTATCCTTTATTTCAGCTGCCCCAGATCAGGTGCTTCAGTATCGATGGCAGATGCCGGGGTTAAAAAAAAAAAATCTTCTCCTTTCTTTTTATTATTATTTTAATAAAACCACTTAATACTACTACCTTCCACTGGTTTTGATAAAAGGGAAGGCACATAACTGCCTCGATTAGGTTGACGCCACCGATTACTCGCCGCACCATTGAAGAGTCCGCTGACCCAGTGAGCCACATGCACTTTCTCTCGCATTTACACACAAGATTTGCCTCGGCGCACTATGATTATTATTGTGACTATATATTTTAAAGCGAAAGCTTTACTACGCCATGTTCCGTGAGTTTTGCCGACCGCGTCGCTTTGACCTTCAGCGTCCTTCAGCGCGTGGCGTGTGAAGCTGCGCCGAAACCGATGAGCGGCAGCTTCGAAAGCAAAGACGCATTACTGGCCCCCTGGGAAAGTGGACACCTCCGTCGCACTTTAAGCTACGTGGCGGTTGTGACAGATGTGCGCTGCATGCGTTGGCATCGGCGTTCATTTTCATTGGCATTGGCGTTGACAAACGATTTTGAGGGAAGGAAGAGCGCATAACTGGCTCCATGGGTCAGTGGACGCCTCAATCTCGCTTTGCGGTAAGTGGCCGTGGTGAGAGAGCTGTGTGGGCAGCATGCATTAGCGCTGACAATGCTCTGGCAGACACGCGGCAGTGCAGCAATAAGCCGCAGTGTCCATTGCGTGACCAACCTCTCGCGACGAACCATTAACCGCCAGGGTGGCAGGCTGAACGTGCTGCGTATCCAGTGTGCGGAACGCAGTCAACGTTACAGACGCCAAGCCGAGTCTATTTGCCCGTACAACACAGCTTTCGCTCTCTAACCAGGTTCAGCAGTAGTTAAACCACAGCTAATTTTTTCTTAGATGCTTACTACAGTCTGAACAGGCGCTGCATTCTCACTAAACGAATTGCATAGCACGGATGTGGTTACACGAAGCTTAACTAGATTAAGACTGATTACTTGTTAGGTTAAGCTACATTGGTTGCCATGAAGCACAATTCAATATAAATTGAACAGAAATTATTGAAGAATAATGTGTAGACCGACGTTAAACATATATTTCCTTGACACCCTCATGACGATGGTCAACAATGCTGCGTTTTGGGTGAATAAATATTTCTCTAGGATACCAACTTTCAGTAAAACAAAGGCAATGCTCATTTTATAATTGTTTGCATCTTTTGTGAAGGGTTAGTTTAGAATGCCTCCACGACAACATCCTTAGAGCTCACTGCAGATAAAATTACTCTATTTTGACTAACTGCGGAAATTGAAATTTAGGCCTGGTATCCTATAGATACTATGATCTTATGATAGCGTTTGACTGATGCCTTTGGGACGCGCGGCCTCCGTTGCACTGTTCCTCTTGTCGCCCTTTTTCTCGATCCTTCGCGAAGTGACCGAGAGGGAGACTAGTTCTGCGTCTATAAGCGAAACAACGCCAATCACGCAAAGTTGAGTCCCTTGCTCGTTCACCATGAATCGAGAGTATCGAAACAATCTGCGTTCTCCTACGCTCACATGTGCTGCAATCCGTCATGACTGACTACTCGGCCCTAAAAATAAAACTGCCTGCCACGCTTATGCGTACCTTGACGAAGACTTGTCGCTGAAGCTCTCCTCGTTCGATGTTGTGGACGAAGAGTCGCCTCCTTTTACGTTGGGTCCATTCGGGGCCTCTGCGATGGAAAATCCAGTGGGTAATAGCGGGTCCCGCTTCGCCACTTCCTGCGAGCACTGCTGGGCCAGGTCCTTCGGAGGCGGCGATGGTGGCTGGTCCATCTGGAACTGCAGGGCCTGCGAGCGCCAGTTTGGCAGGCCTAAGATAGCCGATGGAGCCTTCAAGATGTCAAGTGGAACCTTCCGCCAAGGTGGCTGCTGTGCGAGGAATGGTTTTGCCGACTAGGAAAACCGTGTCAGCTGTGCTGGCAGCTGCGGAAAGAACGCCGTTAGGAACAGAAGCTCTGCTTTCCTCGGTTGAGGAATCGTGCCTCGTGCCTCGTGCGTGTGGCGGCTGGCAGGTATTGGCCGGTCGTTTTGTTGCCACCGCCGCAGCCTGTTGCTCCGTCTTGCGGCAATTTCAGTCTGAAAATGGAGAAATAGTTTTTGGGGAAAGGAAATCATGCGGTATCTGTCTCTCATATCGGCAACACCCGCACCGCGTTGTAAGGGAAGGGATAAAGGAGGCACGAAGAGAAGAAAGGAAGAAAAACGCTGTAGGGAGGGCTCCGGAATAATTTTGACCACCTGGGATCTTTAATGTTTACTGACATCGCACATCACACGAGCGCCTTATAGCGTTTGAAAATTGAAAATTGGACTTTGTGGAAAGGAAATGGCGCAGTGTATGCTTCACATATCTGCCAACACCTGAATCGCGCATTAAGGGAAGGGATAAAGTGGGCACCCAGATAACAAAGGAAAAAAGAGGTGCCGTAGTGGAGGGCTCCGGAATAATCTCGACTACATGGGGATCTTTAACATGCATTGATATCGCAAAGCACACGGGCACCTTTGCGTTTCGCCCCCATCGAAACGGTGACGCCGCAGTCGAATTCGAACCCTGGTACTCCGTTGCAGTAGTCGGGCGGCCTAAGCACTGAGCCACCGCAGAGGGTCGTGCCTCGTCTAACAGGCTTTTTGAAGAAGGCGGGCCAAGAATAAAGCGTAAATACACTCGAAACGATCTATCTTAGATTGAAAATATTAAAATAGAAAAAAGGGCCGTTTTTGATGCGAATGTACTACTACACTAGCAATCGCGGGAAAGCCGAAGTCTGTCTAAAGCCTCTGAGGTACCTGCGGAAATAAAGTGAACATTGCTGGTGGTTTAGCTCTGGTAAACCGTGGTCGAAAGCGAAGAGCTGCATCTCCCTGGCTGTGTTCCTCGCCGCGGTGGCTCAGTGGTTAGCGCGCTCGGCTACTGATCCGGAGTTCCCGGGTTCGAACCCGACTTCGGCGGCTGCGTATGTGTGGAGGCAAAACGCTAAGGCGCCCGTGTGCTGTGCGATGTCAGTGCACGTTAAAGATCCCCAGGTGGTCGAAATTAATCCGGAGGCCTCCACTACGGCACCTCTTTCTTCCATTCTTTTTTCGCTCTCTCCTTTATGCCTTCTCTTACGGCGCGGTTCAGGTTTCCGCCGATATATGAGACACATACTGCGCCATTTTCTTCCCCAAAAACCAATTATTATTATTATCAGTGGAGGGTTCCGGAATAATTTCGACGACGTGGGGATCGCGGTAAATTTACAAAAAAAAACGCACTACGTTACGTTTTTCCTAACATGGTTCCAACCGTTTTTCATGTATGCAGGCGAAACTGAAAACGACCTCCAGTTATGCTCCTTCCAGCGTTTGCCAGCCAAATGGTCCTCTGAGTACAAATCTCATTCCGGTATTGACCTATCATCTGATGTTTCCAGGCAGTTTGATTGAGCAGCTGTTTCGGCGTTCTAGCCCTGGACAAGGAAACGGTTTCTGCAATTTGTGACAAAGCATATAGCTAGGAGGGATCATGACGTCACAAGCCAGCGTCTGCAAGCCATCCTCCTCTTACGCCGCTGCCGAGGGTAGGGCCCTTTTGTGCACTGTCGCTTGGGAAATAGGCCCTCCACAGTTACAAGACTGCCAACCAGCTTGGATAGGGGTGCTTTTTAGTTAATGTCCGTGCTCCGATGTAGCGATACGAAAACCGAAATCTGGCTAAGAGTTACCGCTGCCTTGTCACGTGAGGGCCGATTTGCCATTATGCTTTCCATTATATTTTTTATGACTAGTCTTCAAGATTATGACGTCACGTTTCCTCCTAATTTTTTTCCCCTCCATGGCTGCGCCGCGTTCTTCGTCGCCACCTCGCCTGGTCGGACCTTCAGGCCCAAAAGGCTTTGGTCAAGGGATCTAAGCTGGCGGCTTCGACCAATGGGGTCCCGGAATAAGGACTCAACCCATTGCGGTGTTCTTTAGAGAACCTCACCTCTTTCTTTCAGTAAAGGCTTTTCACCACCACCACCGCCGCACGCTGCTCTATCACCCGAACCGGGCGTCGCATGCGCAGGATTGCGTATAAAAGGCGGAAATGTAGTGGACGTCTCGATATCTGGTACCTGATATAATATCTGCTGCGGGTCCTTGGACGCAAGATATTAAACTTATTTTTGGAATATGGCGGAGTGCTCGGCTTGAAGTATTCTGGTACGGGTGGGCCCGGTATTTCACTGTCTCCGGGAGCGGCCCGGGGCATATTAGCGCGCGCCTTCTCTTTGCTGTCCTATCCTTTGTCTCCTACTTTCAGCACGCGGCAGCGAGCGTGGCTCGGCCTGAGCCAGCAGGCAGGCCTGTGCACTTTCCTTTTTCTTTCTTATCAGCAACAGCAGAAGCAGTGGGCGTCTGTATCTCAACGTTTGACATGCATGCCGAGCAGGAGAGTCCAGCCACTGCTAAACGGCGGTTTAGACAAGAAAAGATTAACTCTTTTGATCCTGAGGTTGTCAACTGGCTGTTGGGTTGAAATAAATTACAACGCTGGAGTCTGTGTGGACGTGAAACAAGGAATCACCGCTGTCAAACATCTCCCTTCGATCGCGGTGAATAATGGTGAAGCCTGCAGTGTTCGGCTTCTGGAAAGCGGCATTATCGTCCAAGGAGTCTACTTGGCACCGTGAACATCTGTCAAGCAGATCATTGATGTGGCTGCCACGTGTGAACCAGCCTAGGACACGGTTTCGCAGTTGTGTGTGACTTTCGGTGATTTTAACAGGAAACAGGACTCTCTTAGTGTATGAAAGAAAAGTTTGACATTATTTTAGCTTCAGACCCTCACGGCCAGACTACACACTGGGGAGCTACTATAGAGCTTTTATACTAAAGAGGCTCTACTAAATCGAAATACTGTATCCACAAAATTGAGACCACTGCAGGCTACATCACAGATCATCGGGTGTCTTTGTCTCTATCAAGCAAAATGAATAAAATGTGTGAATACCCAATGTCTCTCATTGCTAAATATACAGTGACCACAGCAAGCTCAGCCAGGGAAACGTACTACGTCTCTCTACGTATATCCTGGCGTAGCCGAGCTCAGCCACTGCCAATTTTTCGTAGCTGTGCGCATGTAGTTGCTAAAGATATTTAATTTATCGAGTGAAGGTTGGCGCTCGAAAGCGCAGGGCGACATGAGGTCCATAAATGTGCCTACATTCCCCGTAAAAATTATACAGCTCAGGGGTTTGCTTGTGAGGCCTGCTGTATGCCTGGTTATGTATCCACAGTGACCCTGATTTCTCGAAAGAGGAACGGCTTCGCGTCCTCAATCCTCCGGAAGATTTGTACTGCTAGATGTGCTAGGCACTCCTGGTAAACATGTTAGAAACAAACCCTGTGGGCTGTATACTTCTGACAGGTTCTTTGCCTGATGCAGATATTTTAAGATATATTTGATGGAGACAGATATTTTTACCGTGAAAATATCCAGGAGACAATACCGCGGGGCCTCACGAAGACTCTTTGAGACGTGCCTCATGCCTGCTGCTGTTATAAAAATCTGATTTTCTGTATTTTCTTTAGTCAGTGTAATCCTGATCCACTGTCATCTTTTGTGAATGGGAGCTTCCACGCGAAGCTGCGGTATTTCGACTCGCCCTCTGATCGCACAGCAAGAATTTGAGTTCAAGAGCGCTGTTTTGAGGCGAAAGAACTTCACTACGCTAGGTAAAACAATCTTAGGGTAAGCAGCACAAAGACGAATGACTTTCAGCCCAAGCAAGACCAAGGATAGCCCTGCATGACCATATTTGTCCATAGGCGCGGTTCAGGTATCCGCCGAGATGTAAGGCAAATACTGCGCCATTTCATTTCCTCAAAAACTAATTTAGAATTTAGAATTTCCTCTTTTATCCTTTGTTCTTTCCCTCCCTCCTTTATCCTTCCTTTACGGTGTGGTTCGGATGTCTACCAAGATGTTAGTTACTGCGGCATTTCATTTCCTGAAAAACAAGCAAAACAAGTGAGCCGGCGGCGTTCACAGGCGTTACCCACGTTGTAGAGGCCGTTAATTTTCACGAAATGAAAGGCGCACAACTGGCTTCCTGGATCAGTGGAGACCTCAATCTCGCTTTCATGTACGTGGCGTTGGTTTCACTGCATGAACCTGCTGGGATTGTTTTCCGCACACTGGATAGGCAGCGTGCCCACCTTGCCGCCTTTACTGGTGGCAGTTAATGGTGGAGCGCAAGAGAATGGTCACCTATTCTTTGTAACAATAAACCTTTTCTTTCTTCTTTCACTCCCTGCTTTATCCCTTCTTTTACGGCGCTGTTCAGTTCCAGTGATATATGAGACAAATTGCGCCATTTCGTTTCCCCAAAAGCCAATAATTATTATAAAGCTTTACTATGTGTAACCTTGAGTAGAGAGGCTTTTCACTGGATTCCAGGGTTAGCCAAGTTAAGCCATTGTCAATTATTTTTTGTCATTGTTGGGTCCAAATCAGGTATCATAACGACAACGGAGATTGGAAGTCGCTGATGAAAGTTTTATTTCTTTGATTCGAATACTTTTTTCAAATAATATACGGGGCAAAAGCTGCCGCCACCTTTATGCGTGATCTAAGCACTCAGCTCAAGCCTAAAAAGGCGCCGAAGTCGGGATGCTGAGAGGACTACGCCACTGAATTCGTGAACGATTTCGGCGACGTCCGCAGTGTGCACTGCCGCCCGTCGCCAGGCCGTCGTCGTCCGATGTCCGTGCTAACCTCATCGCGTCCAGCGCCGGAAGCTGCGGGTGGCCGGTCATCCCTGCGCAAGGTCAGAGGATTCGAGTTGAAAACCCCAGAAGCGTCCCTCGTGCGTTTATGCATGATCGGCACTATCAGGTTTCAACACATCTTTCTAAACTTGAACTCAGATGTGTTAGTCGCTAAAGAGTGTTGGCGTGTACGCAATCTGAGGAAATGTCTGCCTGTTTTGAGGCATGAAGCATGGCTCGCTGGCTACAACTGAATGCGTTAGTCTCAAGTACAGTTAGTGTTCAGGCCCCCAGGATGCTGCTTATTCTTTCAATTCTTACGCCTCGTTCAGGAGCTCAGGTCGGCAGAATGACTGTCTCCATAGCAAAAACAGGCGTACTGGATTCTTCTGCGAAACATGTCATTTTTATTATTTCTGCAGACAACTATAATTTTTCAATTTCAAATTTGTTGAGATTGAAGCTCAGCAAGACGGAGCCGTTTTAACACAAATTTTGGTGCGTAAAACGCCTGCGTCGCATGCGAAAGGCTTCCATCGGTTTCAAAATGTTCGTAGCTTAAGCACTGCTTTCTGTGGTCCCTTCAATGAATAAACGAATTTTTCTGTTCACGCTCGTACACTACTACTTGTTTTTACGCTTGAAACACTGACTTGCAAACCTCTGCCGCCTTTGCAGTTAGTTATCAAGACTTGCACTGGCAATATTGCTGAAAAAACGATTCTTTGTGAGAAACTCAGTCGACGGTGAGTTCTGGCCCTCTTATTCAGCAGCGATAAAAAGCAGCAAGACGCTTCTTGATGCTTAAGAATTCAGTTTTCAGGATGACAGGATGATCTCTTTAAGGCTGCTACCTGAGTGGTGCCGGTGTAAAAACGCCTGAACCGGGCTTTTTATTAAGCTCGTCAACCTACGATTGTAGTTACACTTTTTTGGCTGTTGGTCAGAATGACTTCTTGGCGGCTAACAGCCAATTTCCATCTGGCCGTTAGCGATAACCATACCAGTTTTTAGACACAACACTCCTCATCATATTGATCTATTTTTATCATTAGCCAGAGTGGTCTTCTGCACGAAAAAATTCAAGGGCGCTTTGGCGATCTAAAGTGCGCCTGACAAAAGCCTTTCTGTGCCCAATTTGGCTTCTTCTTTAAATGTTCATTATATATTTATTTTTATGCTGTTAATTTTTTAGTTTTTATTCGTTATTTTATATTGCGCTATTCCTTTTTATTTTATTTCTTCCCCTATTTTCTTTTTAATATTGTTTTTAAATTTTTCTCTTAAATGTTTATGTAGTTTTTGTTGTTACTGGTATTCTTATTAAAACTTTTCTTTTATTTTTGTTAACTCTCTAATTAATAGCTATTTGCAAATCAATGACTAATTTCTAATCACCCATTACCTAGTAACTGCCATGACTATATGGATTATAGCAATTATGTCATTGATGACGGTCATAGTGTGATACATTTACTCGACTGACGGACACACGTACAACTATGAGCCATTAAATGCTTTCGCCTTAATAGGCCTGTACCAATGATACACAATTAGCCCTTGTTCTGCTTTAACCTGCGTGAGTAATACACAGTAAGTTTCCTTCGTGTTCGATGAAGTTAACTTGATATAGTAACACTGAGTTATGTTTTGTGTACGCGTCAAACTTCATTAAACAGTGCGTACCCCTTGGCTCCGTGCACCATGCCGACGTCATGGCCGCGAAGAGGAAGAAGACGAACCAGGGACGAACAAGGCGACAACCGTTAAAAGCTTGGTCAGCGCGCAGTGCGGCTGCCTCGCGAACTTCCCGCAGCCGGGAGGAGACTTCTCGCTGCCGATGCACTGCAGCGCTGGGGAGACCGCAGCAACGCAGCTGCTACCGGCACCGAAACAGCCGTCATCGTCGTCGCCCCGCTTACTGACGAAGTGGCGCGTTTCCTCGGGCACCGAATACGACGCCAGAGTGGTCCTCCCACAGGGGCTGTTGGTACTCGCCCGGCGAAGTAACGGCGGTAGACGCCACCGTTTTTGGGCCCTGGAAATGCAAGTAACATGAGGGACATGCGGACCGATCGCTGCCAATCAAGCGTTAGAACAGCGCAGCGCTGTTTAAAAGCGATTGATACGAATACGTGTCTGCTTTATATATGAAAAATACCTCAATTCATCTCGCGGCTTGGCCGTTGAGGATAGGCTTTCTAGAAGGGCGAGATATGAAACCATATTTGCCCAATCCAGAAACCGAGTCATTTCGATGCGAAAGCGCATCCATGAGGGTCTGGTCGCATAATCTTGTAATGTTGGGGACATCACCTCTCTAGAACTCACCACACTGCAAAACGCGTTCTTTTTTCACATCCAATTTCCAAAGAACACCTGGCAATGATCCATGCTTCGCGGTGCTCGTACGTTTTTCCTTACATTCTCTGAAAGGTGATAATAGAATGTTTCAGCTACATTCATCGAAAAATATAACGCGAATAAAAGCTCCTTCTGAAGCCCTAAAACAATTCGCACATTTGAGGCTTGGCTGGATGTCTATATCTCTCGCATACTTGAGCGCAGCTCGGAATAATTTATAAACGTTGCAGTGGAAGTTCAGGTGTCTAAGGAATCGTGCCGACTCACCAAATGGAGAAGAATCGTTCTAGTTATATTAATATGATATGTAACTACAAAATATATTCACTGAAAATATAATCATCACTCAAGAGCACTCGCTATATCTTGACTATATAGTTTTTAAACAATTTCGTGCAACGTGCCCGGATTGGTGTCCACGACATCGGTAGGACTAGTATAGGCAGTATATTTAAATAGGGGCTATATACTGTCCACGAGAGCCACAATCCTATTATCCACAACAACTATTATCCGCAATCTCTCATTAGCGTACACTTCAACCAAACAAGTTTTTTACTTTGTATACCGGCTTGCTAATATTTCATGTCGCGAAGGCAACGTTTTAACTTTTAGACAATGTTTAACATCGCACAGCACACGTGTGTCTTAGCGATTTTCCTCCATAAAAACGCAGCCGCCGCGGTCGGGCTCGAACCCGGGACATCCGGATCAGTTGCCGAGCGCCCTAACCACTGGGCCACCACGGCGGGACCTCCATGTAACCCCCAAGCGCGATTGAGAGGTCCACTGACACAAGGAGCCAGTTGTGCACCTTTCTTTTCCTTAAGCACTTACCACTTACTACTACCACTTATTACTACTACCTTCTAATGGTTTTGATAAAAAAGAAGACGCATAACTGCCTCAATTCGGTGGACGCCACCGCCTTCTCGCCGTTCCATTTAGGCGTCCACTGACCCAATGAGGGACATGCATTTTCGGTCGCATTTACGCAGATTTTCTTCGGCGCCCCTTGATTTTTACTGTGGCTATATATTTTAAAGCGAAAGCTTTACTACGCCATGTTCAGGGAGTTTCGCCGACCGCGACGCTTTGACCTTCAGCGTCCTTCAGCGCGTGTCGTGTGAAGCTGCGCCGAAACCGATGAACATCGGGAGCTTCGAAAGCAAAGACGCATAACTGGCCCCTGGGAAAGTGGACGCCTCGGTCGCGCTTTAAGCTATGTGGAGGTTATGACAGATGTGCGCTGCAAGCGTTGGCATTAACAACGTGTGCCAGAAACGCCGCACTGAAGCTGCAGGCAGTGGGCGTTCATTTTCATTGGCATTGGCGTTGACAAATGATTTTGAGGGAAGGAAGAGCGAATAACTGGCTGCCTCGGTCAGTGGACGCCTCAATTTTGTTTTGAGGTACGTGGCGTTGGTGAGAGATGTGTGGGCAGCATGCATTAGCGCTGACAATGCTCTGGCAGACACGCGGCAGTGCAGCAGTAAGCCTCAGCGTTCATTGCGTGACCAACCTCTCGCGACCAACCATTGGGCGGCAGGGTGAACGCGCTGCGTATCCAGTGTGCGGAACGCACTCAACCTTACAGATGCTAAGCCGCGTCTATTTGCCCAATAGACCGCGTATTTCGCTGTCTGACCAGGTTCAGCAGTAGTTAAACCGCAGCTAATTTTTTCTCAGATGCTTACTACAGTCTGAATAGGCGCAGAGTTCTCACTAAACGAATTGCATAGCACGGGTTACACGAAACTTTAAATTAAGGCTGATTACTTGTAAGGCTAAGCTGAATTGGCTGCCGTGAAGCACAATTCAATATAAATTGAACAGCAGTTAATGAAGATTAATGTGTAGACCGACATTAAACATATATTTTCTTTACACCCTCTTGACAACGGTCAACAATGCTGAGTTTTGGTTGAATAAATACTTTTTCTCTCCGTAACACAAAGGCAATGCTCATTTTATAAAGTTTTGCACCTTCTGTGACGTGTCTATTTGGAATGCCTCCAGGAAAACATCCTGAGAGTTCACTGCAGATTCGATAGCTTGATTTTGACTGACTGGTGAAATTGAATTTTAGGCCTGGTATCCTATACAGATACTATGATTCCATGAAGGCGTTTGGCTGATGCCTATGGGACGCGCTGCATCCGTCGCACTCTTCCTCTTGTTGCCCTTTTTCTCCATGCTTCGCGGAGTGACCGAGAGGAACACTAGTTCTGCGTCTATCAGCGAAACAACGTCACTCACGCAAAGTTGAGTCCCTTGTTCGTTCACCGTAATTCGAGAGCATCGAAAGAATCGGTATTCTGTTACTCCCACATGTGCTACAATCCGTCATGGCTGACTACTCGGCCCTAAAAATAAAACTGCCTGCCGCGTTTTTGCGTACCTTGACGAAGACTTGCCGCTAGAGCTCTCCTCGTTCGATGTTGGGTACGAAGAGTCGCCTCTTTTTACGTTGGGTCCATTCGGGGCCTCTGCGATGGAAAATCCAGTAGCTGACATCGGTTCCCGCTTCGCCTCTTCCTGCGAGCACTGCTGGACCAGGTCTTCCGGAGTCGGCGATGGAGGCTGGTCCATCTGGATCTGCAGGACCTCCGAGGGCCAGTTTGGCAGGCCTAAGATAGCCGATGGAGCCTTGAAGATGTCGGGTGGAACCATCCGCCAAGGTGGCTGGTGTGCGACGAATGGTTTTCCTGACGCCCAGGAAAGCCGTGTCGGCTGAGCTGGCCGCTGCGACAAGAACGCCGTTAGGAACACAAGCCCTGCGTTCTTCGGTTGAGGAATCGTGCCTCGTGCCTCGTGCTTCGCGCGTGTGGCGGCTGGCAGGTATTGGCCGGTCGTTTTGTTGCCGCCGCCGCAGGCTGTGGCTCCATCTTGCGGCAATTTCAGTTTGAAAATGAAATGGTTTTTGGGGAAAGGAAATCACGCGGTATCTGCCTCTCATATCGGCAACAGCTGCACCGCGCCATATGAGAAGGTATAAAGGAGGGACTAAGAGAAGAAGAAATAGTAGTGGAGGGCTCCGGAATTATTTCGACCGCCTTGGGATCTTTAACGTGCAATGACATCGCACATCACACGGACGCCTTAGCGTTTCGCCTTCAAAGATGCGCTTCCGCCGCGGTCGGGTTCGAACCCGGGTAGACCGGATCAGTAGCCCTGTGTCCTACCACTGAGCCACCGCAGCGGGTCATGTCTCATCTATCACGCGATTTCAAGAAGGCGGGCTATGAAAAAAGGAAATATATACGTATCGACCTATTTAAGATTGTGTGGAAATATGGGGGGACAGCCTTCCGCCTCGGCCGCACTCCCACTTCGCGGATGCTGCGTTCGCGCTCGCTAACCGCGGAGGAGTTCGTGCTCGAGGGACAGAGGGAAGGGGCAACAAAGCGTGAACACTCGTATGCTATTTGTTACACTTGCAATTAATACAGAGAGCGGGCCAGCTGGCTTCAAAACATCAACGAGGCATTCTTCAGAAATAGAAGGCTACGTAAGAAGTACTTCGGACTTATCATCTGGGCCAGGGGCACGACTTGGAGGTATCGGCGGGGAACGTTTGCATGCGCCTACGATGGCGGCCGGGGTTTCCCGTGCGCACCGCATTCTTGGGGCAAGGCCGATCCCCGAGGATTTATTTGCCGGTGAAGGTGCCGAGAGCGCGCTTCTGCTGCGCGCACTCACTTCGCTGCCTGGAACCAGAAGTCCAGCGGCAAGGCACACCGGATCTCCGTGCGCCCGCCGCGGAAGGTGAGGAGAGCGTGCCGCTGCAACCGCTTGTAACGCTGGCCGGATCCCGAAGAAGCAGTTTCCGGTTCCGCAGAATTCCGCGTAACCTACGAGGTGTCACTCCCGTCACTGTTTCCACTTCCGCCATGAGGGAGACTTCCCTCCTCGTCCAACCGGTGCTATCCTGGACCTGACTAAAACCAAGTCGGAGAACAACTATGCCTTACAGAGGCTGGTTTACTAATTTCAGGGCCCAGAGCATGAGCTCATAGAAAAATTAAGGCACAAGGGCTTCTGGTACGGCGACCTAGCAGCCAATACGGATGCTACAAGAGGCAAGAAAATTCTCATCTGGACAGGCCTATAACCAAATAGTAGGTCTACGCGGCAATAAGAAATACCACTAGGAATACAGCTGCAGGCGCAGATAAGATATAGAACGCGCTGATTCGCCACCTCAGTGCTGAGCTGGTAGTCGAACTTACTGACTACCTCAACAAGCATTGGGCGGCCGAGATACATCCGAGGAGTGGAAGCATTCGGAAGTAGTGATGATTCCAAAACCTGGAAAAAAACTGCAAGTAGAAAATCTTCGACCAATCTCCCTCACGTCATGCTTAGGCAAGCTATACGAGCGGGTGGTTACAATGAGGTTGCAAAATTATATGGAGGACAACGAGCTGTACCGCCACCACATGTTTGGATTCCGCGCTAAATTATCGATGCAAGACGTGCTCCTCCAGCTCAAGGAGGAGTTGCTCAGCAACGTTCCGCGGAACGGCGAACACGTCATCATGGCACTGGACATTAAAGGAGCCTTCGACAATGTCAGCCACGAAGCCATCCTCACAGGAATGGATAGCCTGAACTCTGGGAGAAGGATTCATGGCTACGTCAAGGCCTTCCTCTCTGACCGGACAGCAACTATCGGCCTGGGAGAAGTCAGCCCCGAGAAGTTTCGCACCCCAAACAAGGGAACTCCTCAATGGTCGGTCATCTCTCCCATCCTCTTCAACATCGCAACGATCGGGCTAGCAAGACAACTCGAACAAACTGAAGGCACACGGCACACCATGTGCGCTGAAGACATTACGGTATGGGTGAACCGGGGATAACTCAGCGAAAAAGAAGAATTCCTGCAAAAAGTGGCCACCTGCGTAGAAACCTAAGTTAGGGCCAGGGGCCCTCGCCTGCTCGACGGAGAAGTCCGAGCTCCTAAGGGTGTGGCGAGGCAAACAAAAACGAACGGTCCATACAAGCGATGAGCTCAGACTCAACGTATACCTTGAGGGGCAACCCATTCCGGAGAAGACCGCCATTCAGATCCTGGGGATGTGGCTTCAGTCCAACCAGCATTGCAATCATACTCTGACACTGCTGAAGACCGCCACCATGCAGGTGACCCATATTATCAGCAGAGTATCCAGCAAGAGACATGGTATGAATTATAGCGACATGCTCAAGCAAGTCGGGAGCCTCGTGGTTAGCAGAGGGGTTTATAGCCTTCAATACCACAGTTGCATCAAGCAAGAAGAAGAACAAGCGGACGTCATACTGCGAAAGGCGTACAAAACTGCGCTTCACCTGCCGCAGTGCACATCGACCGAGAAACTGCTAGCCCTGGGACTGCACAATACCTTCAGTGAACTGAGAGAAGCACTACTATGCTCTCAGGCACGTAGGTTGATGCAGACCCGCACGGGAAGGGCGCTCCTGCGAAGATACGGCGGCAGCAACATGATCCAAGAGATCGAAAGTACCGAAGACATTCGGGAAAAGTATCGCAGTCCACTGCGAGTCACACCGATACCGAAGAATATGGACCCGAACCTGCACAAGGCGCGTAGAGAAGCAAGAGCGGAGTACGTGCAGAGAACCCTGGCGAACAAGGACAACACTAGGTATACGGACGCGGCAACGTTTGTCAAAGACGGAAGACAAAGCAGCAGAGCAGTGGCGTCGGTGGTTAATTCGGACCTCAAGGGGATTCCCAGCGCATCACTACAGGGCTACACGTAGAGTAGTCGAGGCCGTAGAGGCAGCTGTAGCTCTGGCAGCATTGGAGGGCTACCGATCTGGCAGGTCCCTAACAATAATAACATACTCTCAAGCAGCATGCCGTTATTATACAAACGGCAGAATTGGGCGCAGGGCATGCCACATACTCAGCTCAAGCGACCCGGGAAACGAAGTTCAGCATACCATAATATGGGTACCAGAGCACACTGGCATAACAGGAAACCAAGAGGCGGATAGGATAGCTAGAGGGCATACTAACCGGGTGTCCGACACATCCAGCCTTGAGGAACCCCAGTCAGTACCCATGAGCCTACTCAGATATCCTAAACTATTATAAAGGGGTCAGATTGAAGTATCTCTCAACCCAACATGAGGATCTAAGCAGAGAGGATGCTGTTGCATGGCGACAGCTGCAGACGGGTACTTTCCCGAATCTAAACCTTCTTAGTAAAATGTTCCCTACGCAGTATGAGGCTTGGTGCCCATGGTGCGGAGAGAAACAAGATTTGTACCATATATCATGGGCCTGTCAAAAGATTGGGCCCTCAACCATCTATAGAATGAAAAACCTGAGTGCGGAACAGCGGGACAGTATGCATTCCAGCCTAAGCTTGAAAGGCCAAAGGTGCCTAGTAGAGCGAGCTCGCGGGATGGCCATACTCAGTGGAGCCTTGGACTATGGCACCAACCCTGTGAAAGAAGACGGAAGACGCCATCGGAAGATGGAAGACGCCATCTGAAGCCGCAAAGATCTCTTTTCTAGAGCTCAATAAATGTTTTTCCGATCCGATCCTATTCTGACGCCCGAAGATGAAGATGGGCCGCGTCGAAGTGGAAGGGGTAAACAGCTTCTCCACATCCCTCCCTTCTTAAATGATGACCTACGGTTGAACTCATCCATGGATGCCCACGACGAAGTGTCCACGAGCGCTGCGGTGACGACTGCAAGCGAGCTCGTACAGGCGGGGCGCGCCTGTACGCCGCCGCGGTGGCTCAGTGGTTAGGGCGCTCGACTTCTGATCCGGAGTTCCCGGGTTCGAACCCGACCGTGGCGGCTGCGTTTTTATGGAGGCAAAACGCTAAGGCGCCCGTGTGCTGTGCGATGTCAGTACACGTTAAAGATCCCCAGGTGGTCGAAATTATTCCGGAGCCCTCAACTACGGCACCCCTTTCTTCCTTTCTTCTTTCACTCCCTCCTTTATCCCTTCCCTTACGGCGCGATTCAGGTGTCCAACGATATATGAGACAGATACTGCGCCATTTACTTTCCCCAAAAACCAATTATTATTATTGTTATTATTATTATTACTGGCGGGGCGCCGGGGTCATCCGATGAGCAGCAAGATCTCCGGGCACCCGTCCTTGTCCCACGGCAGGCATCCAAAATTAGCGTGCCGGAAAGGTGTTGTTCGTGCTAACGCGCCTTTGTTGGAAGGTGAGGGGGGGGGTGCCCCCCCTCTCCCCCCCTCTCCCCCCCACTCTCGTGGCCGCTGCAAACTGCTCGCCGGCGACTCCGCAGCTCGATGACTCACGGCCGGAAAGGCAGCTGGTAGGGACCCATACAACGGACAGCAGGCCGGGCAGCTTCTCTCGAACTCTGCATGTCGCTCCTATGATCTCCAAAAGTTTGAATCAAAAGCAATGAATTCCACGCAAACTGACCATTTGGTAAAATGCGGTACAATGCGAGTGCCGAACAATTCTATACGGCACTTCCCAAACGCTCGGTTCATTTGAACGTAGCTGGCTCTCTTCAGTCGAAGTACATTCGCGGTTCGATTTCCGGCATGGTGATGTTAAGCTCACTTGAACTACATTAGCGTCTCTGGTTCCACTTAATTGTCAATTCGCATCGCAGCCGTAAAAAAATACGAAGCTCGTTTGAACAAAACAGCTTTCTATAGTTGAGCGAGACTTCTCGGCTTTAGCGAGGTTCATATAAAACAAGCAAACCCGTTTGCGCGTGCTTGTGCCACGGTACGACTATATCCTCCCAAAAGCGACAGGCGGCTTCCGAAGAGCCTCGGGCGTACTCGCTCTGACGCTTGCCGGTGCGAACAAAGGGCCAAGGACCATAGCTAGGACACAACGCCACGAGGAGATACGTGTCTACCAAGGTGACCCTACACGCTCGCTGCTGTACCAGCAACTTCGAAGCGAAACGACGCCCACCGCTTCCCGCAGTGTCGGTGCACCCCGGTGCCTTTCTTGAAATCACGGCTGTAATGCAAATCATCTGATTACGGCACCCAGCTCCCAGAGCCAGAGACAGAACAGAGAATATTTACAGCTCAGTACAAGAAAAATCGGGCCGCCCTTCTTGCCTCCGCATTCACTCGCTTCTGGCTTGCTGTTCTCCGTGGACGGCTCGGTCTCGCTCTCCATGTGCGGACCTCGTAGGTTCACCTTCTAAAGGTGTATCGATGAAGTGCTCATCAAAAGCGTAGCATGCACGGCAATTCTCCCATGCTGCTATTACGCTCATATCGCTGTCAAGAAAGCATCTTAGCCTTGCTAGCAACTCCGAATTTGGGTCAGACCTAACGCTGTCCCAAATCCGTGCGGGCATTCCACGAACCGAACTGACTGTCGTCCCTCGTCCCAAGAGTTTGCCACACGTTGGGCTGCCATTGTGGAAATATCAGGGAACAGCCTTCCGCCCTTGCCGCAGTCCCATTCCGCAGATGCTGCGTTCCCGCTCGCTAACCGCGGAGGGGTTCGTGCTCGAGGGACAAAGAGAAGGGACAACAAAGCGTGAAAACTCATATGCTATTTGTTACACTTGCAATTAATACATAGAGCGGGCCAGCTAGCTACAAAACATCAACGAGGCATTCCTCGGAAATAGAAGGCTGCGTAAGAAGGACTTCCGACTTATCGGCTGGGCCAGGGGCGCGACTTCGGAGGTATCGGCGGCGAATATTTGTATGCGCCGACGATGGCGGCCGGGCTTTCCCGTGGACGCCGCATTATTGGGGCAAAGCCAATGCCCGAGCATTTGCAGGGGAAGGGGCCGAGAGTGCGCGTTTTCTGCGCTCGCTTCGCTGCCTGGAACCAGAAGTCCAGCGGCAAGGCATGACGGATCCCCGTGCGCCAGCCGCGGAAGGTGACGAGAGCGTGCCGCTGCATCCGCTCGTGACGCGGGCTGGATCCCGAAGAGACACTCCCCGGTTCCGCAGAATTCCGCGTAACCTACGAGGTGTCGCTTCCGTCGCTGTTTCCACTTCCCTCAATAGGGAGACTTCTCTCCTCGCCCTACCGGTGCTGTCATAACGCCCGACGATGAAGATGGGCCGCGTCGAAATGGAGGGGGGAAACAGGTTCTCCACAATTGAAAATTGAAAATAGAAGAAAAGGACCGTTTTTAATGCGAATGTACTACTACACTAGCAATCCTGGAAAAGCCGAAGTCTGCCCTAAGCCTCTCAGGTGCCTGCCGAAATAAAATAAAAATTGCAGGCGGTTTAGCTCTGGTTAACCATGGTCCAAAGCGAAAAATTGGAGGACTCTTACGCTTCGCCATTAAGAGTGGAACGCGACAGCGTGTTGCAGCACTGCAGGGAGTCCACGGAACGCAATCGCCCGTTCGGCGCGACGCCTTGCACGTTAGACAAATCGCTCTGCTACGTGCGGTGAAACGGACGCGTGGAGCGGCAAGCGACGTAGTTAACACCCGGTACAGTCTTTGACTATGGGATCCTAGTCTGCACACTTATCATCTTTTGTATACATTTTGGGACCAATCAACTTCTTTCTAAAAAAAAAAGCGATGCCAGGCGCCTTGCCAAAACGCGCGGGACTCAAGTTGCAGTCGTAGTTCGTCGGCACATCGTTCTCGACAAACCCGATGCCACGAATGCCAGCATAGCTTCCGCGCAGAACGAACGGGCAGCAAGCCGCAAGCTTCGTGGTGAACGCGCCTTGGATGTGCGCTGCGTTGTTCGCCGCTCACCGCGTGATTCCTGCGTGCCCGCACGGCCCCACTGCGCCCGAACGAGACGAGCGGGAGGCGCTGCCGTCGCGCGCTATCTGTTGGGGCAGTGGAGTACATTGCGAGGAGGAGGTGGAGAGATTTTCCGCTCAAGGCCGACGCCGAGGACACCGGCTTTTCTGCGACACTGGGTCCTTAACGCTATCGCGTTAAAACCTGCATCTCTCTGGCTACATTCTCCGCCGTGGTGGCCCAGTGGTTAGCGCGCTCGGCTACTAATCCGGAGTTCTCGGGTTCGGACCCGAACGCGGCGGCTGTCTGTCTGTTGCTGCCAGGAAGAAAGAAAAGGAAAGTGCACAGGCCTGCTCACTGGCTCAAGCCGAGCCACAATCGCTACCACGTGCAGATAGTAGGAGAGTTGAAAGATGAGATAGAAAGACAGGGTAGTAAATACGCGCGAAAGACAAGGCCGATCCCGGAGGTAGTGCAATACCGGGCCAATCGGTGGCGGGAGTGAAGCATCCTTCAATCTCTCCGCCACATTTCCAAAAATAAGTCCAATTGGACCCGTAACAGATACTCTACGGGGTCCGGACATCATCCGCGGGGGCAGCGGCGCCCGTGTGCTGTGCGATGTCAGTGCACGCTAATGATCCCCAGGTGGTCGAAATTATTCCGGAGCACTCCACTACGGCACCTCTTCCTTTCTTCTTTCACTCCCTCCTTTATCCCTTCCATTGCGGCGCGGTTCAGGTGTCCGCCGAGATGCTATACAGATACTGCGCCATTTGCTTGGAAAGAATGATAATAATAATTGGTTTTTGGGGAAAGGAAATGGCGCAGTATGTCTCATATATCGTTGGACACCTGAACCGCGCCGTAAGAGAAGGGATAAAGGAGCAAGTCAAAGAAGAAAGGAAGAAAGAGGTGCCGTAGTCAATGAAAATTGGTTTTTAGGGGAAAGGAAATGGCGCAGTGTCGTTCTCATATATCGGTTTACACCTGTACTGCGCCGTAAGGGAAGTGATAAAGGAGGGATTGAAAGACAAAAATTGGCAGTGTCTTAGTCCGGCTATGCCAGGATATACGTAACGAGAGGTACGTTTCCCTGGCAGAGCTTGTTGTGGTCTGTATTTTTAGCAGTTAGAGACATTGGGTATGAACATCTTTTATTCATTTTGCTTGACAGCGTCAAAGACAGCCCTACGACCTGTGAAGTAGCATGCAGCAGTCTCAATTTTGTCGACACATTATTTCGATTTGGTAGAGGTTCTTTAGTATACAAGCTCTATAGTAGTTCCCCACTGTGTAGTCTGGACGTGAGAGTCCGAAACTAAATTAAAGTCAAACTTTTCTTTCATACACTAAGAGAGTCCTGTTTCCTGTTGAATCACCCAAAGTCACACACAACTGTGAAACCGTGCCGTAGGCTGGTATACACGTGGCAACGACATCAATCGTCTGCTGGACAGATGCTCCCGGTGCCACGTAGACTCCTTGGATGATAATGCCGGCCTTAGAAGCCGGACAGAGTAGGCTCCACCATTATTCTTCGCGATCGAAGGGAGATGTGTGACAGCGGTGATACCTTGTTTCACGTACACACAGACTCCAGCGTTCTTATTTCGTTCAAGCCAACTGCCAGGCAACAACCTCAGGATCGGAAGAGCTAATCTTCTCTTGTCTATGCCGCCGTTTAGCAGCGGCTGAACTCTCCTCTGCATGCATGTCAAACGTTGCGATACAGACGCCCACTACATCTCTGCCTTTTATACGCAATCCTGCGCCTCCGGCGCAGGGCTCGGGTGATAAAGCGGCGTGCGGCGAGGCGGCGACGAAGACCGCAGCGCAGCTGTGGGGTCCCCCTGGTTACCCTGGTATCGGCGCATGCGCACAACTGGTCATGCGCGTGACGTCACGCTCGACTTTGACGGTGTAGCGGGCGTGCGGCCGCGGCGACGGCGAAGCGCACGCTGCACTTCGCTCCTTTTCGGTTGCCATAGTAACGGCGCATGCGTACAACTGGCCTCTCCCATGTACCGCTAAATTGCCCTTGCGCCTTGAAATTGCGCCTTGTCCTGTTTTTGTAGCGATGGCTACAATACACCACCTCTTCGACCGTTCAGCGTGGCACCACTTGAGCTCCGTGGCGGTGCCGTTAGTCACGTGGGTTGATCACGTGGTGCGGCTGTTGGTCACGTGGTGCGGAGCAGCTGCTGCTGCCGGCGGCGCGCTTGCAACAGCTGCAACACCTGTGTGCATGCGCCGTGTCAAGTGATGCGAAGCTGAAGAAGGAACGCCCAGCGAAATGGAGCGGCGAAAGACTCACTTTGCAATTCGACTGAGCGAGTTCCACTCGGCCAGATGTAGGTATCGCGTCACTTCAGGTTTAACGAGAGCTAAACCACACTCATGTATATTTGCTAAAATTAAAACTTCAAAACAGAATGTTTGCTAAAAAAAAATTCCGGAGTGCTTTTAAGTCTGCTTAGGTGCAGTAATGCGAAAGCTGGTCTCTTACTGCTGCCGATTATGTTGCTGCCTACGCGCATGGGCGGCAACATAATCATTTCTGAGACATCTGTGCATTCACTAGACTTGCCTTTATTTAACTTCAAACGTTCAACCTTCGTGGCGGAGTGGAAGCGTTCCCGTCTGGCACGCCGGAGGCCTGGATTCCCCACCTACGTTTTAAGTTCACTATTTTTATTCAGTTCATGAGGTCACGCTCTGTACACCGCTTCTGCCTACAACTAGCGTCCACAGCGCCCGTCTACAGCCTCCGGTGCCGCCACTCATGAGACAAGAGCTGGTTTCGCACTAAAAATATATCTGTTGAAGCGTTGTCTCGCGACTCAGTTGCCTGGTACTCATGACAGCGGATGGGTCATGCACTTACTCTTATATTTTCAGTCATTTCGTGTAGTTGTCTTGAGTGAAGAAGCCGCAGTATTTTTTTTCTTACAACAGCATCACTTAAACTTTTGCTGCCGAATATACTAATAAGAACACATAAACTAGTCAAAGAAAAACATGCTAATTAAGCGTGTACTTAACATTCAGCGTCAAAGGAAAAACAAAGACAGAAAAAATTTTCCATCCGAATGCAGATAAGCAGTATCATCTCGTCTTGTTCATCAAAGTGCACAACATCTTTTCTTAGATTATGTAATGGCACTACACTGACCTTAGGTTAGCAGGTTCAGCGAGAGGCATTGGCTTTCTTACAAATATGAGCATTTCTACTGAAGTTTAGATTGAACTCTAATCACTGTTTTTTTTGGGGGGGGGGGCCCAAGCTTTCTTTGTCGCGTTCAACCTCTGTGCGAATGTGCTCAGTGACTGTGGCGCTTCCGCAAAAGTGCACCTACACCAGAAACTGGGGAGCATGCTTATTTGATTCATGTGAGAGCAAAAGAAGCGCCAACACCAGAAACTGGGGAGCATACTTATTTGATGCATGTGAGAGCAAAAAAAGCGCCAACAGTTAGCATCAAAGGACGTAGCGAAGAAAGGATCACAAAAAGCGGAAACGCACCAATACCCTGTCGGGACCAAAATAAAGCAAGAAAGACGACAAGGAAAAGCCGAGGTGAGCTCTGTTGCCGACAGAACTGGCAAGAAAGGTACAACCATAGAAATATAAAGAAAAAGATTGGTCTCGCGCCAACAGGAGGTTTCGCTTCAGGGCTGACAGCTCGTTTTTCGTCGTGTTCCACGAAGTAGTACATATACAGAGACGCACTGTGTTTCCAGCCGGAGCGTAATGGCGCGACAAGATGCGGCTGAGCAAGCGAACGTGCCTTGTAGGCGGGATTGCAAAGAGAAAATGGAGACGACATAACGGCAAGCACTGAGACTTCAGAGTGAAGTGGCGCAGATTTATGGTTTGCTGTTTTGTCGAAAATAAGGCTGAAATGATGTGTCGGCCTGTCTCTGGTTGAATTGAATTGAGAATGAAATTAGACGGCGAATTCGGCCACAGCACAGCAGGTTGAGGGTACAACGGCAGCAAGAATTATATGTATAAGAGCTTCTGGGAGGAGAAGAGAGAAAAGAAAGCAACTATGAAGTCAGACATTGGTAAAGTTGAGCGAAAAGAACACGCAAATCAGGATACGGCACGAGCGCAACCGTATCCTGTATTGTGTGTTCGTTCTTTTCACCAGTTTTACCGTGTCTAATGAATGACACCAACCAGCCTGCCAATATTCTGTACTCAACCAAGAGATGAAGGTTCCTGTCAGTCAGAGAAACATGGCACTCTCTTCGGAGTCGGCAGTACTACTGGTATGAAAAAAACGAATTCTTGCTCTATCCATAAGCCCAGCGCTTAGACGGGTGCAAAATTCGAGCATGTATTAGACAGTAAACGTGAAAGGCTTTTGGTAACATTTCACCATCTTAATAATTTTTTTTTGTGTAAACTTCTGTCTTTGAAATGTGAAAGCTTTCGACCACCTGGCGATTTTAACGTGCACTTACATCGCACAGCACACGGGCGCCTTAGCGTTTTTCCTCCACAAAAACGCGACGCAAAACGCTAAGGTGCCGGTGTGCTGTGCAATGTCAGTGCGCGTTAAAGATCCCCAGGTGGTCGAAATTATTCCGGAGCCCCCCACTACGGCACCTCTTTCTTCCTTTCTTCTTTCACTCCCTCCTTTGTCCTTTCTTCTACGGCGCGCTTCAGGTGTCCGCCGATATATGAGACAGATACTGAGCCATTTCCTTTCCCCAAAAACCAATTATTATTATTATTGTTCCGCCAATATATATATATATATATATATATATATATATATATATATATATATATATATATATATATATATATATATATATATATATATATATATATATATATATATATATATATATATATAAAATTAAGGAAGCCAACAGTCACCAAAACCAAGGTGCATAGGGGAATGTTTCTAATTTTTTTTTAATTTGCTGTGCCAATCAATTGTTCTAAAGAAAATTACTTAATAAACAGCAGAAAAAACAACCATGCCGGTGGTGGGGTCCGAACCCACGACCTCCCAATATCGCGTCCGGTGTTCTACCAACTGAGCTACGGCGACGGATGGCAAATCTGCTGGTTTCGTGGGTATTTATGTTTTGCGTGTAAGCGAACCTTGAGAGTGTTCAGCAGCACCACCCTCGTCCATAGCGGTGGACCTAGCACGTCCTGTAATACCGCGATTGTGACGTAGAACGTCACCAGCAGATTTGACACCACAAAACCAGCAGATTTGACATCCGTCGCCGTAGCTCAGTTGGTAAAGCACCGGACGCGATATTCGGAGGTCGTGGGTTCGTCCCCACTGGCGGCATGGTTGTTTTTTCTGCTGCTTTATAAGTAATTTTCTTTAGACCAAATGATTGGCATAGCAAATTTAAAAAAAAACAAATGAGAAACATTGCCCTATGCACCTTGGTTTCGGTGACTGTTGGCTTCCTTAATATGTTTGTCAAACGAGCCCCTTATTTCATTGGCCTTGTCTGCTAATATATATATATATATATATATATATATATATATATATATATATATATATATATATATATATATATATATATATATATATATATATATATATATATATATATATATATATATATGATGCACGTCATGAATACTTCGTTTAAGCTTCCTGTTGTATATTTACAATCCGTCCTTTTCATCTAATGCGTCCGGTTTTTACTTTGTTATTCCGTTAAACCTAAAGCCTGCAGCAACGGCACTTCTTATTCCAGTACAAGATACTCGGACTGTCGTGAAAAAAAAAAACGCAGGAATTTAGTTTATATGATGTATGATTGTAGGCAAACGCAATCAACCCGTATGCGGGTGGTGGTGGTGGTGGTGGGGGTGAAAGCACTTATTTGAAAATTGCAGAGAGGTTGCGTGGGGACTAATCCCTAGTGGGCCGCTCCCCTTACAGTACTGTGTGGAGTCCCTTTTTCAGGGACCCCATTGGTCTGGGTTTCGCGTGGTTCTGCCATATCATTTCTGTTGTGTTGTTTAACCTTGCGGTCTTGCGACTTCATGCTTGGAGCACACGCGAATGTTTCGAATACACTGAACACGTTCAGTTTTCAGCAGCGCGGAAGCTCGGGCTAGCAGAGATAGTTATCCTCAAGAACGCGCAGCCGGTTCATACTACACGTCTAACGTAGGACACTACGGCGCGTCCTTCAAGTTACCGAGAAGGCACTGGCAGCAAGGCTCCATTCTTTTAGTGAACAAAACGGGTTTATTTCGCTATCGTACAAAACATACACCACACGCCGGTTATGTGGTGTTCTCTCGGTCAACAGGCGCCCTGCCATGGCTTATGATTTTCGCGCTTGGCATCTGAGCCCCAGCAGTTCGATGAAGTGAAGTGTCATTAGGATGGAACAAAGAGCGCAACCGCCATACTAAGGTGTGAACAAACACGCCAATAGGCAGGCAAAACTGTCTTGAATTGTCGGATTCCGTGCGTTTTGTTTGCACTGCTCGGTAACCTTGATAAATTACCTTTCCAATAGTCGAAAGAGGAAGCATTTCTCTAGGGTGTTGCAGTTTTATTGAATAATTACGGGGGGTGGGGATATTAGCGCGAGAGCGTTAAGGAGCTAGTGTCGCAGAAAATCCGGCGTCATTGACCTTGAGCAAAAAATCCGCGAAAAATGACCAGAGAAGCAACCTAAGAGGCAGCGGGCCACTTAGGGCCCGTGACCTTTGGGCGTCGTCGCAACCTGCCCACCGTGGCTGGTGGCAGTTAAATTGATGATTGGTCGCTGGGGAAAAACAACCTGGGTTACACAAGTCTCACCGGTGGCAGCGCCTGCCACCGCCGCCTGCCACCGCAGGACAGTGGCGCGTCGCTTAATAACCGCTGCACCACTGCGCCGGGAGTGCATGGTATGACGACTCCCAGCTATCTATGAACGTGAAGTATAGAATGTATGATTGTGCATATATGTGAATTAACCAATTAGATATCGCGTCATACCCTTAAGGCAGAGCTTAAGTGTCCCCTGCAATTCTTTTTGTTAGCTAGGTCTATTGATGTGAATGTCAATACCTTGTTTCTATTTGTATTCTAAAAGCATACTTTTGTGAAATATTTACTGTTTGTTCAGGCCATCTAATTCACATGCTTTCTTAGGAAACGAGGCCCAAGGTGGAATTGTAGCTAAGCACGAAGTTGATTGTTTGTAATCTGTTTTACCCTCTCTCCACCTTGATCTTATTCAGGCTATTTGGAGAGAGCTTTTCGAACTGTTGATCCTCTCCTTGGAGAGCTAAATGTTTTTTTTAAAGAAAGCACTGGATTTTAGCCGGCTTCACCGTCGAGAAACAACTTCAAATTTATTAATCCTATGCTTGTACGTTTAATGGAGAGGAACACCACGTTATTATCAATGGCTATGTATTTTCTTCTTAATTCGTATTTTCATGCCAATTTTCAAATCGCGTGCGCCCCAGAGATTGACACTTTATCTGTAACTGCTGCTCTTCTGCTCTTAAATACCGGCCCATACTGGCTTTACCGCAAAAATTTGAATGCTCCTAATTGATTTTAGTAAATGGAATTATTTCAAGCCGTTTAGCTGTTCACTTAATTTTTTGCTCAGTGCACTAGGTTCAGTTAAGTTATGACAGCTTGCAAGTGAGTGTGCAACACTCATTTGCAAGGAGGTAATCATTTCCCGCTCACCCCTATCCCCAATTAATAAACTAGGTTTTGTGGAACACTTGTGGAATGAAAAGAAAAAGAAAACCTACCTCTTTACCTTCTGAACCCTCGAAGAGTTAGCAGAAAAGCAAAAAAAAAATGCTCGCTAGCAACAACCCTTCCCAAAAGCGAGGGGAATGTAAACGTATCCCAACTCTAACAAGGAGGTTCACTAAAGAGAGAGGCCTGTATAAACATACATGAGCTTCAACGTGAGTTGTGCGCCCTGAATTCCGTACCCATTACTTAACTCCGACACTGACGCCATCGGGTAAAAACAACCAACCATCACAATAAAAAGAGATAGGCTGTCTTCAACACTCATAAAAAATAGAAGGGGTTGAAGAAAGAATAAAAGAAAAGAACAAGGAATTATAAAGATAGGACAAGAAAAGATGAACAGGAGAACATCTGCGATGCATCCGGCCTGGACCTCATAAAGCGAAGAGCGAAATATCACTCGCTCAAAGGGAATCTCTCGATCACGTGTAACCAGAAAGAAAAGCTAGCACTCATCTTTATTACACGTCTTGTTTCTCGTCTAACACTCTCGACCGGCCGCGATTCTTACTTTATTCTTGATATAGAATGTGAGCGAAGGCGATGCTGCCTTTGTTTTTCCCGCACACAGGGAATTTGTGGGAAGTATGCTGAAATATTCAGCACCAGTTGCGGGTGCTGCGGTACACCGAAAGCAACGCGACATAGCATGAATAAATCCCGCAGTCGCCGTGTACAGAACCGCCGCCAGCCGCTCTCACACTCTCGAAAAGACGGATGGAGGAGTCAGTTGGCTTATACTAAACTTGAGGAGCATGCAGCGCAATCAGCTAGAGTTCTAAGTACGAAAAGAGCCAGCATAGAAAGGGGTTACGAATGTTCGAAGATTTTATTTGATCGGCACTGCTCATGCACCTGTAGCCTCGTACATGTTAAAAGTGCACCGAGGAAATAAATACAACTATTATCGAGAATGTTTATAGGAAATAAATTTTCCATGTTTTTGTCTCGATACTCCTCACTCGCCGTTCTTAGGCGTGTGAAGATTGGTGTCTTATATCAGTTCGTATTGCTTTTCGATATCGAAGGCGTATTTGTCGCCATTACTGTTTCTCTATCTTGTACACGGTAAAACTCGCGACGAAGAAGAGCGATGGAACGAAACTAAAATTTGAAGCCAGTACTCTAGTAGACGAAAAAAAAACAGGAATTCCGGGACCCATCTTATTCGTGACAGAAACTAGAATGGCCGAACTTCATGTACTTGGCGGTGATATATTTATCAGCTTGCTTATATCTGGCAACCAGTGAGGGATTTATATAGTTAACGTGGCTGTAAGGTCGACGTTGTTGGTTTCCCGCATCTAACCTACGAATTATCTTTTACTGTTGTTGAATGTTCAAGGCTGGTAATTTGGAGTTGCGCATGGCCAACAGACGGTTCTCGTGAATTCATTCTGACTCAACCAACCCAACATTGTTTACCTAGGTGGTCTGTACGATCACCTACTTTAAATTATCACCTTAATTTTCGTTGTACAAGAGTATTTAGTAATTACTCAATAGTGGAAAAGCGCTTGGCTGCAAATCGCTGCGAGCGCAACATGCACTGTACACAATAAAAGCGAAAAGTAAACCTAATGATGAGGCTTAATCGCCGCTCGCATTACGTTTCCAAAACATCAATAATTAATTTCCGTCTATAAGCTGTGTCTTGGAAGCGAGTTACCGCCAAGAAAGCCTCCTCGAGATTATAATCCAGGTTGAGTCTTTATGGACATTTGTTTATGACCCTCTGAATACCATCAGCTGTGGCCCACGACAATAAGGGTAGGCCAGTGCCATTTGAAAGTATCTTGAGAAAAACTTTTGTCGCATACGTCGAAAGCCAGAAGGTCATGACAGCTTCATTGCCAATGCTCTGCGCTTACGCTGAGAAGATTCTCTATTAGGTGACGCAAAGTTCAGAGCACCTATGTGGTTCCCACCATAAATTAAAACGAAGGGAAAATAACCCCATCAAGAACGCCGACAACCTGGCCGCACTTTTTGACCATTCGGACTCCTTCCGCAAGCGTACTCGGACAGCTATGCTTTCTAAACACTGCAATAACGTCCTCATGCAGGTTTCACAACAGCTGCGACTCAACACATATTTGCAGTGCTTTGTACCAACAGCGCGCAGAAAATGCAAAAAGTTATCCGAAAATTTACAAATATCCGCTCAAGAGGGCCTTAGGATTGACGACATTACTTTCCTCCTAGGCACCCCAATCTCCACGGGAAACATTACATCAGAGGTAATGCGCACTTTATCTTGCACTCGGAAAGTGATCCCATCATGGAAAGCAGAATTTTGTACCAGTCGACTTGCCCGAATATATTGGGGAGTTGCTCACGGCCCCTTGGTAGCCGGATGCTGTAACAGCCGTGGTCGGGACCTAGAAAATGAAGAACTTTTTCGTTCTTCAAACTTGACTAGCTTGGTGTGGGGCCGTGATATTTAATGCGGGTAGCGAGAGTGAAGAAATTGAAAAATGACAAGGAGTAGACTTGCAGACTGATGAGCGCTAGAGCTACGTTAATTCCACTCTCTACCTCAGTTCGCAGTTAATATGTGATATTGCCGCGAATATTTGCAGTGTTTGTTCGTTTTTCAAATCTGCCGCCACAACATTTATCGCTTTGTTTGCGACGCAAGGCGCGACTAGATTTATCTCGATTGATCGCAGCCAGGCAGAGCTGATTCTACGTTGTTCCGGAATGTTCTAGTAACTTTGCACGCTTTATCTCGAAAGTTTGCTATCAGCTTTAAATTGAGCACGGCCGACAGCGGCGGGAATTCTGTTCGACGACCGCTGAGCACGCTTGTCGCTTCGCCGCCGCCGAGTGATTCAGTCCATTTTGGGCGCAAGTCAGCCCAATAAAAAGTTTTCTTTTAGAAGACCCTTTTGTTCGTCTTCATCGCTGCTTCGACTGCCGTCACCACTACGTGACAATATCATATATTCTTCAAGAATTTTTCATGCGTATTGACTCCGAGCATCTACAGATATCGTGAAAAAGATTCAGGCCGTCAGGTTTACCTATGGGCTATGCTGTGCGGCTAGTTTTCCATCGTCAGCGTTCCAAACATCTCAGTACTGAGATGAACTCTCCCTTCAGAATATTAGGACTTCCAGGGTTGCTAGACAGGCTTTAGTGCACAGCTTAGCGTAGCAAGCACTTTCGCTTGAATTTTATGATTCGTGACGGAGGTATACGGGTAACATTCATAAAACGTACGTAGAACAGAGAGGGTTCTGCGCTAGCTGCGGGCAAGAACTTTCTCGCGCATCTCGCAAGCTGCGTTTGGATTGACCACGTCGAAGGATGTGCCTGAAGGCCACACGCGTAGGTGTGTGTAGCCTTGGCAGTTCCTTTCGTCTTCCCATAAAAAAGGCTAAAAAATAATCAGTGCTCCAGCCACAAAGGTGGCCATCATTCTAATCAACGGTGCTGTCATTCTGGTTGATTGTGCTGCAGCGATAGCATAGACATTGTGTGAGCAGAGGGGCAGCCGTTGCGACTGGAACTGGGTCAATTCGGGTCTGGCTGGCGCTGAGCAGTGCTACAGATGATGGCCTCCTCGATAAAACGGCATGGAAAAAGCTAGAGAAGAAAAGAAAGCTCACCGCGACAAACTTAGGCCTTACTCGCTGATATGAGCACTAGAAAAAAAAAACGTTCCTAGATCCAAAGACAAGTCAAGCCGCTAGAACAGCGACAGCAATGAAAGGCTCGTGACATGGTCATTTGGGCGAACTGGGATAGTCTGCGGCGTAGTGTGGAAGGCTCATGCGGGACAGAGCGGCGTAGAAACGGACGCTGGAGGCTGTCGGAGAAAGGAATTAGATGAAGGCGCAGAAAACGGATTAAGCAAACATGCAAGATTCCGCCACATTGTCTCCTTCTTTTCTGTTTAAAGTAAGCTTTTCAGGAAGAAAGTTATCTTGCTTTTAGTGGAGAACACTGAAGCGAATACGCTTTTCCTCGTTTACAAGAACTTAGAAGAGGGCGAAGGGAGCATACAATAATATTTAAGCTCTTATTCTTCTCTTCTTTGGTGTCATTTTTTTTCGAATATGACACGACACGCGGGCTGAAAAGAAAAGGGTGCCAAAATCAGCTAAAGTTTTTACAATCTTCTGAAATCGCTGAAAATCCACGTGCTGCTGTAGTATCCTCACTGATTCATTGAGACCACTAATGAAGGGAAATCGTTGAGCGAGTCTCAAATTTCCTATTAAGTGTTTTCTGAAGCATAGCTCGTTCTTGTACCAGACATTCAAAGTTCATATTCCTAAAGTGGTATACACATGCTGCGCAAATTGTTCTACAAAATGACCGTACACTCTTTGATAGTACGGCTTATATTGGCACAGAGAATTGTACAATACATCTAAAGAACGTGTGAGAACGTTAGCATGTGCGTTAGTGCATGTTTTATTTGTTGTACTTGATAGAAATCCTTAGCACCGAAACACAGGACGAGGAATAAAGAATGAGTCGTGCGCTGCCAACTGAAGATTTTATGACAGAAACAGACTCGAGAAGAAAAAAAAACCCTATATTTAACCACCCATTTAGACACATACGCGTGGAAAGGTTTGTCACTATGAGCTGAAAAACTTAATCCAAAGGCCACAAAGCCCCACTTCGCTCTTATTTGTAATAACTACGCGAAGATACCAGAATCTATGTGCTATACTGTGCATCGTGTAACTTCACAACATGGCGTAGTCGATTGATCGGTTCGTTCTTTATTTCCTCACGCTTGTCGAAGAGATCGTACTGACATCCGACGGTGAGCGTGAAGCATGACCCATGTAGGATTCTCCGTCTTTTGTAACGCAGAAAAGAGCGGATGTCATTCTAGTCGAATGTCCTGACGCGCTTCAATCAACAGCGTGGCAATAGGCTGATTTCGGCCGACACGCTGAGCCTACTAACAGGGAGGGTGACGTCATAGAAAAGCCCAGCGACCTGCGCTCATCCGACCGGCTACAGCCGCCTTTATTTGTTGGGGCATCGCATTCAGTGCCGCGGGGTGCACTGCCTCAACGAACGTCGGCACCCCAGTTGGCAGCCATCGAGACACACTGAGCAGCCGAGCGGAAACTGGATGGACGGAGTGGTCTTCGTCTGAGTGGTAAAGCCGGCGCCGACGCGTTGACCGGCACCCCTGCGTCTTCATTATGCGGCCCCGGCGTCTTCGCTCCGGCCAATGGCTTCGGCCAGCGAGGTGGTATTCTTTCACAGCTAGCCCTTGGCTCCTTTGGCTCCGATGAGTCGGACACGCTGTTTACACTTCACACGCGCTTCCTTTTAGACTTATTTTGATTTCTTGGAGCCTGTTTGTTTTTTTCCTTAATTCGAGTAGTCGCACTGTGCCGGCGGGGGGGCGGGGGGGGGGGGGGTTAAGTTTGCTACTACTTCCCTCTCGTCACTCCGGAGTATAATGCAGTTCTTAAGTGAACGAGGGAGGATGTAATTTATTCCTAGTCCCCGAAATTACACGCTCTTTTTGGCAAAAAGCCCGATGCTGGGGCAAGCGTGGCTGGGATCTTTGCGGGAGCGTTCATCCATCAAGCCAGCGCTGTCGTCTGTTGGATACAAGTGCGATGTAATGCTGTTGCGACGGAATAAATTGGGAATACACGTTGCAGTTGGGTGGATCCAAGAAACAAGGGTGATTTGAGGGGAACGTTACGACTATGCTGTCAAACCCAATTCAGAACGTAGTTGTAGCTTTGTGCCATGCCCTGATGACGGTTTTAGGGACTATGTTTTATTGCGTAGGCAAAAAAAAGACAAATATCTAGTTAGCAGTCGTAGTTTCGTAAAGAAGAATTTTAACGCGTTCTGTTTTGTAGTTTTATTTTCAAGCATTAAGATACATTCTGGTCTTGACTGTGGGCAAGAATTTTTCGCCTTGCATTCACTCACGAACTTTTGGACGATCGATTTAGGGAGGCCGCTTTTCGCACAGTATACAGTTTTTGAGTGAATATGGGGAGGAAGTAGTCACAATAATAGGCACCGAAGTGACGTTACGATGAAATTTTCACCGGATTCTTACATTCCTAATATTTGTGATGAGGCCGTAGATGATACAGGAATAAAAGTTTCAGATGAGAAATTAAGTTAGCAGAAACAGGTTTAACCGCAGACGTCTGGTGCCTGTTAATGAGCGGTGTATTTTCATTCAGAGTAACAGGAGCCAAGTTGGAGGTTCATGGCATAGATCTGAGGCTCTTATTCTGCCCCATGGAGGTGGACGCAACGATTCTTCATTCAGCGTACGTCCGCCAGTTATTATGGGATTTCATATTCCTGTGAAAACCCCATTTCGCTGACCTTCTGACATCACGCGCACTCTGAAAAGTTGTTTAGGCACAGCCAGAAGCTACCTGACCTCACCGTCTTCTAATAGGTCGAGATGGTCTTTCATCGTCTCTTAGTGGAGATGGTAGAAAACCCATTCGCGAAACAATGACCATGAACCTTTTTGGAAAATTTTTTTATGACAAAATTTGTACATTTTTTTACCTTAACTGCTCGTTGATTTGAAGAGGACGAAACGAACGGTCGAGAGGACGGATAAAAATCGCGAACGTTCCTAGCTATTGCTATGCGGGACGTTATTTATACGGCCATTTGCACTCGCACGCAGTGCGTTTGTATACATCCACAAATATTATGTACATAACCACACAAGAGAGAGAAAAGCAAACGAGAAATGTGGTTCTCGAATGTCGCTCCAATCAAATTAATTTAACAGCTTATATCGCCAATGTTGTCGGCATGAGTGGAGAATAAACGAACTGATAAGCGATCCCATGCGCTGAGGCACGGCGCAATTCTTCCTCACAAAACTCCAGCTATGTCGCCGCGCTAAGGTTACGTGCTTCAAAGTGAGCAGCAAGTGAAAGCGTATTACAGGTTACTCGTGTGGAGAAGAAAGTAAATGAAGAAAGAATGTGATAATATAAGAATAAATGGGGGAGGCAGCGATATCAAGGTAAGGTACCAAGGGTGAAAGGACGTAGAAAATTTTTTCAGGTAGGCAAAAACTGGTATGCAAAATAAAGAAACGGCAGGGCGAAATGTTCGCTGCACCTCATAAAAAAATGTGCTATTTCAAGTTAACTGCTAATTTCAGATAAACACATTGGTAACCTAGGCGAACAATCAGATACTCGAAAACAGTCTTAGATAATTGGCAGCGAATCTAACGCAGCTTCCAAGGATGCGAACTAATAAAGAGCTGTAATGGAGAAAAGGAATGCAGCATGCTGAAGGAGCAGTTTCTCGCAAAAGAGTACAAACAAAAAAGTGCCGTGGACATCAGCCTTGCCTAACGGAACGTAAAAGCACAGTCGAGCTGCCTGATCTGGCCGGAACACCTGGGCTGCATCGCTTTCTCCCGCGCACGCACAATGCCGGCCCGCGCGCTTTGTGCGAAGGCAAAAAGTATAGAGTGGACGTGCGACGGGCAGGAGCCCGCACAGAGGGAGATAGCAAGGGAGCGTGCTTTCTAGAGCGGAGTGGCCATTGGCGCAGGTGTGCTTCGCTCGGGACGTGAGCGCTGCTTTGCCGATCGATATGTCGCTGGAAGGGAAACAGCACGCCTGGCTGCGCGCACCCGTAACCACACGCGTGCATTGCAGCCAAAGGCGTGACGCCTTCCGGGCTGCTTGTGGCGCCACATATGGCTTGATGTTCTAAATTGTGGTCCTCTTTTTCCTTTCCTGTTGCGAGTGAAGAAAGCAATGTCAGAGCAGCATGTAATAAACCATTTAGATCTCTTTGGACATTGTCTGGGAAGGATTACTTGAAAAGATAAGGAAATATTGCTTTGTAATGACCCCAGGGCGAAGTACTAAAGGCAGCACTTTTATATACGAGATGCATCAGCGATGTCATGGACATATTAAAAACCAACTGTTAAACACCCATTTCTGGGTAGACAGGGGTTAGATTCCCATGGCGGAAAGGTGTGGTGGCCGCGGAAGGTGGTTGGTCTGGAACCCAACGCCGGACACCTACAGGTAAAATCGGTACAAGCGTCCCCGTCCTGGCGCTTGGCCTCTTCAGGTACAGTGTGCGCTTGGGTGAAGCTTCGTAAACCGCCCCGCGTCCCTCGTGGGGCAGACCCAATTTCGAGTGACCTCTCAGCCTGCCTAATAAGGCGGTACCCTTCGGCCAACGCAGTTCGAACGCCAACAAACCTCGAGGCGTTGCCATTGCGCACGCCCATTCCCATGCACTACGGTCTGCTCACTGAGAGGATAGAGCTGGCGCATTTGTTTGGAGAAGATGGCGGTCGCCTTCTTAGTTCTTGGTCCCTGTATATTGCAGAATGAAAATACAATCAAAGCTGGGCTAAAAATCTGAATGACGGAGAATCGCAATCGTCCGGACAACTTTTCTCAACATCATGGCCGATTGTTTCTGCACTGATTTCACGGGGTTGAATAATTACCGTCTTATAACTTGAAGCTTGGAACTTGTCCAGCAGACGGAATTGAAGTGGGAGGGACATCGAAAGTTCTGAGCGTAATTAAGTACACGTAAGAGCGAGGACGAAGTTGGCAGCCAATTTTTCAGGTTAAAGCCTTATCTCAGAGCAAGCTTTCGGGTTTTGTCTTCATGCATCATTCTAGTGGTGCTTCGCGCTACTGAAATCTAATGTAGAACATTAGCTCAGCCTTTCAAAATAAACATAATTGGGGCTAGCACGTAGCTCGTGGTTAAAAGAAGACTGTCGTCAAATGAAGGATAGTTTTCATCTGACCATCAATAAAATAAGTGCTTTCTGTAAACTTGCAGTAAAACCTTGCACCACGAGAATCACTGTTTCAGGCAGCTCTCGGAAATTTCGGCGTAGTTCAGTTACTTCTTTTGGTTAACTTTTTTTCTTACTGCTTTATGACAGGCCTGCATGGAGAGGCTTGTTTCCCGACTCGGCTTCTTGTGACTCGGCGACACATTATTGAAGCTTACTGCTTTAGTTGCAGGCTTCAGATATTCGCAGCACACAAAGAGAGCACTAGATGTATGTTGAGAGTTTACCAAGTCAACATTTACTTAGGGGAACGTATTCCATACTGAGCATGCGCTTCTCGGGGCAAAAGTACGCCACGAACTTCGCCGAAAATGTTCCAGTTTATTTCATTTCTCGAATACGCAGCCTGCAGTGAAGTTTGCCGTGTACACCGCAGCGCCGTAATACAAAGCCTAGCTAGAAGAGCAGCACTTTTAGGCGGACTCGTATGGGGCTTTCCGACTCCACCTGCCTGCGCTTATAGGCGTGAGCTTCTGCGCTCTGCAAAAGCCACATGTGGCGGGCTTCAGGTAAAGGGGCAGGGGCGGGAAGCTTCGTATACATACCACAGTCCAGCCAATCCAGATGCCAGCTCCAATTCTTCCGTCTGCGGCAGGAGGAAAGTGAACAAGTTCTTCGTATTGCTGTCACGGCGACGGTACGTTTGAAAATTAGAGGGATGATGCTGCCGCTTGAAATGGATGAGAGCGGTGGGAGAGATTGCAACGCGGTCGATTGACGCTTTTTCTGCCTGCTGAAATTGCACTTCGCGCGCATGATTTTTTTTTCCCCTGAAAGTGAAGTTGCTTCATTAAGTTCTTTCTGTTATTTTGCGTACCTTTTGACCGAGTTCGTCTTAAAGAAAGCACTTCTATGCACCTACCACTAACCGGCGCATGTGATGGTCGGATAATGACATGAAAATATATTTTCAGGGAAAGATACACATAAACGTTACACATTGAGTGTACTTAGCGCCAATACTTCCGTCTTGGCAGCGAAAGACTGAATGCCCTGCAGGGTTTCAATAATTATTGCAGACACTAAGATAATCTGCGATGACTCGGCACGTTTCCACCTCACCCTTGTACAAACACGCAGCGGACGCCGACTCACAATACTAGCGCCGACTCACAAGCTGGTACGCACTAGACTCATCGCTGTATACTGTGACCCTTGGGTTCAGAGTCAGACACGCTACCGCTAGGCCACGAAGGCAGGTTCTTACAGCTTGGTTAAAGCAGGGCTTTATATGCACGTCGTGTAGTCTTCCACATATTAACTGTGATTGTAAAATAGGAAGCACTGTTCATTACTGCGTGGAGAAGAGGGACCGCTGCTGCGTCATACCCTTAAAGTCGGAGATTAAGTGTCCCCCAGTTTTTCAACCGTTCATCGAAATAAGTATCATCCACGTGGTGTGAGGAAAACCGTTACATTTAATCATGTCATGAGGCAAATGAAATTCCTTTGCTCAAAGTGATATACACCTTAGGCACATCAAAAGCATAAACTGTATGTGTATGACGGATTCTTCGAGATGCCCACCCCACACAAGCATCGGTGGATGGAGCAAGTTACGAATCAGCTCCTCCACGTCCCCTTTAAGGGGTCGCAACCTCTGCGGGGACAATAGTCCTGCAAGGAAAAGAAAATTTCCGGCGTTCCACGCGAGCACTTCTCCCACCATGTGGCACCGACCTCCCTGGAGGCCTTGCACGCTGGAAAGAGGTCTTTCTTCGAAGGGTACGTCCCTGTGCCACCCTCACCCCAGCGGTGACCTGGTCGTGGCCGGCACAGTATCGTGCCCTTTTCGGTGACTCCTGCCCCTTCTGTCCCGCTCGTGTCTGCGAGGCGGACACTAAATACTTGCTTTGGACCTGCACTTCTTTGTGGGCTATCCGGCAGAAACACCTGGTGTCTACCGGATGTAGAAGAATGTATTTTTGGGTCGCATCAACGACAGTTACTGGACTTCCTTCGGGAGTCCAATGTGTACTTGTATTTGTAAATAATACTTTATGGCAGCAGGTACGCTCTCGGTATAAAAAAACAAACTTAGTACAACAGCATAAACGCAGTGCAACTAATCAAGGAATAATATTAGACAAACGTGCGCCTCTATTCATTCAGGATAAGGTCCAGCGTTAATCACGACTCGAGCAGCTGACGGCAGCAGATTTTAGGACCGCAATAATGCTATCATGGCGGTGCCTAGGCAAGGTCATCTTAGAGCCGGGAGCAACCGGGTGTTACTATTATATTCTGCAGTTAAAAGACGGTGCTCATGCGCTTTAGAATAAAAAAGAGAGTGTTTTCAGAGCCTTGCCGAACGAATAATTTTTATTTATCCTAAGCACAAAAACTACGCCTGCCAAGCAAAGAGGACAACGCAGCTTACCGGCTAGAAAGGATTTTAAATTACTCACAGCTTACTTTTGAAGTTCCCGGTTTTCTTTCGCTGCTTCAAAAGGCGGTAAGTTTGCTTCTTGGAACAACGAGACTTTGCTTGTTTTTTTTCGCCGCGCTGGGAAATATCTCACTCCTTGAGAAAATTTTTGTTGAAATCCTTCGTATCGAAGGCACTGAAGGCGGTCAAGGCAAGGCTCGTGTTTAGTTTATTTCACTCGAATAATGATGGCGAGACTTTGCCGACAGATTCGTTTTACTCGCTCGCTGCGCCTTCGCGGGTGCGCTTGATTGGTTCCGCGTTTTTTTACGTTTTAGTGGCGCGACAGCGATGTGAGTTGGTGCGCTTTTGAGGCTATAATAACAGAGAAAAAGATACTCACAGGCCATAGAAGTGGAGAAACTGCGTTCTTATCCAACAATGTAGCTACCTGGAATAAAACCTATCGCATATTTCAGAACGTACTGAGTATGCACACACAATAAAAATATATTTTTTGGCCTTTCAAGTGAGAGAAGTAAGACTATGTAAACGTTTTGGATGCGTGCCAGCTAACCTTTCACAATTATTCACATTGGACGTGATGTGAAAGATTGCTGCAGGTTACAATGCTTTAAGGGCAAAGGATTGGGTTAAATGAAAAAATAAATAAATTTGGTTCGTTGTCAGTGTCGAATTGCGAAATCTTTCTCAACAATATTAAATGAATTTGCTGCTTTTTCGCCTTTTGATAGAATCAGAACAGCTCAGTTTTCGAAACCAAAGAGCGACCGAGCACGACCGACTTATTTAAAGCTTGCGCTCACTCTCTTTTCTTCTTTAAAAGTTTTGTCGGAAGAAAAACTGGGAATTTCATGAAGCTAAACAGGAGTAAGGCAAAGCAAATGCTTCACTGCTTTTTCTTTATCAATCCTTCTAAAGCACATGCACGCACCAAAACTAACCAGTCACCTTGTGACCATAAATATACGACACTATGTGGTCCTATTGCTCATTTTTGCATCTCCGCAGCCTTAAGAGCGATTCATATGATCCTATTCTCGCCTCCCGTCACTCTGATCTCCGTCGCTCTGCGATTGAAGAGAGCGTTGTTCTAGCCGCACACGGACTGCGATGGGTTCCTGTTCGGGAGAAATTCAGTGGCGGTGTTGGTATCGTCCCTCGCGATTAACCAGCGGGGAGCTTTGCGACGTTGTCTCATGTGCGGTCGCATGGCTGTAGCCGGCTGAAGAAGTGGAGCCCTAGCGCAAGCACTGTGCAGCAACTCTCCATGATGTTCTGACAGAACTCAATGGCTATAAGTTGTATGGGAAAACTTTCCCCCAAAATTGAGCAGCGACATTATTGAAATGTGCCTACTGCACTCGCACTCTTCATAGCAGCCCTTAGTATTTGACTGTATTCTTTGGCAGTGAAGTGCTTTTTAATGCTTTCATTTCCGGCTCTTAAAGAACACCGAGGAGGGGGCATTCCTCCCTGCTTCGCAGCTTTGTAGTCGCTAGCAACGAACGCGTCATGTTGTACATAACGAGACGGTTCAGAGTAAACCCCAGAAATTGAGCCACTCTTCTCTGAGGTTTGGCATTTTCAAAATTTGGGGCCGTTGAAGGCAAACATAATTTTTTTTTTGCGTTTGGAAAAATAGGAATTACATTCAGCCTTTCTTCTCATTCACTAGCGTGTACAACCCGTAGTTGTTTCCTAAGTTCAATGATTCAGTTATTGATTAAAGGTCACTTTCAGGTAGAGAAGCCAGCCGAACAGGACGCGTACACAAAAAAAGGAATGCACAAGGACGACGCGTCCTCTCCCGCTTGTTTCTCTACCTGGTACCTTGCACCAACTGGCTCAACAAGCTACGCTTCTACAGGTCATTTTCAGTTTCTCGCAAGAAGTGAATAGCTTTCACAAACAGCGTCGAATATCATGAGCTATACATTAAGTGTCCTAAAAAACGTAAGTCGTAAGAATACAGTTAGAATGCTTGCAGATTTCGGGAACGGTCTGCAGCCGCATTGTCGTCTGTAGCTAGCCCACCAAGCAGTACGTCTTACTTCAGGTTTGTTCAGTCAAGAATATATTGATAGACTGACTTATTGAAATACCTCGTTATTGTAGGCCCTCGCGTGTATGTTACTGTGAACTTTTGAACCTTTTTTTTTACTATTAAAAGAAGAAGCAAATAAGCAAGGAGAAAACGTTTTATAATCCGCGTAGGGCGCTCCACGTTGAGCCGTCGAAACTAAATCAAGGAACTCGCTATAATAAAATAAAAAGTGGGCGGCTTCAACAAGCTGGAAAGACGCCCGTGCTTAGTTCATATTACCAGCCGATGGTCGTGGCCCCGCCGACGTGCACGCGCGTTTGTATTTTGTCGTATCTTGAGTCCTGTTTCGAGCGTTTGCAGTGTTTTTTCTCTTCCGAGAAACAATCACGTTCTGGCCAGTTGTAGAAGAGCCTAGCCGAAAATCTCCGTCCTCTGCCAGCATAATCTGAATAATTCATTATACCGGGAAATATGCCAATCAAATTCCTCGCCTCGCAAGGCGTCTTCCATGTATCCTCGACTCTTCGCTGTCCTCCGAGTCGCGTTCAAGGGCCATTGGTTCTATCCGCCATTTCACTTTATTAGTGTGGCTGGAAGAAAGAGAGAAAAAAAAGGCAAGAGAGGCGGGGTTAATCTAATGACGTACACATCTGGTTCGTTCTTATCGTAGCGCTCTGGTGTGCACACAAGGTTCAGCCGCCTAAAAGGCCCCTGAAGGAGGGATTTGTTAGTCCAACAATGAAACTCAGTTTGACAACCGGAGCTCTGTTTTTGTGTTTCAAATATGCTGACTGTGGCGAGAATTCTGTATTAAGGTCGTTTGATCTGCCTTTTTGTGTTCAGTATTTCTTCTCTTTAGTGTTTTTAATCTTTACCAACAACTTCTCTACAGGGCCGCTATTGAATGGGTGGCAGACAGGCAGTACTCTGTGCGAGGATATATTTTCGAAGTGCGAGCGTGAAACGGCAAAATGTGCGGTTTTTGCCGAAAGTAAAGATCCAAAAGATTGCGTCTGGGCTATGCTGTGTAGCGCTTCATTCACTGAGAGTGTTCCAAGTCTCTTCAAGGTAAGAGGCGTTCTCGTTCTCACCGGTCTAAAAGTTCCACAGATTCTACTTGGGTTCCACTGCGTGAATTAGAAGTATATCCATCGGGTTTTTTAGTTTTGACAAAGACAGTGCATACATTGGCGATGAGCGTGAATTTACCGATTGGAGCTTGCATATTTAAACTTTTGGATGACGTGAGTGTTTATTCTAGCATATTTGCGGCCGAATTATTTAGATACGTGAGGGCATTACGTTTATCTGATTTAGTGCAGATGCCTAGCTAACGGTAGCCTGTCTATTTGCTATTTACGAAATAACATTAACCTCGCAAAATATTTTCTTGATCTTTGCAGTTGAGACTAGCAGACTATTTTTAGCAAATACTGACGCTTCAATCTATAAAGTGACGTCACTCGGATGCGCAGTTGAGCCTAGGCAGGCTAATTTGTAGTGTATGTTTATCATCCAGGGGACGCTAATAGAATTTTTTAGAGAAAACAAAGTGAGCCACAAAATTTTTGAAAATTTTTTTGAGCTTCTCAAACGCTGTGAAACGAGGTCCGGCTCACAGGGCAGATTACGAAGAGCGATAAGAGAACTTGAATTTATTTAGACTGGAAGCTCAGAAGATGTGCTGAGCGCCGTGGTCGGTCCCGACCGGCAGCGCCGGTGATCCCAAATGGCAGTGGGGTTGTGGTGGCCCCACTACAATGCACCTGCGGCTGGTGCATAGACAGAGAGGTTATGACAAAAAGAAAGCGCAGTAATCGACGCACAGTCGGCACATAAGGTGCGCCGTGAGGGAAGGAATGGAGGCGGAAGGTACAAAGAGCTTGCCATGTAGTGGAGGTGTTTAGATCTAGATTGTCTAAGATTCATTTACATGCATTTCCATAGGAGAGCGCTGGGGCATTTGTGCATTTTTCGTCCATTGAAAATGGACCGTCGCCAACAGCACTATAAGCTACAACCTCGTGCTCAGTAGCCGAATGTCATTGCTACTGAGTAACCGCGCCGGAAATTACAAGTGGAGGGAACAATCCGGCTGTATTAAAAAGTAACAAGGTAACCATGCGGGCTAGTTGGTGTATTTCAGACATAACTTCACCAGCAAAAGCACAAGACACCAGGAGAAGAACCTGTGTTCTTCTCCTGGTGTCTCGTGCTTTTGCTGGTGAAGTTATGTCTGTATCAAAAAGGTTGGGCATAATGAGCGGAAGATCTGTGAGCACTTCGCCCATTACAGCATAATAATCATGTGCATAATCAATTGCCAACAGATTTTTCAAGCTGGAGCTGTACTTTGGGCTAAGATACTCATCGCAGTGTAGAGCGCCGGATAAATTTCGATAATTCCATCTTCTTGACTTGGAATGTTGGCAGAGGAGTCGAAATGTGGGCCACTTGGTACATATTTTTGACGAAAAGCAGCTTAAAAAAGACAAAGGACGAGAAGAGAAAGGCGCACAACGAAGACTGGACTAACAGCTGCGCTTTACTGAAAGAAGCACCTTGACAGCAAGGCTGACAGGGCATGCGCAGCACAACCAGCAACAAACACTGGACAATGACAAAAGGATAAATAGACATCTAATCTTTCACCAACTATTTTGAAAAAAAATTTTTTTTGGAAAAAAAATTAGTCGAAATGCAGCCGACATCCCCCGCCTGACTGGGTAAGTGAAAAAAAAAATTCAGAAGTCTTCCTTGCTGCCGCTGCAAGCTTTAAGAGTTTATCATTCAGAGAATGGCAAAAAAAAAAATGCTTAGCGCACTTTTTCCTAAATATGCTATTTGTGTTACCGCAGTATAGGTAACTTTTTCATAGCGCAAAACTCTATTAATAGACAATATACTCTACTAGGCTGGTTGGAGAGATGTTCTATGCCGTAAACAACTCCCTCAATTAGGTTGAAATTTTCCCATTTCAGGCCATTTTTCCCTGCACCAGCTTGGAAACTCTGCCAATTTGGCAACAGCGAGAGAAATCCGGCTGTAAAGATTCCCGGAAACTACAAAAATTTCTTTTCAAGCAAAATTCCGTCTCTCAAATCATCAAAAGAAGACAAAAATCCCCGAATTGAACACTACTGGCTGCTGCCTTCCTTTGGCCGAAAAGCTGATAACTCGAGTATGATTAACATTTCTGAGAAACTATTTTCTTGACAAAGTAAAACAATTTGTCCTGAAATGCTAGCTTTATAAAACTGCTCCCACGTATATCAGATCATTGTGCTTCTCCCATGCATCTTATATTTATGTAGACCAAAGGTTGATATGAAACTTTGCAAATTTTTTATGCTCCTCTATGTTGCCAAACAAAAATGAACTACAAGCCCCCAAATAAAAAAAAAATTCAGCAGCTCTGCGTGAGAACATGTAATTTCGCTGCGCTTTATAGAACTCTCAACATTGTACCCAATATCTGGAAAAATTGCCTTGGAAGTACGGTGCAATAAAGGCCCGAGACGAGAAAATTGCGGATGCCACTTGAAGCATAAAAGATGCTGGCGAAACAGAAAAAGCGGACGACAGCCCCAAACGCGGGTACTCCGCGTTCCTCGCCGAAAAAATGGGAAGCCCGGCCTTGTATCGCGAGCACTTTATTAGGCGTGTAAAGGCGAACAATAAAACTGCTGGCCTTGGGTGCGCGCCGCCCCAAGATATTTGGTTTTTCTTTTTTGAGCCAGGAGCGCGTTTTGCCAGTTTCGGGACGCCGTGCATTGCTTTGTGAATTGCGCACGTCAGCTATAGAAGAAAAATGAAACAAATAGAAAAACCCGAAATAAACGAGAATCCTGCCATGAAACAACTGCTGACCTTGAAAATTACAACGAGGTATCTAATATTGCGACAGGCCTCTTTAGCGGCCGCTTGCCCGAGCTTGTTTTTCATCGTGCCAGCGCCCCGATGAAAAACGCAATTTATGTTCTCAGTCGCTTCAAGCGCTTGGGTTTTGATATTTTCCAAAATTTCAGCACCAGTACTTCGATCGAGCAAGAAGTGATTTGTTGTCTTTAACTATTTTTTTTCTTGGAGCTCACAGGCCAGGGGTGCACTTGAAAAGCAGAAGCCTCACGACCCAACACAAGCGGGCTTAAGTGGGGTAGTGCAGGGTAGGGCATAACCCCTGGTCGACGCTTGGCCAACGTCACGACGTGTTAAACCGTCGGTTGCCGGCATTTTAATTAAGTTATTCCTATCCTATTCTTGTTTTGTGCGACTCGATAAACATGCCGCTTAACCGTAGGAATGCGTCTCCTCTAGCAAGCGTCCTTCACTTTGCACTGTTGACATCTAGTTTGGAGAATTTTCTTATTATCATAACTGTTCTTTGTTAGTTCACCAGGATGGGCTTGAAGAACTTATTGATGTGTGGTGATGTGTGGCTGAAATACAAAGCAAGCCCTTGGGACACCACACTGTCCTTACCATTACTGTTGCACGTAGTTGACTCGGCAGCTATTGTTAGTGTGGAGGAAGTGTGTATATGGAACCCGGAATGGATCACATGCTGACTACTTGTAGGTGGTAGATGTGTTCTTACCGGTAGGTGCCCGCAAGTGCACCCTCTGGAGTGTGTTCTGGAGGTGGCACCTTCCGTGCCAGGAAGGTGCTCTTAAGTTTTCCCGATCTCCTCCGATTCTTCAGAGGCATTGGAGGGTAGAGGCTTCGGACGCATGCACAGACGACGACTCTTTCGTCGAAAGAAGACTATACTGCTAGCGCAGTAAAAAGGTGTGCTCACTACTGCGAATTCAAAATAAATGTCTTAAACGAGGGAGTCTTAAAAAGCTATCAATGCCAAAATTTGCGATGCAATACTTATTTAAATTTATTGTTTATTATACTATAAGCCTCTCCCTCCTTGACCTCATGAGTTTGTTGCATTTTGTGAATGCAAACCCTGCTTTGTGTACCTGTGCGTTCCTCGTCTCTTATGAACCAGTTCATCATCATTTTTCTTCGGAAATATTATGGCTCCCCAAGTTACATTTTTCGACGTGCAGGCGTATTTTCTGAATATGTGGAGTATTTGTCATGTAATAACTGCGGATATTATCTTCGTCAACCTCACCTCGAAAGTATTTGCCTTGAAAATGAATTACTCAAACGTGTTACAGCATGCTAAATGCCAGTAGGGATGCCCTGGCACTAGGCTTGTAATATTACTGCACCATATCACCTTGCTGTTTAAAAATAGAAGTAATCCTTTCAGGAAAATTGGTGCTTTTTTTTACAAAAGTGCTAATAATAATTGTGCTCCTGATTACTGTAAAATTGTGCAGCTATTGTTCGAACACAAAGTTTTCAATGTTTATCTTTGCAGATAACACGCCAAATGTCGCCACCGGAAGGGAAAGTGAACACACAACAAGCATTTGGCTGTGATATATGACACTTTCTCCATCTTTCTACTACCACCGCGTTATCCGATGTTTATTTTTTTGGCTGCGTTTATTGCCTGAGGGCACAGTAGGGAATTGTTATACGAATGAAAAAGGTGTGCTAATCTAATGAACCCCAGAAGAAACAGTGACATGGGACCGGCGTCAAAGCAAGATAGAACGCCGCACTCTCCAGTGCGAGCCCCACAGCGGCCAGGTACGGGATCCTCTTTTGATATCAGTGCAGATCAGACCCTCAGCAAGTGGTGGATGTCAACTTGGACTTGCAGGGATCGTCACACAGGGCACCCTGATGTGCACATTTGTTTAGGGCTGCTCCATTTAAACCATTCACGACTGCCTAAAGGCTCGCGCCATGATCGATATGCTAGGCGCTTGAGCAGGTGTCACTGCCCACATTGAACCGCTTTACCTAGAGGTATTTGAGATCATCTCAATGCACAGATCAAGCTGACAGATTAAGACGACTCCGCAAGCATTCCTGCCATGCTCTGTCATTTTCTTACTGCCACATTTTGCTACCGGGGCTCGAAGAACCGAAGAATTATGTCGGAAACATTACGATTAATCTAAATCTCATCGTGTAAGTTTTGACCGCCTTTACGCATCATTTTAGCTGTCATTGACAGAGGACCTCATACTGGCCTCCAGGACAAATGTAGCAATTCTTTTCAGGCTGTTTTCGTCTTGCTTATATTATTACGTTAAAGGTATTTAGACTATTGCCAATGAATCGTTGAAGTGAATGCGTGTGAATTAGCACCTCTCCTCTCTTCGCATTTCCCTCCATCGCATCGAGAATTTTTTTCTTTTTTCCAGAAGCGGGTCAGGAGGAGGTGGGTCAGGCAGACGTCTCTATACTTCTCACACTTTGCAGATATCATTTGTCATTTCTGAGGCGATTAGCCCAAAACGACGCAAGAGAAGAGATAGGGACAGAGAAAAAGAGAGGGGGGGAGCTAACCAGAAGAGGGTTGCGCCTGGTTAACACTGCTCTGAAGTAAAGGGATGGAAGATCGTCTGTTGGATACCCTTCTGAAGTAATGACTAGAGAGAGCAGCGAAATGGCGAGACACATCTTCAAAGAGAGCGACCTCACAAAAAATATTAGCAAACCTCTATACGCGAACACAAAATCCGGCGCTTCATGAAGCGATAGGCAGTGCGTAGAACAGGTGTCGTCCGCGTACTCGTCTAGCAGTTCTTACGCAAGCTTCTTGTGAGAAATTAGAGCAATCTATGAACGAGCATTGCAACTTTGGGGGGTGGGTAGAAGATGTTAAGCATGTTCAAGTGGTGACTGTAAAGCGAAAGAAAAGCGTAGATATCGTAGAAAATAAAAATTGCGCATGAATTCCCGAGTAATTTTTTCCAATTAATAAAATATTCTAATAAAAAATTCAAAACCACGCCAGAGTTGAATGCAAGCGGACATTTATCGATTTTATGTGAAAGGGGCATGTTGAAGCTGACTAAAAGAACTTTCTGAGCGATCTCTGTCGCCCGAAGTCTTCGTTTATTGATATGCGGAGTTATTGAATCCGAAGCTAATTAAGGAAAGAACTGCCGCAGCTAGCCCACAGAGCGATTTGTCGTAAAGAAAAATGAAGCAGTAATCAGCCGCGCTGCTCAGCCATTTAAAACAGAACTCATTACCGCTGGACCGTTTGAATATGTCTCCATGTACGGCGTCGTGCAGCGTACTCATCGGCTTTTAATTTTTTCACGTGGAAGTAGAATTGAAACATATAGTGGCGTACTGGGGAATCTAGCGCAAGTTGTGGCGATGCGATGGGAGGGAATTGGGTGCCATTTGTGGAAATTACCCGGAGTTTTTTATACTTTACAATGATATACTCGCGGGGATTGCGCAATAGAGCAGCTTATGGAGAATAACAGGGACGACTTGGGCGCCGAAGCGAAGTGAGCTCATAATGATATGTGAGGAAATGCAGCGGTTCCGACGTATAAATTATGCGATCGCCATTTTTGGTACTGTGCTCTCCATATAAATTAATAATGTTTCGCTGAATGGGAAAAGTTTGAATATGGTATGCTTTTATCTCAGAACTGCGATTTTTTGTTGAAGTGAGACGGCGAAACAGCATGCAGATGAACGCATGAAATTGTTAAAATTTTAAAAGAGACAGAATTAACGGATGTCTTTGGTCACAAATTTTGCCAAACGTGCTTTAAGTGGTGAATTACCAGCAGTTATGGTCTTAACACATCATATGAAGTTTGAATTGTTCTTAGCAAATCGGGATTCAAATAGGCATGGCCACGCTGGAAATTCTAAGGCCATTTTTAATCTGCCAAATTTTGTGTCTAGGCGTCAATCTTGACATCTGCCGACACCATACCAGCTGAAAAGTGACAGCCAGCGTTAAATATCGTAGAATGAAAGATTTTAAGACTAAAAACAGGAATATCATTCCTGCTAGAAGTGGCCCTGGCATTCGACTGCTGATCACAAGGTTGCGGTAGCGATCCAGACTGCGGCTACCCTATTTCGATGGAGGCAAAATGGAAATGATGCCCATGGGCTGTGCGATGTCAGCTCTCGAAAAAAGACCCCATGCGACTGAAATTAATCCGGCTCCCTCAAGTACAGCGGCATTCACAGTATATGTGTCGATTCGGAACGTTAATACCATACTAAGGTATTCATAATGCGTAAACTGTTTTGTTCTGCGAACTCTACTAATAACTCTTCCTTGCTATTGCTGGAACCCATCCCATATCCCCCCTTTCGTGGCCTCCTGCCTGCCTTTAACAGCAGCCCGCCGAGCTACATGATCTGTTCGTTCCTAAACCAAGCGTTTGAGACCACTGCAATTTTGCCTACCTGGGCACTGAAGTCGCCCATCAGTGCAGTGTATCACGCTTATATCATACTCGTTGCCCATTCTACTTCATAAAACATTTCGACTGTCTCGTGGTCATGACTGGATATTGGCGCGTAAGCATGCGTAACCTTCAACTTGCACCTCTTATTAAGCTTTTTAGGTGGTCCGGTAAAAAAATAGAGAGAAGGAAAAGAAAATAGTATAACAAAAATTACTGTGTCGTCTCTAAACACGCAAAAATACATTTGCGTAACGTGAAACACGCATGGTAAAGCTGAATGCTGTTTATTCTTTAAGAAAGAGAGAGGCTCAGTGAGAGTAGAGTAGTTGATGCGCGCTTGTTTTCCACGCACCTGTTCTGTAACTGATGAACGTCATCTGTTTTCGTTTTGTGGCAGGGATGAATCGCCATGCTTTAGCCTCAAAAGAACACCTACGCTTGCCGTGAGGCTGCACTTGAACGCGGCTGTAGAAGTAAACAGTTCTCTTTTGTCGCACGGCTGAAAAATAAAAGTACGAACCGGGCTGAGAGGCGTCAGAAGCCTCTCAATCTGCGCGAAAGCTTAAAAATAAATTCGCCTTAGTTTGCAGCTCATCAACACATATGCTCAAAGTATAAACGACTGCCCTCGAGAGACTTCTTGATATTCAGGGTATCGTTGTTTCACAGTGAAAGAGGACCTCAGAGCGTTTATATAGACCAGGCTTTTTTCTTTAAATTTTTCGGAACATCACGTCATTACGAAAAGCGATGACGAAACCACCATCCTAATGCCATGTCCTATCGCGATGGAAAGAAACGCGCCTCGGCTCTGCTTGGTTCGCGTTTCTTTGCATCGCAATAGCACGTTAAACAAAATGCTAACCCATGCTGTCCGCTCCCCACTTCCCCTGAGCCCAAAGAAGTGTGCACAGAAAAATTGTTCTGGCGCCGAACGCTGCAGCTTAAGAGCTGTCCTGGCTATGGGGTGTCCTTCAGGTAAGCTCACATCTTATAAAACGTATCTTGTAGTTTGTACAATGAAGCTTCTTGAAAAAAAAGTATGCGCAATGGCTTTTCGCACAGCTTGTGATGATATACGTTTGTTTCCTATCTCGAGGCTAATTTTTGCTGATGTCATTTGGCGGGGCAAAACTGCTCACGGCTCACAGAGAAAGGCGCCTTAATCCATTGCTTTTATTTACTGTTTAAGGGAATTGAACAGTACAAGAGGGCAATTAACACATATTTCTGGTTCGAAAGGGAAAAAGACGAGTGCATTTGCAAGCCTAGCGAAAGAGGTGCCTTGATCGAACAAAGGTGAGCCGATACACTATAATTAACAGCGTAGGTTTTCTTTGTCACTAAAATAAACGCAGGTGAGGTACCACCGACCGTACGTGCTCTGATTTGTGCGATCGAGGAGACGTGTCGGAAGTAAGATTTCGCTGTATAGGCGCGCTCTTACGTGTAAACAGCACGGCCATGGGAGAGCCATGGGAGATGCTAAGACAAGTTCAAAGAATAGTGAGACCACTACTGTGTTCAAGCACTAACTGAAAGGGAGAAATGTTGCTGCAAAATGAAGCAGAGAACGAAAAAAAAGGAAGGGAAACAGGAGCGTGTTTTTGTCCCTTGAGTAAACGCGCTTTTTCTCCGGAAGTACTAACGTCGGCCTCGGGTACACGGTTTAAACTTGTCCATCTACGTCTCAATTTTTTTTCTGTGTTTACCTACTTTTGAGCGACTCTTAAGTGAAGAGATCGTGCAACACGGTACACCGTACTAGAAGTGCTGCTTTCGTAACTTGCAATATATGTCGAATGTGCTGTGTTCTTGTACAAATTAAGAAAAGAACAAGAAAATGAAGCAAGGATTTTTTTTTTGTGCTCGCTTGTATTACTATCAGCAGAGTCTTTTCAAGCACCTCAGAGCAGTTTAAACTGCTGCCAAAGTAAAGGGGAGAATTAAAAATATCCTCTTGTGGTGGGGATAGTGGCACTCTTTAGGTAGAGGCTTCTTACTAATTTCTGAGAACTTGGTCCTCTGCTGCTGAAAAGCCAGAAAACAGTACACAATCCTTGGGGTATATTGAAGTGGACGGGGTTTTCATGATGAAATAGTTGGAATTGCTGCAAAGTTAAAAGATCGTTTCCGCCAAGCCTGCCAGTAATGTGTGCGAATGGACTTAATGTGTTTGACTTGGTACACTGGCCTGCAGATATGTGCATTCAAGCTCACTATTGTTTCTATGGATAGTTTTCGTATCGTCGTTAACATACCCTCGTTGCACTGAAATTTGCATTCTTAAGTGAGACTGGATACCCAAAAGCATTAAATCAAGCTTGAAAAAATGCTCAACGCAATTTTCTGCAGGCTTGGAACCGACTCATTAGTCTGCTTATTTTATTATGAGCCGAGAAAGATTGATAGGAATAGAGAAAATTTGATAAATGCATCATAGAAGTCAGAAGCCATTTGAAGAACAGACAGAAACAAGATAAGGAGGTGCCTTAGTTATTGCTAGCACTGGTCAAGAAGACATGTTATAACACGTAAATGTCCATGAAAAGAAAGTTGACATCTCCAGAGGTAGCACTGACAATTGAATTCAACGAAAGAGGCGCTTTGTTTGATATAACCTTATTCGCAATGGCGAAGCGTGTCCATTCACTTGTTCTTTAATTTTAAATTTTAATAAAGTACAAAGCTTACTGCAAATAATGAACCTTTAATTTTCTTCGGCTTGATAGAACTACAGTGACAATAGTAATATTTTTTAATCCTCCTCATATAAGACAGTTTTCATACGGATCTAAAGAATTGAAGAACCACTCAATTCAGCAACAGTGACATGCTGTTTTACTTTTAAGCCACAACTGAAATAGCGATAAATGGCATTGAAAAAAGTTTAGCTAGAGTTATCGCTGAAAATTGGCATATGGTTGACCACTCTGACCTCTCTGTTCTTTGAACACATAATGGATTGCATCTGCTAACTTTTTTATGTTAAGAACTAGGCTTCTCATAACTATGTGTTTCGGCTCTCGGCGAAAACAGCAGATGACAGAAAGAATAAATAAATAAAAACACACTGTGTCACTGGAGCTTTCCCACACTCTTCGCGACAATAAACACCACTCTGTCGGCTCCCACTCGGCAGCAGTTTTCTTTTGGCGAGCACTGCTCCCCGTTTATTTTTTTTCCTGCTTTCTCTGTGAGCTGCTGTCACTCGAATTACCGTTTACGACCTACTTGTTTTGAGCGGATAAACTCCTTAACGCCACGGTGACCCACTCTCACTGCTTCACAGAAGATTTGCTACGTCATGCTTTTATGAGCTATATACCGCACGTCGGGAAATGACTACAAGACGTGAGGCGCTAAACCACTTTCCATGCTTCGAGGCCCAGGCCATTGCTGTACATCTTGCTCTACTCCAACACGTAGAGTATATTTGCGAGAAAGTTTAAAAGGAATGCTTAGTTCACTCTGAAAACATTTATGTATACTTCTGCACTCAATTCAAACCTCCATTGCAGAGATTTTTGGGGTAGGAGAAAACTGATAAAAAAGAGTTGTTATAACACGTTTCTGTCTTTAACGCAACCAGAAGAAAAGCTCTGCACTGCGAGCGGACGTACGGCTCTACCCTTCAAAGCTTCCTCTTATAAGCCATGAATTGCAAAGTACTCAAATGAAATGAAGCGATATAATGCGTGAAATTAGATTTGCTCGAGCTTCCACATTATTTTCTGTGCGATTGTTTGACTTCTGATACAAAAGAACAACGTTGAATGCGCGTGTTATGACTCTATGCTGCCAACGGATGCGGACAAAACATGTTGATGAGAAGTTGTGTGTTTAGTGCTTCATTGCTTTGCTGGAACTCAGTTAGACTGGTCGAATACAAAAAAGAGAAAGTATGCCGTTTCCATTTATGAGATTGTAAACTGGTTTTGAGATGCAATAACAGAACGCAAAGACGAAGCCGGCGACGTCAAACAAGCTGTAGCTGTGAAAGTTGCATAAGGCAAGTATAATGGCGGAAATCGGGTTAGGCATTGGTTACAGAAACTTTGCATTAACCACAGAACAGTTCAAAAATTAGCAGTGGCTTAGCTCGGCTATGCCAGGATATAAGTAGCGCGAGCTACGCTTAGCCGCTGAGCAGCAATTGCCGCTGAGCAGCAATTTCGCTCTCCTTCTCCATGGCTATACCACACTGGCAAACGCCCCACTATATCTATATCCCCACTGGTACCTCTGCGCATGCGCACAAAATGAGAGGCGCTATTGGCAAGCGGCTCCGGCGCAGCGTCAGACTTTGCTACTGCGCAAGGGAGGCGCACAGCTGGACACGCGCCGGCACCAGTGCGTCTGCCGCGGCTATGATCGGCGGCTCCGGCGCGCCAGCTGTGCGCCGTGTTACGTCACATCTCGAGCATGCGCCGCACGGCTCTCCAGGAGCCACGCGAAACTGCTCAACCTCGGCTAGTGTAGCTCACGCTACAAAAAGTACACCACGGAATATAAGTGATAGTGGTTCGCTTTAATGTAATGACATCCTTAGTACTCAATGTCGCCGCACTTAGCAATATTGTTCTTGCTGAAACGCTTGTTGTATAACTTTTGTGAATTTATATGCATGCGTTTTTACGTTTCACAAAAATTTCACATTTTAAACGTGAAACTTCCTTGATAGAAATCAATCACGTATATTCATACTACATGAACGGCATTTTGGGTTGCTTTTAACCGGTGCTAACATTTCTATCTTGGGAACACCTCTCTAAGAAAGAAATTTCTCACATGCTGGAGAATCACCTACGAAATCGTGCTGACAACGGGACAGGGACTAGAAAATACCAAAATAAAAAATAGAAGAATCCTCTGAGAAGCGGTACCGGCACTTATACTTGTTGCAGCGACTGGTGCACTTTTTCATAAAAGGCGTTTAAATTAATTTAGAACTCAAACTAATGACGGTTACTTCTATGATATCCGGTCGCACCGTCAAAGCCGCGCGGATGGAATTGAAAATATACCGGCTGCAAGTCAGACCATGTCGGTTTCGTTACACGGGTGAAAACTCCGAGGTCTTCATTTTTTGTGTGTTAACTGTCCAGATGGCGACTGACAGTGGTGTTGTGCCGCACAACTCAGTCGAATTTGTTTCCAAGCTGTGACTTCGACAATCGCCGTAGTATTAGCCACAAAGGTCAAGTAAACGCGCGTGGGTCTGTATTGAACTTCGTGCAGGTGCATGAAAACTAAAAAAAAAGCCTGAAGGGCGCACTTAAGCTCCGCCTTAAGGATATAACGCGATAGCTTCATAGGGTTAGTTCCCATATATTCAGAATTGCTCATTCTCTACTAAATGAGACAGGTAAAGGAGAGTTACCGCTGTCGCAAGTGTACCTGTTTCAGGTGTATTCGTATTCACACTGCACACACATTCATAATCTTGTTCACGCCGAACATGTGCAGAAGAATCGCATGTCGAACTGTTGTTTATAGGAGGCCTGCAAAGCTAGTTGTATTTAAGTTCTGTACCTAAGTATTTTAAAACTGGCAGTAGTGTAAACTTTGTCCCTGAAAAAAAGAATCAAGGTTCTTGCAAAAGCCAAGAACGAAAGGCGAAACATTTTCCAACACTGGGACTTGAACGTTGGTCGTCTGAATGGCAACGGAAGTGACGTCAAATCACGAGGTGAGGGATGCACAGAGTTGCCCAGCGCCAAATTAGGTTTTTAGGCGCTTAATTTTAAGGGTCCCCGACCAGATTTGGTCATCTCAGAAAAGAAGGTGAAGTGAGTAGAATGGTGGCTACGATTACCTTCGCGAAACATATAGCCGTCCTTGTTTTGTAGCCATGTAAATATTTAAACCGCAGCTCACTCACACTGTCTTCTGAAATCGTCCGGGTTCATCGCCGGCGCATATGTCGACAAACGCGCGCCTGCGCCCACGTAAGGCTGTGTGTTGTTTATTGGTCGATCATCCTGACAAACAGGTGGCGTGCTTCCCTGGCCTCAAGGCACCTGCGGTCGCTGACAGTAATGTTTAGAAAGGAAATTATTCCGTTCAACCAGCCCACACTAATGCGCTATCACTGAATCGATCGATACAAGCAAATGAAGGATCGCATTTAAATTATAATAATTCCATTATGCATTTGCTGGGTTCTCATGTAACCAACGAAAAGGAGTTAGTTCTAGTTTTCTCAGTAAACTAAGCCATTAGCTGCGAAAATGCGTAGCCGGACCTCTATGCCATTGAAGAGCCGGGCTGAGTCAAATAATACAAATGCTCTCTGCTGCCTTTACTTTGGTGCAAGAGACGCAGAAGCAAACGAGCGGAGCGGAGTGGTTTGACTCAGGGAATCGGGTGCTGCAGATGGCTCAGAGCCAGATCCGCTGTGAACCAGATCGAAAACTGAATCCAGCACGCCTCGCGGGTGCCTTTGTTGACGTCAATGCACCTTTCGCGTTCATGTTTATGTCGACGTTTATGTAGTGGGACGGGGACTACGCAATTTTCAGCGAGCATGAATGTTTATTATGCGTTCTGCAGTTACTCATGCCACTCGAGAGAGATAGCAATCGTCTAAGTGCAGTTGACTTTCACAATATTTATGCTTGACAATATTGCTTGAGTGCCATCTTAAAATCTGCTGCTTCTTCCTTTTCCATGACCATAATCCATTTGCTCACTCGGACTGCTCTTTCCCGCTTTGCACACACTTGTCTGAGGTCGCCACTCACTTTGCTTCCAAGCGGGCGAAATGCACTCTAGGCTGAAAATTTGGGGCACACTGAAGCTACACCTTAAGGGTATTGCACTACAGCTGTAAGGGTTATTTGCTACTTTCTTTTTTAATTATCACGTTTTTCAAGCTGACACACACACACTCACTAGCGTACATTAGTAGACATTTAGGACGACGTGAAACAGCACAAAACACACAAGGTCTCCCTTTAAGCAAGTCGAACGAACGTGTCACAATGGCATAGGGGTAGCGTGCGTAACTCGGAACACAAGGGTCATGTGTTTGTTTTCAAACTAATTAACATAATTTTATTTCGAGCTTAACTAAGTTAGTTTACATCCTTATATGTCATAGTGGCATTTAAGCAATGCTGATACTTCGTAATAACAATTTAGATCGTGTTTGAATCGTTTTCATTCCGCAGCTCAGCGTGTGATGACACAACCCTCTCGGCCAATCCTGAATTAGTGTGACAGTGCGCGCTCCTTTGCCTTCGAATGCTCGCTTTTAGAGCTGTCGCGTTAAAGTGCGCACGGCGCTCAGGTGAGGTCAGGGTGTGGAGAGGTTTGCTGGAACTTTTCGACGGAAAACAAGTGGTGTTGTCTTTAGAAAACAATTTTTCTGGTGGCGAAGTGTAGTAGATTTATTCAATCGATGGACTGTCGACCCAACAGTAATCGCAGCATTTCTACATGGCGACTCTTTTCAAAGGACTCAAGTGTTCATCGGCGTTCGCGAAACGATTTTTTATAAGGCAGCGGTAAGGATGAGAAATAAAATGCTAACTGGAAGAGCAAATGGAAAAAAACCCGGACACATTAGCTTCGCCAATACCTTTTATGAGTACTACAACGCGTACGTGTTCGCATTATTCCATACGCGACATGTTGATACGTGCTTGAGAAAACGCTGAACGATGAGTGGGGTAAAGAAACAACAGTTTTCAAAGAAAACAACAAAACCAAGAGATCAAAGTGTGCGTTGGATGATAGGTGCTGTGACAGATACATCGTGAATAAACATCTACTGTACCTAGGCAACAAGGTATATCTGCACATGATATGCCAATTTTTTTTATTAACAATAGCTAGGCCTAACTTCGTGCTCAATGTACGGTTTAAATAGTCAAGTGCTATAACGCCTAGCCGCAGCTGCACGCTTCGTCCAAAGACTCGTGTTTTAACTCGCATTACCAAACCACAAATTCTGAAGTTGTTACTCACACTGTCGATAATTTCCTCGCCGTGACCAGCGGTAAAGAAGCAGTGCCTACGCTGCTTGAACGTCGCGCTTACGAAGTGCTATAATCCTGCTGCTATACCACCTCAGGAGCGTCTTCGGTAGACAGGCGCATGGTAAACTGCTACAGTATATTACCTTATTCAAATGGGTCGGACCCATCTACTAAAGACGCCCTTGACAGTGGGCGCTGTGTGACTGTACCCATTTCGCTAGCTCTCTTGTCACATTTCCTTGGTGTCTTTCGTTTCAAGTTCATAATACCTTTGTTCATACTTACTCCTACTCCTGTGGCAGCACCTGCATCAGCAGCGTGCGAACGCGTTGCAGTTCACACCGCTGCTGAACTGCTGCATGCTGCGTAAAAATGCAGTATGTTCCGTGTAGGAATGCTTCACGCCACGTCTTTAAGTCAAGCTGTGTTCATTCGCTGTGTACTATATGGCACTATTTGTGGAATCGGCGCGTTCTGTGAGTTGTTTTGTTTCGCTTTGTTGAGTAGCTGCTACTGAAAGGTCATTCCTATTTTTGCCCGTGCAACGAGAGAGAGGCTGAATTAAGATCTAGCGGCAAACGTGCAGCTGTTTTTTGCACTGCACTTTTTTTCCTACTACGTCGTACCCCAGTCTACAGATGCATGAGTTGGCGAGAGTAACATTTGATGACTCGCAACTTAACGATGTTTATTTTCTCTCGTTTTGTTCCAATTCTAAGTGTTGAGATATTCAGAAAAAGAACACAGTGACAATGCACACTGTAAATAAATGCGTTCAAGCCTTTTTCTTGCTAGGCTTGAGAAAACAAAGACGGATAATAACCTAGAGAGTAATGGTTTATGTGTGGAATTAAAAGAGATTATCCGTGATGCTACTTGGAGGAGTGCCCTCCACAGTTAGCAAGGCTGAGCGCGATTAAGCTGCACACCGGGAGTAGAGGCAAAGCTTAGCCTGTTAAGCTTCTAGTGCGCACTTCGCACTTTATCAGCTGTGCTCTACGACGGCACCACAGAACAAAGCAACGGTTTCCCTTAGGTGGTGCAGAGTTTCGGCCGCTGGGCAATCCTGATATAGATGAGTGATATTAGCAGAAGCAGGAGCTCTAGACTGAAATACAGACGTTAATTTTGTGCTAATGATGATTCTTTAGGACCGACGCTGTTTTTTCGTAAATAAACGGAACTTCGAGATTCAAACGTAAGATTCAATAAAGTCACGAATGCTTATGAAGCACCTTTGTTATTTTGGACATAGTGAGACCCCATAATTTTGATTTTGTTCTCCGTACGACCTACGACCGTTAAGTAATACTGCCTATGACCGCTAGGTAGTTTTTCACTTACTTTTGATGCTGTTTCGGTTTCATCAAGTGAACGATGACTGTGAGTGTGTTTGAACTCTAGCTCGCATGAGTAGCAGAAAACCTGCAGTACAAGTGCCGATGCGTCGTTTTTTGTAATTATAGCACTTGAAGCAGGCTGGTTTAAATGCTGTATAGTGAATTAAAACAATGTATCAGTGATTATATTGCAGCTTTTCTGTCTCTCACGTGAACTAAAGTTCAACTGCACGTCACGGCAATCGTTCGGGTGATGGATATAAAACATGAGAGAAGAAATTTAATTATAAATTATTTAGCGGTCGTAGGCGAATACCACGTGGTAATTCATGTATCCTAATGTCTAAAACATTTTTTAAAAGAAAAAAGCAAGCAATAAAATTTGGTCTCTATAGTCCTTTAAAGTTCTGAATCATTGTTCATCTGGTGCTAATTATCCGGACACGCGCCAGGGAGGCTGGCGTCCCGTGTATAACAACACTGCAATGGAGGATGATGGGCCCAGGATCATTATTGCTCTCGGAGGCCAGGAGAGGGTTAGCGAGACTCGATCGTCTGTCGGTTCGCGTCACCGGAGTCGGAGGAGCTACGGAGACGTCAGCTGCAGTGTCGCGGCAGTGGCAGAGAAGGCCCGCCGCGGTGCGGGTCTTGGCAGTTAGTTCCCGGGGCTGGCTCAACGCGGTTCAGCAATGAGCCAAAGACGAGCCCTGGGCTGTCTTTTTTGTTGTGTTCCTCAAGGAGTTTATGGTACGTGCCCACTGCGGGAGATCGTCCAAGACAAAGACGGCGACTGACAGACGCTCAAAAACGTTTTTCAGGTAAAAAAAGCTCCTTCTTCTGCTGCTCACCCGCACTACTCTGCTAACCAGATCATGAGAGGCTTAATAGTGTGCTAGCTCTTCCGATTACTGCTACTTATCCTATGTGCGTCTGTGAATGAAAGGTGTGTCCTCGACAGAGTTCCGCTCGCCATCGAAATGCCAGTTTTTTTTAAGTGCCGATAAGAAAACAAAAGGAAAACGATGAGAGCAGACGGGATCACCCCTATCCATTATAGTTGTCTATTCAAAAACAGAACATAATTTCTTACACAACATATATACATAAGAGAGCATACATAGCGGAAGAAACATAACAGAACATACATAGCTCTTATTTTACTGAAATGTACAGTCCACATTTTCTTTGCCTGATATTGCACTGCAGATATAAAGTCTACGAAAGGTCTCCTTTTAATACCATTTATGACTATACTTTGCCCCTATCTTATTTTAGCTTTCTTACCTGCAACTCTGCAAAAAAAATAAAAATAAAGCAACACTTAATTACATTACGTGTTGAAAATGAGAGAGCATTAAATTTTGAAGTCCGCTCGGCCTGCTTCTCCTCATCCGTCATTGCTGCTCATCCGCCGCATACGCTGAGCCTGTACATCTGTCGACACTCTGTGTTCAGCGACATACTTCCGTGCTCGCTATTTCGGCCAGCGGACAGTTTCCACTACGGTAGACACACGCGGCGTTGATTATGGCTCCATTCGAAGCTGATATGCGGAGGTGTCTAGACAGGTCTGGACGCAATTAAGCGATGCTGTCAACTGCCGCCGCTCGGCCATGTCACGTGACCAACCCACTTTCCAGCTGTCAGCGAAACTGTCAGCTCAGCCATGTCACGTGGCCTCAAGACGTCACACACCCCGTCCACCAATCCGCTTTCGCCATGTCACGGGACCCTGCGACATCGTAGCTGCTTCGACCAATCAGCAAATGTTATGACTAACCACGCTATGTTTTTCCGTGATGAGGCTTCGAATGGTATTGTATTAAAGTGACTCCTATAAGTGCGCGGACCGTTTGCAAAGCGTCCTTGAAGATTTTTCATTTCCCAGCATTGCATAACGAAGACCATTTCTTTCCGATAACTGTGCAATAATAAGGTCAATTGGAGCCAACCAAGACGGCCATGTCATTTAATACTCTCCGTGAAAATTCAACACAGCAATCAGAATGTAAGTTTCAGTTAGACGGATGGCTGAAAAGCTGGCTTTTGATCTAAGGAGTCAGATTTTTGAAGGTGGTATTATATATTGCGACCAAAAAATTGTGGCGTGCTCCTCACTGACGTGACCATTGCATATTCGTGCCTTTATGTTTCATTCGATGTAGTGCGTGCCTTAGGAGAAGTCACAACATTCAACACAGATTTCGGATTTTGCCTTGGGCATTAACATATTGTGTATGCAAGGGTGAGATTTGGAGCTGTATCCTACCCGCCGTGGTGGCTCAGTGGTTGAGGCGCTCGGCTATTGATCCGGAGTTCCCGGGTTCGAACCCGACCGCGGCGGCTGCGTTTTTATGGAGGCACAACGCTAAGGCGCCCGTGTGCAGTGCGATGTCAGTGCACGTTAAAGATCCCGAGGTGGTCGAAATTATTCCGGAGCCCTCCACCATGGCACCTCTTTCTTCCTTTTTTCTTTCACCCCCTCCTTTATTCCTTCCCTTACGGCGCGGTTCGGGTGTCCCCCGATATATGAGACAGATACTGCGCCATTTCTTTTCCCCGAAAACCAATTATTATTATTATTATTATTATTATTATTATTATTATTATTATTATTATTATTATTATTATTATTATTATTATTATTATTATTATTATTGTTATTATTATTATTATTATTACTTTTATTGTTATTATTATTATTTCTTCTCTACTCTTATTCTGTGAATGGTAGGCCGCTGCCCAGGGTTGATGAAATTAATGACCTCGGCGTACTTTTCGACCGTAGCCTCAGCTTCTCCTCTCATACAAAACGCATTGCTCTACGGGCTATGCGTACACTCGGCTTCATCTGCAGGCTTTCGAGAGAGTTTCGATCCCCACTTCCTTTCTTAAAGCTCTACCTCTCCATATGCTTGCCGCTTTTGGAATATGCGTCTGTTGTTTGGAACGGCACTTGCCAGTCGAACTGTGAAAAAATCGATAGAGTTCAGCTAAAGTTTTTACGCATATTTCAACATCGGTTTTCTTGCAAAACTTCCAGCTCTCGTCCCAGACGGAGTAACTCACTGCAGCTTCCTTCTCTTAGCTGCCGTCGCGTGAGGGCAGATATAATTTTCTTGTATAAACTTCTTCATGGTCACATTCTATGCCCTCAGCTCCTAGCGCGTATCCTTTTGCGTGTACCGCGAAAGAGCATAAGGGAATTCAGACCATTCCAAGTTTCTGCGCTCCTGCACTCCCTCTCCCCTCTGGACAGAATGCAAAAGTTGTTTAATTCTCTTTGTCCTCACCTAGATATATTCGAAAATTCTCTCCCTTCCTTTATATTGGATGTCCGTGACGTTCCACTTTGAGCACTCTTTTTCTCATACATAACTTCCCCTTTCATGCATTTTGTCTTTACTACACTTGTGCGTTTGCACCGGTATTATATTGCTTTTTTCTCTCCTTAATTGTTCATCACGTGTACTTGTTGTCATTAATATTATTTCTTTAATACTGTATACTCACGCCTGATTGTCTGTAACGCGTTCACTAATTACGTTTCTTATTGTGTATGATTGTATTTCTAGTTTGTATTTCAGAGGTTTCATATTCGTTCATATTAGTATTGGCTTTATTCTTGTTTGTATTTTGCTATATGCTGTACTTGGCTGTTATCGGTCGTTCATTCTCTTTGTTTATTGTTTCATTAGTTATTTATATGTCTGTTGCCTGTTCTAGCTGTTTTCATTTACCGCTGTTTTCGCTTTTTTGCTTCATGCTTGCTGTCACGCCTAGTTTATGTCTTTTTTTTTCTATCGCCTTGACTGCTGCATTACCTCCCCTGAGTGTCTTCCTTTGTAGTGAAATAAATTTACATTTTGTGCGTGTGAATGGTGTACCAGCACCAAGACCTTTGGGTTGTTCCTGGGCACCGAAAATAAAGATTGATTGATTGATTGATTGATTGATTGATTATTATTATTATTAATATTATTATTATTATTATTATTATTATTATTATTATTATTATTATTATTATTATTATTATTATTATTATTATTATTATTATTATTATTATTATTATTATTATTATTATTATTATTATTATTATTAACTGTATCCTTAAGCAGCTGGCAAACATCACCAAACAGGGTTTCATAAATTGTCATGAAAAGACATTTTGCTGTCAATGCCATTTAAGCCTGAGCTGAGTAATACCTTCAGAGGGCATAACCTTATGGCTCACCCTGATGACACGAGCTTTTCGCACCCTTCACAAATTTATTCCTTTCTTATAGGATACTCTACTTGTCCCAATATTATAAGTCGTTTGTCTGTTAAAGGCGCTATACAGTGCTGTCGCCCCCCCACCCCTTCTACTTCGGTTGTGGGTATTACGTAACGCATAATAACACTTTTTGCGAGTGTTTTGTCCTTTAATTGCTGTTTTGTCACCAGTTGTGCGTAGGAACTTCGTCGCAGTTCTCTAAATGACCTCTTTACATGTACAATGCTGAGAAGAACAAACCAAATCAAAGTCGGGGAAGCACCCATGCTGATAAAGGACGGATTGACGGCGGTAGCAATAACTACTCAATTGCCAGGGTATGCACCAGAAACCACGCATACGTATGCATCGATGAACAAAGGTATGGCAAAAATACATTTCGTAAACTTATGCAGGACCATGAAACATGTTATTGTGAACGTTCAATAAGCTGCGTGATGAAGTTAGTACAAAAATTCTAAGCTACGAACCACAACATTCATCCTTCCCTTCCCCGTTTTAACTGTTATTGTTACTTTTAACTTCCAAGAGAGCGGGAGCGTAGCAGGGGATGACAGAAGATCAGGGATACAATCAGAAGTTTGTGGGGATAAGGTGGCCACAGCTGACTCATTTCGATAGGGTTAATTGAAGAGATATGGGAGAGGGCTTTGTTCGGCACTGGGCGTAGTTAGGCTGATAATGGTGATGATTATGGCATTATCTTTAACTGGGAATGCAGACCCACAGATTCCTGCTGGCAGCATCTGTTTATCGTTAGACTCTTTTACTCACGCATTACAACTGAGGCCATTTTGTGGCGTTTGGTTTGGAGCCTAGAAATTAGGGGTGTTAAAGTAAAGGTAAGGAAGACATTCCGGGTGCGGAGCGTTAAAAAGATGGAATTGCGCTCCCGTCCCTGTGGTAGTACAAAAATAGATTGAAACAGCTTGATGCAACAGCAGCAGCAGCTAATTATTCTGGTCTGGCCGTAAAGAATAATCACTTGTGTGCGATTTCTTGTTCACAGCACAGGGCCGGACTAAATAGGTGTGTCATCATCTTGTACGAAAAACTCATGTTCACATGCGTTCCCTGCCGTGAACCAGGTAACAGAGGGCTACCAGGTATTGAGGACGATGTCTTTTATATTGAGCAGACAGACAATAATAATGAGAAACGTTAAGCAAGACGCGGTAAAACGCACGACATGACTCTATCCTCAAAGGCTGTTATTGAGAACTCATTGTTCTACGAACACAAGTTGTCATGATGGAACATAGTTCTGTTCCTTTGAAATTCTTGTTTCTGTGTTACTTGGAAGTGCCCGCTGGAAGTTGAAGTTCATTGCTGCCACTCAAGTAGATTCGTAGAGGTTAGCATACCAAGCCAGCAATACCCACAGACCTGAGCACCAGCTGTTTTGGAAAATTTCCATGAGCCTTCCAAAAAATGTTCAGGTCCTCCGCCAGATTTCACCTTGAGCGTGAACTCTACGCTTGAGATATACTAGCAGAATCCTCGGTATGTACAAGCCGACACCAAACAAATTCTTAAACTTAGGTTTTCTTCCATGAAAAAGTAAAACGTCTGGCTGAAATTACTAACAGCGTTACGCCGCTTGCCTGACTGCTGTCGTGATATGTCAGGCTATTCACATATAGTAAGCACGCTTCTCTGCAATCTCTCACAGTGCCATGAGCATTACTTTCGGCTCAACTGCCTCGCATAACAGCACGCACTTTCTCGTGAAATTTTATAACACCGAAAAAAGCCACGAAAGAGTGCAGTGCCGACGTAGCACAGCACGTGAGAAGTTCTGCGTGTTGCGGAGGATGAGAGTGCCTAGCATCGCATGCCTCATTCGCAGGCAGCTGCTTTGATATGCACGAAGCGTGCGCCCGGTAGCACGTCTGGAACGAACGCTTCTCGCCTGCCTGGAAGAGGGAGAGGGGAAAGGGCAAGCAAGGACAGCTATTAATGAGCAGCTGGTGGCGTTACCTTGAGGCTGGCATGTGGAATGGACGAGTGGGGAGCGCTAACTTTGTTCGACGCTCTGGTGGGAACCCTTTGGGTAGAATTCCTACTGACCGCTCCCTCATTAGGGCGTCTAAACTTCAAAGCCCTCCCAACTTGCGCCACATAACTGAAGAAGAGTTTCGCGATATGGATGCAGCATTTCGATGTATAGCGCTGTGGGTGTTATTGTACGAGAGCCCTAAGTCCTCAAAAAGTATACGTATTTGCAACATATATAAGCTCTTGTGCCGTATACACTTTTGATGCCTATGGTATTTTTTCACGCTTATTGAGAAGTGCGCACGCTGAATAATCTACTTGGGTTTTCAGAGGGCATTAGGCTACTTCCGTTGCTGTGACTGACAAATTCTCAGTGAAATTAAGAGCTATGGCTCCAAAGTTGACTCCACCCCAATTAATAAATATAATATGCCAGGCCTACACTTCAAGCTGTCTTTCCGACTTGCGCGCTCGATTAGTCATATAAAAGTTTAAATCCCTAATCTCCATCTAAACAAGGCTGTAAAAGTATCTCGAGTAATTTTTTGTCCTCAACAAGTGCGCTTCTGATGAAACCGAGTTAATCCTCTAAAGAAACTCCGAGCTCCTAAATTCCTTCGCTGTTTACCACGATAAAGCAAAAAAAAAAAAAACGTCTGGCATAGTAAGTGTGGTTTAGCGGCCCGAAGCGACACATGGGCTTAGAGGGAGACTGTATTGGAAGGCATGCGGATTAATTTAGACCACTTGGAGTTTTTTAGCGTGCGCTGGCATAGCACATCAGAGAGGCGTTTGTGAGTTTTGCTTCCACCCAAACGCAACCTTCCCGGCCGAGATCGTAACCGCAACCTTAAGATCAGGAGCCCAATGATACAGCCACTGAGTCTTCATCTTTTAACAAGAATTCGTCATTACTCGAGGGAATAGTAGCCGAACGCCAAACCCCTTGCGGCACCGTGGTGGGCGCGGAATAAGGCCCTGGGTAGTCACAAATATGAATACACATGTTAGCGAGACCTCCCTTATATGTCGACATAAATTTCTATAGAGGTTCCTGTCAGTATTTTTTCTCTGGGAAAAATCTGCATGCATGGTGTGATGAGGACAAATTAAGAAAAAAACAAAAGAAAGCAGAACCTTTTTTGAGTCTCGAAAGGTTGTTTTCTTGTAACAAGCCATTCGTTGTCGCCTAAAGCCAGATATTATGTTTTTACTGATTCATTTCTAGGATGCATTATAACACCTCTATCATGTGGATGACTGTGAAAACCGATCGTCGGAACCGTTACGCTAGAACATAAGTGCTTGTCCATCGTGGTACAGTTTTTTTAGCGAATAATGTACTCCACTTTGATGCCCGTGAGGTGCTCATAACTGACGAGAGAAATGATTTTAGCATGCTCAATCATTTCTGCTTTCCATCAAGAGAAGGCATCGAAATACGACTGCTTATCATATGAAGACTAAAGCCTGACGGTGCACCTAAACATGACTTTTGCTTTTGTGTTTTTCATGTTTGTCTGCGCTGAACAGAAGACACGGGACGCCGTGCTTTCCTTCGTTTGTTTTGATTCCATACCACTGCACAGAAGACAGCACAGATGTTAGAGTTAGACATCACGCAGAGGAGGCGAGTCACAAGCATTCTAAACGCTATATCATTAGCATAAACGGTGAAGCGAACGCTGACATCCCCGCCTACTTGCAGCGCGAAGTAGATTCCCGGAAGCTCGTCTGATCGGCATTATAAGCGTAGAACTGATGTCCAAAGCCACATTCAATTACGGCACTGCCAAGAAAGCTTTCCCCGTGGCCATGAGTATAGACGGCGAAAGCTTCTTACTCCACTGTTTGGTTCCGAAGTCAGAATTTATATAAAAGCGCTCATTTTATGCTCAATATACCCAGATTGACTCCACTCCTGTTTGTTTGCATAAGGCCTGAACAAAATTCGCAAGAATAACCAGCCGTTTAGTTTCTTACTCATTCTTCGTCTCATTTTTTGGAGACCAGCTGACCGGTCTTTAGTGGTCTTGTTCACTTGATGCGAAGCCGATCACTTTTATATTTATTCGAACTGTCCGAGGTACTCGTATGCCTTGGCCGTGTGCCGCACAAGCCCAGGCCTGAAACACGACCGTGTCCTGTGTTGGGAACGCCTATCAAGTCGCTGAAGGAACACCATCCCAGCAACGCTGAGCACTTCCGGCAGTGGAACATGTCCGCCTGAAAGCTTACAACGTGCGCTAATGGACGGTAATTTTATATGTTATTTTTCTTCTTCTACGCTATCGTTTTTCATGCTGCTCTAAATGTAGGGTCGACACTTCCACATGAGGAGGTAGAATGATAGATACATGTTTTGTTGAGCTTACTATTTACAGGGTGTCCATTGTTTGCCGCCTGCGGCACACGGGCTTATCACTTTCTGTTCGCAACGTTGGGCTACCTTCTGGAAGTAGGCTCCACGCAACTTGATTGTTTGGAAAGAAATGCGATAACGCGCGGCCAGGTCTGCAGCGTTCCGGCTGCCTGCGGCAATGCATGCGCCTTATCTGAAAATTTGGCAGGCATTATAAAAAGAACGGTGGCCCGACGTTGTATCTTAGCGCAAACTGCGGCCATTTTTTTTCTTGAGGGTGCGGAGGTGCAGATGCTCGCCTGAATAAGTAGAATGTTTACAAAGTCTATATCGGCCAGCTGTTTTGCTTTTGCTCACCGCTACATCACGATAGAAAACTACCTTTTCTTGTGACAAGTACCAGTATATCATGCATTACAGTATTCACAATTTCAGTCATTCTTTGCAAGCGACGCAGTCTACATCGAAAAGCAGGAAATAAAGAAGGCAGGAAAAGCAAAAGCGGCAGCTGCGTTACCTGCCGCACGTAATGTTCCACAGGGCATGTAATGTTCCATATAATGTTCCACATGTAATCCATGTGTTCCACGTTTGGCATGTAATGTTCCACAGGGTGATTTTGTATCGATAGGTGCATAACGGCAGCATTTAGAGCCTTCAGCGTGGCGGCGCCGCCGCCCTGTGGCTGCGCCTCCACGCTGTCACGTGGTTGGTCACGTGGTGCGGAGTAGTTGTCGGTGGCGCGGCGCCGTGGCTGAACACGTGGTTCGTCACATGGTTGGTCACGTGACCAAGTTCCACTCGGCAAGCTGTAGCTATCGCGTCGCTCCAGTTTTAACCAGAGCTAAACCACTGCAATTTTAAAAAAATTCTTTATCGGCATTATGGTTCGAAATATTGAACTTCAAAATTATGTATTTAAAGCTCGTTGAGTTGGCTCTTCCGCGTTGCATGTTTTTAAAATGGTTCGCTGCGAGCAGTACCGTCACCTACATAACGTTAACTTCTTTACGTCATAAAATACACAAACGGCGTGTGTATTTGCTGCAATCGAAATGCAAGCGACACTATTTGAGTAATATGTAATCACAAGTATGCCCTAGGAGGATGCGAATAATAAAAAAATAATTGTCCGTTCTTATATTGGTACACAATAAAATGCTACCTGAAATCTTATTCACAAATCGCGAATCTGAAGAGAATGAAGGTGGTGATGATAGGTTGGAGTGCTTCGCCGGTCGAATGCCTCAACATCTTTTTGAAATTATCAATGAGCGCCAGATGCGTTGAACATGGCCGAGACCGATCATTTCGTGTCTGCGTGGGGAGATGGGGGGTGGGGAGTCGTAATGTAATGCTCATGGAACATGACGCTCAGAGAATGCCTAAGAACACAGTACATTTCCGTAAACTAAGCATCCTTCCATGTTTCAGTAGTAGTCATAACTGTTTTCGCTTAAAATATAAAATGCTTCTGCAGTTCGCCATCCGATATACTATTTTAATAACCATTATAATGAGCACACCACTCATATAGGAACGCATCCTTGGTAACCTCTAAGTACGGTTGAGTACCCCAAAAATTGGCGTTGGTTTAGCTCTGGTTAAACCTGCAGTGACGCGATAGCTACAGCTGGCCGAGTGGAACTTTGTCACGTGACCAACCACGTGACGAACCACGTGATCAGCCGTGGCGCCGCGCCGCCATCAGCTACTCCGTACCACGTGACCAACCACGTGACAGCGTGGCTCAGCCACAGGCTGGCAGCGCAGCCACAAGATGGCATCGCCGCCACAGGGTGGCGGCGCCGCCACTGCCACGGCGCCGCCACGCTGAAGGCTCGAAATGCTACCGTAATGTAGCTATCGCTACAAAATGATTCTTCCAATAATCTCAGGTCTCAAGCAATGTCTATACAAAATGACTTGCACGCACAAAGTTGGAGCTATCGATTCCATTTATGCTGATGTTTTTCGATCACTCCTCCTTGAGAATGCACACACAGGCACACATATTCTCGGTGCATCGAACTGTTTGCGGGCACATGCACAGAATCTCATCATAATGAGCTGAGAGGGACTTGATATATTCTTCATTACATGCAGCGCTTGCACGTAATGAACCATGAAGACCACCGCCAAACTCTGTAGAGGTTCCACCCCTTTTCTTTGAGGTCAATGTCGCCTGCATTGTTACAGTTAATATCTGTCATGCTTCTAGACTATCTATGACCTCATGTTTATTTCTGTCAATGGTTGCGCACGTGACATTTTTTGGCTTTTCGATTATTGAGATCCCTCCTCGTTTGTAAGTATTGATCATGCGGGATACCAATGGCTCCTGCATATATCGACATGATAATGTAGAGGCCATTCAAGAAGAGAAGTGCGTCTCCATGGTATCGAGATAAGGCAACTGAGAGGTATACCAAGCCACACAATTGAAAGGCACTCACTGCACATTAAGTGCGAGGACTGTCCGTCTTGCTCCAAAACAATACAGAGGGCACAAAGTGCAGTGTACCTTTAGAAAAAGACAAACTGCTGACAAAAAAACATCTTACAGCACAAACAGACAAAAACACTGTTTTGCTTTGTGGCATGCTAGCTGGAACGAAAAAAACGTAATGAGCGCGGAAGAACACTGCAAGAAGCATCTTACTGATTGATGCACTGTTTGCCTTGATTCCTTTATACTTGCGCGAAGATGCAACTGAATACAGGCGAAAAATACGGCATTATAGACAAGAAATGAAGCTCTGTAACTTTCCTCATCGAACTCTAGCGGTTAGGGTTGCTGTTAGCTGCTGGAGGGAATAGCCTTGCAAATGTTCTGCCGGCAATTGCTCCACCGTAGCGACATATACACGTTAATTAAAATCAGCTGTTTTCGGCACACATCTGTTACCTGGCCGGTGTATGTCGTGGCTCATGGCCTGCCTGGTGTGTGCCAGCAAGTGGGCTGGAAAGCAGTCAGTGCCTACTTCTCAAGGCAATCCAATTTTACTATTTAGGAAAATGGGAGGAGGAGGAGGAGGAACAACATATAAGTTTGGGTATAGATGAGTCATTAACGCCGGGGTTGGTAAAGAACCTGTTTGTAGTTGTCTAAACAGCACCGTCTCCGCTCGGCTCAGTCCCGGGTGTGGGGGAGGGAAAGTCCTTCGAGCGAGGCGGTAAAACTGCGTAAGTTCATTGAATGTTGGTCTTTGGCACTACACCACGTTGGACGGTCGGTTGCAGCGGCGCGGTTGGTTAGCGCTCGCGCCACTGCATGTGCCGTCTCGTTGTGGTTAGCGTGCTTCTCCGACGCATCGTTGCCCGCATGCGCCGGGAACTACCTTATTCTAAATTAGCATTCAAGACCGTGATATGTATTGAGAATTCTACTGAATGTAAAACCGCAGTGGCGATTCAAAGTTAAGGCTTGCAAAAATTCGAAGAAAGTTTAATAACATGAATTAGAATGCGAGTATTTGTGTGAATGAACAGAGTGGCGTGGCACCTGGCAGTGTTGTCGTAACGCTCAAGTGCGAGGCTATTTTTATTTCATAGCAAAACTCATCACGTGGTCCCGTCCTCGCGGCCAACCCTAAATAATTTCGTTGCTAGGGCGATGCATCGCGTGAAGTGAACAAAAACGAAGGCCTTTATTGTGCTATTATTCGGCATTGTTATGTTTAGTGACGCTGCATGCCTTTATATTATGCTCACACGACACATGTGAACGTGCAATTAGGGGCTATCACAGAAGCTTGTGCGAGGGTAGCTAAGGTTAAGAACACGCAGCCTGTCCCTGTTAGGTGCCATATGAAGAACGCTGTGAAGGGTTCTCCAACTCATTGATAGGGCACTGGTCGGAAGGCTGCAGGCCTGTAGTGAACAGAATGGGCTTAATTCATACTATAAGAGAACAGGCGGTACATGCACGCTATCTGATGTGCTCGCAGTCAACAGATAATCCGGTGCGGCTCGTGTGCTTTCACTGCAGATCCCAAACCGCGGGATTTAATTCTGGTCACGGAAGCCGCATTTCTATGGATACGAAGTGTTGTTAGCAAGAAAAATATCTCTAAGACCACACTAAACAGTGAGCAAACCCTCATAGGAAGAGTGCAGTGAGACTGATGACTGCCTTGCATTCGTTCTGTACTGTTCGAAACCTTGCCCTTTACCCATTAAACAGTCGCAGAGAGGAGCGCTTTGCTGGGTCGCTGCTTTATTTCAGATATTTGAGGTCTTGATTTATTGATACGAGTAAAAGTACAGGTACCTTGCTTCTTGAGCGACTAGCAAACTTCATTTGTATACTTATACAAAAATTTATTCTTTTTCTGAAGACTGTACTTTTGATATGCCGCCTTAGCAGAAACCTCTGAGCCGCTGGTATGTCTAAGCCCGAGGTAAAAAGTTTTAATTAATTTTACCTTAGCCACTAAGATTGCACATTTTATATGCCTTATTAGCCGTAACATCTGAGCCGTTGGTATATCTAAGCCCGAAATCAAATGCCTGAATTAAATAACACCTCAACCCACTTTTTCACTCTTTAGCCACTTTTTTCAAAGAGGGTTTTTCAAGCGACCGCTGCTAAGGAAACTTTTCCCGATTCCGCGTCATTGGCGTACCACTGCGCTGCGTATTGGCCACCATGCAGTGGCATTACTTATGAAAACATTGCAATGCGTCACCCTGAGTGGTTAGCATGTGGTGGCGTCAAGCATGACGGCAGTACAACGCACCGATGTAACAGCTGGTGCGAACAGTGACGTCTGAATTGAGCGAAAAGTGACGTCACGCGCACTTTACCACAGGAGATGACAAACAATAGCGAACATTGTTGCAGTGTCGTAAACCAACCGCTTTACATGAATCTGAAGTTACACAATACTAACTATCGTGTTTTCTCATATTGTTGCAGCTGAGAGCAGAACGCAGTACGTGACTAAAAACCTAAAATCATTTGTGATTCGCTATGATATGGGCTAATTGTAGGGAGGAAGAAGTGTTTTATTTTGACTAGCTTTCTATCGTTTTTTAATTCGTATAATAGGGCAATATGCAATTCGCTTGTGATGCGGAATTCGACCTTTATTTGTGTCAGATACTTTGTTGCCTTTACCAAAAAGCCCTGGCGGAATGGTCCTTGTTGAAAGGATTCAGTGTTCTTATTACTGTAATAAACAGAAGTTACATGCTATGCTGCAGTTTTTCGCTGCCTTAAGAAGTTTTTTAGTGGACTAGACTCGGTTAGGTGGTCAAATCTATAAAACCCTTGAATTGCTGCCTGCTCTTTCAAGCCCTTCTACGTATTCCAGCAGTCTTCTCTCGGTGACACGAGCGGACAGTACAACGACAGACGAAAACAAAATATTCACTAGAGCCCGCGAGTGGCGTAAACGAGTAGAACCGGTCAATTAAAAAAGAACCACTACCGCGATCGGGCTGCGTATATATTCATTTGCTGCAACCTAAATCGCGCGCCCAGTGTTCTGGGCCATTTATTCTTTAACTCCCTTACTTCGGCCAGCGGGCAAAAGCAGCCGACTGTCACAATGACAAGAAAGCTTGCAAAACCTTAGTGAACCCTTATGTTTCACCGATAAAAAAAGAATAAAGAAAAAGGAAAGAAGAGGAAAGGGAAGAGAAGAGAAAAGGAAGGAAAAAGAGCGGAAGAGAGAAAAGGAAGGAAATGCGGAGAAGGGGAAAAAGAGAAGAGGGAGAAACCCAGAACAATCGTTGCGAAGGAAAGGATGATATTTCCGATGCATCTGCCCGGGACATCAAAGAGCGATGAGCAAGAAGCTTGGAAAGAAGCCCAGCAGTGCAGGCCAAATGTAGCACATCGCACAGGGAATGCAAGAGACCACCCGAAAAGAATATCTCGATCGATCCCAGCCTGAAACGACAGCTAGCACTCGCCTTTATTACACGTGCCTCCGTTTTTTTTTCTCTAGCGTTTTCTTTCTTCCTTAATCGTTGCTTTTTGTTATGCAGGCATTTATCTCTCTGGGGTGTGAGCGAAGGCGAGGCCACTATTGTTTTTCGATGAAACTGTCGCGGGGTTCTCCCTCTGGATCGAGCTGGCGCCGTCGCTAGTTTTGTGCAAGGCGTGCTGAAATATTCAACACCCGCTGCCGGTTGGTTGTTCGCTCCACCTAAGACGCGACTGCTTAGAAGGAACAAATCCTGCAGCCACCGTGTTCAGATGTGGCGTAAAGGCGTTGTCGCTCTTTGCTGAGACGAGTAGTCAGGGATGCTGGTTGTCTGTCATGTTGAGGTGTATGAACAGCAGCAAGAAACTGAAAAGAGGAAAAGAGGCCACAGCGAAAGCAGCTACAAACAACTGAACGTTTTCTTTGGAACTGAATCGAATCGATACAAGGCTGCAGGGGCATGTGCAGATAGCACCAGAGAAAACCGAGCCAACAAAAATGGGCCGGACGTTTACCCTTCGTGGCAGTGCGAATTGCAGCGAAACTTGCCGCAGGGGAAAATGCTGGTGGCCAGTCGGAGTGTTTAGTAAAATGTGTAAGGGGTGGGATGAGTAGGGGGTCAGAGTGATTTGACGGTCTGGGTATGAAATGTGGGCTGTGTTTATGCCACTACATTCGCATTAGCTCCAGGAGTAAGCTTTAGTGCGCTTGCGGGAGTTGCGGGGTTCGATCCCCAGTGTAGCCGGGCGTCCACCGGTGATACAATGGGTACAAGCTTTCTCCTGGTCTGGTGCTCGGCTTATTTAGGGTGAAATGCTTGGGAAATGGGTCTTTTACCCCACCTTGAGTAGAAGAAAATACCTTGTGCCATGACCCTCTTTGGCCACAGATACCCCTGTGCCATAAAAACTCATCATCATCATCATCATCATCATCATCATCATCATCATCATCATCATCAATAAGCTGTAGTGAATACTTATGCCTCTTGCTGAGGGTTTGTGGTACGCGAGTGCGGTAACCAGTCATGGGGACGGGAGTATAGGGAAGGCGTTTGTCGCACATGGTGTGGCGCATGGTCACTCTTCGTCTGATATAAGGCGTGCTTTCGGCGTGATAGGCGCAGAAAGAGAGAGACGGAGAGGAGGGAGAGCTGTGTTTCTGCGAAATCTGATGCCACTGGAAATGTTTAGTAAATTTGGGTAGGTGGGCATCGGTAGGTTTTTGGGGTTGGTGCGCGTCATGCACACCTACCGCTCTCTGTCGACCTATCGCTCTCTATTTCCATCACTCATTATACTGGAGTGCGGGCGTCTAGCATGACAAGCGCAGTGACACGGCGTGACAGGGAGGAAGGTTGTGAGGGTAGAGATGGAGACTGTTGGGGTAGCTGGCTTCAGCATGCATGCTCAGGTGTGAGTTTGTGGTTTGCGCGGACGGCGTCGATGAGGACGGCAAGGTTTCAAGGAACGTCACTTATACAGCTGTCGCTGTAAAACACCGCAACCTCAGCGCTCGCATGGGAACTATTCGGGAAAAGTCTTCTTTTTTTTTACCGAGCATCAGTGGCAGTTGGATAACGCATCCGGAGGCTTTTGGTGATGTGGCGGGCCTGTAACATTACAGGTGTGTAAATTTCTGTCTGTTTGCGCTTCATGCTGCTCACTCTCACTACTTGGGTGCATGGAGATCGGCGAACTTCCGTCGTTCACCTAGATTTTTGATCGTGAAGGAGGTCCTGTCGCCACAGCGACGTTTTATTTCGTAAACTGTAAAACTTGCCACGAAGAACAAAGAACGAAAAATAAGAGTCAATGCTGCAATTCAGATCTCGGCTGCCATTTCGTCCGCGGCAGAAACTTACTGGTATGCCCGAACGTTGTCCAGTAGGGGAATAAAGGTTAATCCATTATCTGAGCCCGGACGTTGCTGAGTATTGAAGGGACGGTCAGTGGGCTTGTGAGTAATGAACGAAAGGATCATGTGATTGCCTCTTGAATGTCCCAACCCATTTCGTCTTTCCATGCACAGCAGAGATGGTCTTTGCTCTGTGTAATATCTTTGAAATATTTGGCCTTTGTGGTCAACCATTTTCAGTTCAAGATGTGATTTTTAGTTGTACACGATTATTTGCTTGCAAGTCACTAGCAGAGCAAGGCTTCAGAGCTGCTAAATAGTGGCAATGACATTCGCCGTACACCGCTCACGTGACCAACCAGCAGATTAGGTGGCGACAGCGACTAGCGTTAATTCTGCCTAAGCGGCTCTTTGACAATGCTGCCTCCACCCCCGCGCCCTTCCCGAAACCGGTCAGAAGTGTGCATCGCACGGCGCCACGGCAGCGGGCGCTGACTGGTGGGAAAATGGGATCGGCAAGTGAGCCAAAATCGCCAAGAACCAACGGCGGCTGGGGAAAAATGACAGCGGTAGTGGAGGTCTCCGGAATAATTTTGGCGCAGCTGTTCGAAATTGTTCCACTATGGCACCTCTTTCTTTCTTGTTTCACTCCCACCTTCCTCCCTTCCCTTACGGCTTGGTTCCGGTGTCCACCAATGTATGTGAAACAATTACTGCGTCATTTCGTTTCCTCAAAAACCAATAAAAAACTAGAAACAGATACTTCTGCTTGTCTTCTTTGCTGTCGCCATCTTGCCATGTTAAACCACCGGACCAAAGCCAAGCGGCTAGTGTCAGCGACACCTTCCTCAGCCAGTGTGGTTGTTGAGAAAGCGTAATAAACCTTTTTTACCCGGAGAAAGTGTCCTATTGTGTGTTGTGTCCTGATCCGCATAGCCCCATTGCCGCCGTAAGAAGGATCACACGTGATGTACAGTAGTAGGAGCTCGGAGTCCGCACCAAAAGCCTCAGAAGAGGCTTAAGGCATCCCCTCCCCCTCGACACCCAACCTGCTTTTTTTTTGAGGGGGGGAGCGTCGCATTCAGTGCCGCGGAGTCCATCGCCTCGAAAAACGATGCTGCCTCAGTTGGCCTCATCCAGACACCTTACTATCCAAGAGAGAACTGCTGAAGGGAGTGGTGGCGCACATCAGTGATAAAACAACCGCCGAAGCGATCACCAACGCCTTTCTGTCTTTGTTATGTGGCCCTGGCGTGAAGGCTGTGCTTCGGACCATGAAGACTGTGGTCCTTTCACAGCTATTTTTGGGCTTAATTTGCTTCTGACGAGAAAAAAACATGGATCTAGTCCAGATGGACACTACGTTTATACGTCAATCGTGCACGCCTTCTTTTCTTGTGCTGCTTCTTAAAGCGTTTTGATTTTTCTTTGTTCGCTTCCTCACACTTTCTTGAAGTTGTTAACATCGCGACTGCTTCCATCTCTTTTCTCCGGGCAACAGTACAAATTATATTAAGAAAGACTGGAGTAAATTATTCACAGGCGAATTAACACCGCACTTACTACAACAAAGACCAATGTGCACATAGTCTTTGCTGTGCACACATTTACTAAAATGTCAAAGTTTGATTCAGAGAGGGCAAACGCTGTACACACTACTCAAGAAAACAGTGAGGGGGGGTAGGGGCAAAACTAGTTAATATAATTGGAGGTTAAATGATATCAGGACCTAACTGAAAGCAGCTTCCTACATTTTGGTGGGGCAGCATACGATATATTAATTAAATCAAAAAGAACTCCATAAAAATGTTTGCCAACGGAGGAATTTCATCTGCAAAACTAGGAGCTAGGTTGATGTTCAATGGCACAAGCTTGGATTTCAGTTTTTCCCGAGAGAAGTGAGACTTTATAAAAATCATCACTGACCTCGTCTCTACCATTTAATTCGGGCTTTCAGATCATTGTCAAACACCAACATCGTTGACACTTTCTGAACCAAAGACCAATCATCTCGCGCATCCAGTATTCCGAGCCCAACTTAGTGATGCTTTAGACGTAGTGAGATGCTGATTTTCTTCACACTCGTTTTTTGGATCACGACGATGTGCCGTGGGCTCTCAGGAAACATGGAATAATGCCTCATGCAAGGAATTATCGGCATGAGCGTTTTATAAAAGCGTTTTCAGGCAAAATGTATCTGCTTTTTATGCCACAGAACGTTTTTCTTTAACAGGACAAAACTAGCAGCCAAGAAAACGATCAGTCATCGTGAACTGCCCCGGATTCCCACAGCGCTGAACCAAAAGAGACATTATTTACAAGTTCATATATATTTATGTGTAGAGCATCTCTATATAGCCGCAAATATGCTATGCATATATAACTACCCAGAGGAGGTGTGGGTATGTGGAAGAACATGGTATGTACCATCGTATTTGAGGCAACAACAACATAAACAACGGGAGCACCTCGGGAAAACAGAACTTTTACGCCGAGGTTGAAAGGGCGGATAAAAAGGACAACTAAGAGAAACAGTAATTTCAAAAAGAAAGTGTTAGCAACAGAATGGAAATTGACATGAATGAAGACCAAACAATTATCTCTATAGAAGGAAGAGGCAGGGTAAAATGCACGCGGCGCTTATCAAGACAATAACACAGAGGCAACATTGGCAGACATTCAGACATTGTTAAGAAATTTTAAGCAGTTGGGGTAGCAATTCCCAGAGTTGCTAAGAGGATGAACAAGAAGACGAGCTACATAGGAGTAAATGAAATTATAACATGCTCACGAAGGAGTTTCTCACGAAAGGTTACCAAATAAAATATTGCTGCTTTTTACTTCCGCTCTGCCCAACGTACAAATACGGTGAAGCTGTCCGGTGTGGCAGGAACACATGCGCTGTGTTTCTTTCACGCGCGGGTGCGAGACGATTGGTCGGAGGCGCACTCTCATTGCTGACCACTCTGTCCGAAGGTTAAAAGCCCCAGGGGACGTCCGACCGACGGGGTCGAACAGAGGGGGAGATAGTAGGAGAGTGGCCATTGGCGCACGGGGGCTTCACTTGGGACGTGAGCGTGGCTTGGCGGGTCGATATGTCTCGGGGAAGGAAACAGCGCGCTTGGCTGCCCGCGCCGTAACCTCACGCGTGCAATGCAGCCAAAGCCGCGATGACGTCAGGAGTTCTTTGGTGTGGCGCGGCTTGATATCTTCGGTTAATGTTGCAATGCTTTTTTTTTTGTTTTTCGTGTCTGTTACGAGTGATATGTGCTATGCCAAAATAGCGCCTCCAAAACTATTTGCCAGCACATTTCATCAATTCACTTACCAACTTGATTTTTACTGCCGCAGTTTTGAATTTTTAAACAGTAAGTACATTTTTTTTTGTCCGAGAAAAACAGATTTACATTGGCGGTTTCTCCCCTATTCACCAGAACGCACATCGTTTAAGCATATGCTGAATTTCCCGCTTCAAATATTTGAGAGTGTAATCTTCCAGATCATGAAAACATGCACTGTATACATTTATTACCGCGCCTTATGAACTGTTCACAGGCCGTCTCTGAGAGAACGCAATTGTCAAAAGAATAAATAAGAAATTCTTACATAATCCGGAAACTCACGGCAACGGTCAATTACCGACCGTCTATCTATGGCAAACAGGAGCATGGTCTATCTGAGGCTTAAGTAAATAATTGATTATGGACTACAGCGAACTTCTAACAATTTTCTTTTTAGTATTCAAAGGATACAAATAAGCAAACAATCCCGAAGGCGCAAGAGCTTTTAAGGCACATGTGAACTCTATCAACTTCACAAATAGCGCGACGTGGGTCCGTCAAAGCGGAATCTAGGACAGCGTTGTGGTAAAGTGAAAAGTGCACTGCTGCAATAAGGCCGAGAGGTGTGAGCACTTCGTTTGCATTCCCAAAGCACTAGCGTAGCCCAGAGTGGCACACTTCGCTGTAGTTCGTCGTTTCTTGTTTTTGGCCTTGAGCGCACAGCTTCCGTATTTTTCTACCCGAGAAACACTCTTGCCCTCTTCATTTGCCGAAGGGGCTGTCCGAAAATCCTCGTCTAGCGCTGGAATGACCAGAATAATGATTTAAACCAGGAAGTTGCTTCGCTGCTTGCTGAGGAAATTTCTTCCCTTTGAAGCTGTGTTCTTTGCTTCCTGAAGCCTTCGGTTTCCCCCGAGTCGTGTATAACTGTGCCATTAGGTGAATCTTCCGTTTGGCTTTTTTTACTACGACTGTTTGAACATAGAAAGGGAGTGAAGGGGGGGGGGGGGGAGAGAACCAGGGGCAGGGCGGCTTAGTCTAATGATGTGCAAGATTTCCTTGGCCTTATGGAAGCCCACTGGTGTGCAAACAACATTGAGCCGACTTAAATGCAAGAGGAAATATTTGTTTTCCCGCGACAGAAACTCCGTTTGGCAGTCCTTTTCCTTGTTAAAAATCATCGAAATCAGGCTGAAACTATGCATTCGGTCGTTTGTCCTGCGTTTGGTTGTCGGTATATCTCTTCGTTTTTAACTATTTTTTTGAAAGTGCCTATGTTAAGTAGATGGCAGGCACATAGTGTTGCGTGAGAGAGTATATATAGTAATGCTATCTTAAAACATAATAATAGAATTTGGCGACAACAAGGAAATGTGGTGATTTTTGTGAACTAAACAAAGAAGCTTTCCTACTCAAGTGTTAATTATGGCGTATTCCAGTCGGCTATCCGGAGCAGTTCTCCGTAAGAGCAAGATATCAGTCGTGAGGAGGAGGAGGAGGAGGAGGAGGAGGAGGAGGAGGAGGAGGAGGAGGAGGAGGAGGGAGATGAAAGGCAGGAAGGCTAACCGGAAGAATAACCGGTTTGCTACTCTGCAAAGATATCAGTCATGGTCCAAACTGCACTGTGGATCTGAATCATATTCTCCGATTGAAACACACTCGTCGGTTTCGCGGAGCAAGAAATCATGCCCTAGTTCGCAAGTAGAATACGCCGTTAGATGTGTGCCTTCATCCTGGCATGGCTGTGACCATAACCTTATGACACATCAGGCGACAAAATTAATTCACGGCATATATCTGATGAACATATCTGCTTTCTTTTCTTTCTTTTTTTCTTCGGGTTTACGAAGTGGTCTGTTGGGGTTTTGAGCAATGTATGCAAAAGAAAGCTCCTGCAATGCCGGTAAAATCAGGCCAGCACTTACGATGACGGCATCACGCTAGTCTGATTGAGTAGATATGCGGTAATTTGGCCCTCAACTAAATTTGAATGTTCAGTTTATTTTAAACTTTTTGAAATTTTATTTGCAGGCTAAACACCGAGCATTTATATTCATAAAAATAATGTGTTCAAATGATTTTTTGAAGCGATAATTTTTTAGGTATCCTCAACGCTCAAATCGACGTTCTTATCATCCATCATCTTGCAACCAGAGATCAGAGAACTTACGTTTTCTTTTTTTTCAGACCGAAAGTTCTGATGAGACGTTGAGCGCGGTGAGCGGCTTTAAGCGGCTGCACAGGTTATTTAATTGCTGGGTTATGAATCAGAATAAATTCGCAGAAACTCACGAAATGTGAACGCATCAACAGCTCATGATACAAGGGCTGAAGTAGAAGGTTAACGGTGGGATACAGAAAAGGGGTGCCTTTGTAGTGAGCTCTTGACTAATGTCCACCTCTTCGAGCTCTTTATTGTGCGCTGCATACATCGTGGGAGAATTTTTTCATCTCTCCTTTATTCAAATCACGTCGTTGTTGCCAGGATTCAAACTGGCAACAAATGGCGGAAATGGCGAGTGGACACAATAATTAGGCACTGAAATGCGGCAGATTGAGTAACGAAGAGCTTTAAAGAATTTGTTCGTAAATCCATAATAATACGTATCTGATAACTTGTTAATCGGCATTTAAGACTGGTAAGGAAGCGATTTGGGCTACGATTTAAACTGTAGTGAAAGGTTCTGGACAGATTTAAACAACCGGGGCTTCTTTAACTTTCACCGAAATTCAGGGTACGGAAGTTTTCGCGGTTTGCCTTGATCAAAGTGCAGTAAATGTGAGATAAGAAAAATTGAAAAAGTCTACATTACTGCGGCTCGAAGCCAACATAAATAATATTAGTGACGGAATTGCATATAGTGTCCAGCGCACATACTTTGAAAGCCTAACTTTATATCAGAACCCGAATACAGGGAACTTCTCACGTGTGAAGAATATATATATGAAAATACATGACACCTATGATGTGATTCTCTTCAAGGCAAGAGCTTTTATTGATAAAAGTCATTAAAATGGATTTTCAAAGATGACAGATTTGCAAGAAATGAATATTTAGATTCATTCTTCCTTCACCTAAGTTTCAACTCATTCAGTATTCTTGCATCCCGAGATCTAAGTAGACCAAGAATTAACACCAAACTTTCCGGTAATGTTTTCATGGTTTATTGAACTGCACGATGAACCTGAAGATCATAAAACAGTTCGGTTTAACTGCGTCATGAGGGGCGAAATCTATTTCCTGTGGCAGTGCTCGTAGCATTAGATGTGATAAAATGGCCCAAGAAACACGCTATGTGAACGGTCCGGTTATGAAAATTGCAGACACCACTTGAACCAGTTAAAATAACGATTATGAAACAGAAAAAAAAGCCCAGCAGGGTGGAAACGGGAGAACTACGCATCCCTTGCTGAACCAATGGAATGTCCTATCTTTAATAAAGAGAACCCTGGCTTTATTAGGCGTGCAAATGTGAACAACAAGACTACCGGCCTTGGCTTGGGGCTGGCAACTGCTTTTTTTTTTCTGAGCGATGAAGACGTTTACTCATAAGGAGGTCATGACGCCTGCATTTCTCCCCTTAAATTGTGAACGAACGCGCGAACCACCTATGTAATTGAAAATAAAGGGTCGAATAAAAAGTAAACAGCGATAAACATCCGCCATGAGGCAACAGCCGTATGTCATGAAAATGAGAATGAGTTGTCACTTACACACTCTGGCCTTACTGATGAACACTTGGCCTTGTTTTCTTTGCAGAGTGCCAATGAAAGCGCAGTTTTTAACTAGCTTCAAGTAATTAAGTTTAAATCGTTAGGTGAATTGGCGAGAAGCACTTTAATCTCTAAAGAGATTTGTTGATCGCATTTTTTGTCCTTTTTCTCTTGCCAAAGAAGTTTATGCGACTCTGCAAAAAACTATTATTGGCGGCATTGCAATATTTATTTTTTGCTGGTGTTCAGTTTTCACTCATCTACTGAAATTCGGAGAACTTCCATTCGTATTACTGCCTTTCATTTTCAGTTTTATTCCTTGCTATGCGTCTGCAAAACTATCTCAAAAGAGTGACATGCGCCTAAAAAATAAGAAAGCACAGAATGTGCAGCGGAAACAGTGAATTGAAAGACTATCCAAACCAGGAGGAAACGTGTCATACAAAGAGCAAGAGGAAGGAAAATGCAGAAAAAGATGCAAAGTCCGAGGCTGCATACAGCGATGAGTGGCGGGTATCAAGTTAGTCATTCAGCCTGTCGAGTGGAAGTTAGGAGGCAATCATCGGCTGATAGAGGTGGGCGCTATGCCAGGTAGCGCCTTGATCTGATAGAATTGTTAAAAGAAGCGCAGTTAGGAGAAGTGTTGAATGTAACACCAAGAGAGAGGGGTTATGTCTTAGGAAATAAAACTATCGATGTCAATTATTCTGAAGCCTTTTACATGTAAGCAATATAGCACTAATCCAGCAAAAAAATCGAGGGTACACTTAAGCTCCGCGCTAAGTGTTTAACGCAGCATTAATGCGTTAATGCCCACATATGCGGAAGTGTTCTTTCCCGAATTCAAATTCATAGATCCCTGGCAGTCATCGTGCCACTCCTGGCGCAGTGGTGGAGCGGTCAAGCGATGCGGCACTACTCGGCAATGGCAAGTGCTGCCACCGGCGGTGCTTGTGCGACCTAGGTTGCTCTTACCGAGGAACCTCTTGCACACAATGATTAATTTAACTGCCACTTGCCACGATGGCAAGTTTGCTCGCAGTCCGATGGGCAGGTTGTGATGACGCCGCAAGGTCACATGACCTAGGTGGCTCACCTAGGTTGTTTCTTCGGGTAGTTGAGTGCGAGAGCACTATTTAACGAGGTCAAATTCAACAAGAAAGTTGTGTGACGCCTCAGAATAACTCGGGTAAGCTCGGGTTAGTTCGGAGGAGCGTCGCGCCAGCTGCAGCCAATGGGAGGAGAGCGTAGCACTAGCTGCCGCCTAGTGGAGAGAGGGTGCGAAGATGAAGAGCGAGAAACGCGGTATAGCGTGCACATGCAGATGCCAGAAAGAAGAGGCGAAAAATGAACACATGCTTTCGCAAGTCTACTCGGGTGAAGTATACGTTCAAACCCCACCACTGGGTGCGCCTTTCGAATGGAATGAAAGTAAAACGTGCAATTCCACGCGTAGCAACGAGGTTGGTGAGCTCTAGGCATGGAGACACAATCACATTTCAAGCTTATTTATCGTCGATACAACTTGTGCATGCTCGGACCTTCTTTCAATGTTTCCGCCCTTGGCGCATCCGAATTCCGCGAAAGACAGCGCGCGGCGACTGAAGACAGCAGGCAAACAGCTATGTACCGGAGAGGTTACGAGCGTCTTTCGTGCACGTGGGGCAAAGTGACCCCAAGCGCCTGCCATGGTAGGCGGGGTGAGTGCGCGGTCACTGCCGCTAGCTTCGCTACCCGGAGCGAGAACTCTTTTCTACTTCGCCCGAATCTGCGTAGTCGTCTGCGTGGCACTACCGTTGCTGCTTCCGCTTGCCCGGTGAGGAAGCTAACGACTCATCGCCCAGTCAGGCGCGACCGCTCGACACATACAGGATGGTTTCCCACGCACCATACCCATGACAAGCCGGCCGTGCCCATACCGTACCATACCGCGCATACATTCTCTCATTCTCAAAAAGCATGACATTTGCAGCAATCATGCGTAATTGGTGGCCTCTTTGGTCAACTCTTGTGTGATTGAGCCCGGCTGTATTCAAGAATGGAAGCTTTTTCAAGTTGTGCACTGTTATACGGACTCACGGGACATAGGGGGCGAAAACGAGCCAGTTTAATTTTGCTGTTTTTACAGAGACCGCTGTTAATGCCTCAGCTCCCGAGATCGCCTACCTTTAAGCACCTTCCCTGACCTATATATCTAACAAAATTCTCCTTGTGTGTTCTTTCTTTGTAATGATGCTAGCTTGAAGATTTTTGTAGTGTGGTGACGAGCGATGTTATGCAAATCACTCGTGTGCTTTTCCTATCTTCCATGAACAAAGTTTCATGGCTCCTTTAATTAAATATTTTGATCACAACGCCGCCGACGACGACGCCACATCTTCTGCAGAGCGGGACCCTTAATGGTATCCCGTTAAGATGCCGCTGTTTTTATGCCCGAAGCCTTTACCCACCCTCATCTACTAAGCTCCACATTCAACCACCTCAATTCTCAAAAAGCCTCACCCACCATTTTACCTCCGGAAGCCGCCACCCGCAAAAAGCAGCAATGAAAAGAAAAAACTGACGGCGAAATTTAATTCAAACACGCAATGGGAACTTAACGTAAAAGCGAAAGTGAAAAAGCGAAATGCAAAACCGATACTGCTAACGCAGACTCGTCGCATCACATCGTATGATCGCCCTCAAATTTTTTTTTCACTGAAAATAGATCTTTAAAAATCATTTCAACCACGCTGAGAATTCAAATCCAAGCGGCCGCTTATCGGTTTTGTGAAATTGCCCAATTAATGCTGAACAAAAGAGCTTTCTGTGAGGTCACTACCAATCACCGTCTTCATCGCCAGGTATGGAAAGTAATTTCACATGACGCTAACTGCGGAATAAAAGACAATACACTGAGTGTGCCAGCCGATTTGTCGAATAAAACATAAAGGAAGAGACAGGCGCAGTGTTCAGCCATTCGAGATAGGAATCATTACCGTTCGGCCATCTGATTCTTTCCCGATTCTCGCCCTCCCGAAATTTGCTTATCAGGTTCTAATTTTTCCGCTTCGCGCAGCTCTAGAATTGAAACAGTGGCTCCGCTGGTGAATATCCCGACAGTGCCGGCAACGGGAAGAAATGGGATGCCATTTGTGAAAATGCCGGAGCCTTTTTCGCACTTGACACAGATATAATCTTTGCACGTCCGCAATGGAGGAACTTTTGAAGATTAAAAGCGGCGAAGGCTTGAAAGAAGCGAAGAATGGAAATTTTAGTATGTGAGGCAATACACCGGATTTGACATGCTAATAACGCTGGGCGATTTTTTTTGTAATTTTAGTGCTATGTTCTCTATTTAATGCAATGAAGCCTTACAGAATCGGCGAAAAAAAAACTGGGAGCAAATTGCGTTTGGGTGAGAACGCACTATTTTTCTTTCTTGAAATGCGGATGCGACGCAGTGCTGCAGAAAAATATATAGTGCTGGTAAAACTGAAAATAATTTTGAAATTTCCTTAGTCTTCTTTCGCAATTTCTTTGGGATGCACTGGGAAAAGAACTTAAGCTGTAGTTTTTTCTTGGTATAAAATTTGAATATATATTTCAATATACATTCAATCAGGCAGCGTCCCGATAAAAACTCTGTGCTCATTATCAGTCTATATAATTTGGACTGTAGGCGCTACCCTCGACGTCTGCTGTTAACATACGAGCCCAAAAAGCATTAGCCCAAGTGAACTATCTGCGTATCGGGACGTCCCAAGGAAAAATAGTTATATACTTTTTATAAGAAAATACAACGCTGTCTATACATTCAAAACGGCTACTCGATGAGCGCAGCGCTAATATGCCTTCTAATTGGTTTCTTTTTTCTTTCTTTGAAGGGCGCACAGTGTAACATATAGTTTATATAATGAAGCAAAAAATTCTTTGTTGTTACCATTTAGGAGAGCTGTTTAGGCTTATGTGACTAAACGTTTCCATAAACGCTCTTTGTTATTCAAAGTAAAAAACAACTCCATTCTTTCCTTTTTGTTTTTCTGCGATACTTGTGCTAATATCTGAGTAGGAATATCTTCGCTTGTCCCTGTGTCAAAGTTCAGTGGGTGCTAGTAGGATATCGTAATTGGGGTAACAGAAGGGCCGAATGAATTTCCTGCAAACGTGTTCACTAATTAAACTGGAAATACAGATTACGTATGAGAACAGCTGACTCAGTGACCAAGGAGCTGCAAATACACATCAAAAGCCTCGTCTTTGAAATCCATTGTTTTGTTTCAACGACGTGTTGTATTTGGAAGACCAGGTCATAAAATCAAAAGTCGCTTCTTGAAGATTAAACTGTAAGATAAATTTTGTGCGCCACAGCATTTTTGACGACCAGTTATGCGCGTCTTAGTCAAGTGACTCGTTTCTATTGCGACATTCATAGCTCACGAGAAACCTACCGCAGAATTGCATTCCATGCCTTTCTATATGAAGACAGACGCTGTTGCCTGTGCGAACGGATGTAATGGCTAAACCTTCAACATTCATCGCCCGTGGTTGCATGGCGCTACAGGTTCGAGTTTTCGGGAACGGACTGCGGGCTCTCGTGGAGTTTTGTGTCAACTCCGTCGTTTCTGAACACTGTGGTTATTTCCGTCTGGTAATACGGGACCGAGGCAACTAATCCAAGCTAATCTGACACACACAAAAGTGCGTGCGTTTTCCGCCTCCTCGGGCCACGGCAGCACGACAGCTATCGAACGTTCATCGTTAATGTTTCCTCAGTTTATTTACTACGAAGCTTGCTTTTATCGTGACGATGTATGACTTTCACCACTCTCGTGATCAGCTAATGATTGCAATATAATCGGCCTATTGTGTTGTATATCTGCTGGCTGCTATTATGGGGCGCTGATGCGGAGCCTACCCCTGGACCTATAACTGGAGCCCAAGTGGAGAACATTGGTCTTCTGTCTTGCTCTGTGTTATGTCTTAAAGCAAACAACGCTAGCCTTTAGAATTGAGTCAGTAAGATGCTTCAGATTTACCTAGCTATCAGGAGCAAATTATAGATGAAGTTAGTATTGGCGTCGTCTGTGAAATCGGCAGGGAACAGTGATAAGAGCTGCTTAGAAGTGCACGAAAACACGGGCTATTTCAAACATCACTCTAAGCAGTCTAATCATCTTTTTAATATCATACCAGATGCACAGAAGTCTGGAAACGAAGATGCCCGAAAGGTCCATGCAATAATTTTTTTTAAGAGTTATCGAAATTAGAATAACATCAAATTCCAGAGCACGTCACCTGGGCGGTTTTTTGTCTTACAGAAAGCGCTCCGTTATAACCGTAAGTTGTAATTACTAAAAAGTACAATCTTCCCTTAGCTGCGTATTTCAGTTAAAAAACGCAATTTTCAGCATCTCACGACATTACTTGAAGTCCGTTCGTGAATAGCACTGAAAGCGCCTTTAGTTCTTACAAACTATAACGAGAGATGGCGATCGGGCGCGTCTTGTACTTATTAAGCTCTTGTTAGGCAATAATGCGTACGTCTGGGACACCAACAAATGCCGTAGTGTCCTTGTTTCCCTGCGCGCTAGTGAATGACAGTATGACCCGATTCCCTGAAGTCTCGCTCTTTTATACTTCATGACCACCTCAATCACATTGTACTGCCGATAAGAAATGTAGATCTTGTATACTGACATCGGAAGCGTTGTTGCTAACACCATTACCCACTCATCTCGGCGCTATTCATGACAGCAACATCTTTACCAGTCTGTCCATCTTGAAATTCTTTTGCTACGATAGTAGCCAACAGGGGGCGCTGTCCGGATAGCTATTAAGGAGGAAAAGCGGTGGGCTAGGAAAGTTTTCAGATACCTGTATATAAAGAATGTTGACACGAAATGGAGAAAGCGAACTAGAAAATTGACAAGCAAATATCTGGACAGCAGTAAGGGGGCAAATCAGCAATTATCGGTTAAGAAAAAGGTTAAAGGAACAGAGAGAGCTTTGTGGAAAACAGGGATGCTGACGAAATCGGCACTAGAAACATACCGGAGCTTTAAACAGGAAATTGTCAAAGAAAATATCTATGATAATTGTAGGGGAAGTTCTTTGTTGTTTGAGGCCAGGACTGGAGTTTTGCGGACTAAGAAGTATAGAGTCAGGTACCAGGAGATAGACACTTTGTGCATTGCGTGCGGAGAGGAGGAGGAAACGGCTGAACACTTGATACTTTTCTGTAAAGGGCTTCACCCTACAGTGGAAGGCAGCGGGGCTGACTTACCCAAGGCATTGGGGTTTAGGGATAGTGAAGGGAAAGTGGATTTTAAGAGGTTAGAAGTAACCAAGCGAAGGTTATCTGATTGGTGGCTAAAAGCAAGACAGGAGTAAAATTTAACAAGACATGGCTAGGTGGCTTGAGCCACCGCCCGATGTAAAGGGTTCAGCCGTATCCATCCATCCATCCATCCATTAAGGAGGAGTTCATTGCAACTACTATAATCATCGGTTCTTTTCTCGAGTGCACTTCGCGTTCTTTGAAGTCTCATGTACTTGTTCTTTTTTTTAGAGGCCTGCTGACATCCGGGACTTGTTTTTCTATGCATTTCACCGGGTACTGAGTGAAGTGCGGAAGCATTTTCTTAACTCTGTAATCATTATAGTCTGAGACGGTAATTTTCTTGACATTATTTGCCCGGCACTACGGGTAATAGCCGAGAATGTCGCGCCACATTCTTTTCCCCGCACTTACATAAATTTCCTGCATTTACATAACTCATTACTCAGCCCAGGTGATCCACTGAAAACTCAGCCAGTACTCTCTACTTCGTCCTAACAAGCAAGCTCTGCATATTTTGCGACCTGATTCATGATGACGCTTTTTCTTGTTGTTGTGGTACCACTGGATGCATGAAAATTTCCGCTTAAATTTAATAACTACTGGGAATGAAACACGAGGTAATGGTTAACAAAATTCTGACGCAATTGACGCTGAATCATCACAGCGCTTGTTTTAATTTCTTGAATTTCTAGCACAACTGAGCGCAAACATCAGCTGTGGCCTGGGTTTTCTTGATAATATAAATTATACGTTTCTTCCAGACTGCTAGTCCTGCCTTCCTATGGTCGTTATAAGAAAAAATCTACAAATATACAAGAACGTGTTAATATTTTTACACTAGTCTCCCGCAGAAGACTGTCCTTTTAAAACCGGGATTTTATGAACATACTATTCGGCGATTTCAACCCTGGGTGGGGCGTAGAGCATTTTATTACCTTGCTGAGGGGTTTATTCTCATGACGATAGATTGTGTCTTGAGTAAAAAAAGTCATCCAAATAATTTTCTAATTAACCCACTTTCACCGTAATTTAACTACATACCTTTGTGACAGCAATATGTTTTACGAAAAGGAGGGCTCTGTTGTAACTATTACGACTTCGATAAGGTTTCGGTAGAAACAGTTTTTTCTTAATTAGGTGAAACCCGAAACTGTGCTCACAGACACCGAGAGTAACAAACTTGTCGTGCTCAGTCACGAAGATAGGCTGAAATGAAAATTCAGAAATATGAATTAAGCGTGGTAAGGTAGAATTTAGATATGTAACACAGGGAAGCTTGGAATGTCCACAGTAGCATGCATGTGAAAGTTTAATCTATAAGGCATCAATAAACCCCCGTAATCAAAATTTAAAAGATACTAAACGCCAAAACGAACGCCTACCTGCGTGCCAGACTTCTAATATTAGAAAAGAATCTAAAATTCTCCGTTGAACGTTGCACGAAGTAATAACCAGAATGCCACTAAGCCGCTTTTTTAAAAGAGATGAACATAAAATAAGACTAACAAAGACTAAAAGTTTGGGTGAGATTTCTATACACGCCTTAATATAAGGACATAGCAGTAAGATTAAGACAAAAGCTTGATTCGGTATATTCCTCGAAATATATTGAGGCTGAATAAGGGTAGAATAGTAGATCCGGGTTTGTTTCTGAAGCACCGATGTGGAACCGGTGAACGTCATCTATCTTCCATTGTGGCAGTGATGAATCGTTCTTACTTAGCGTTCGGGGAATACATACGAGTGCACTGGGCCTGCTCTGCAAGGCAGCTGTGTAAAGAAAAATGCGTCTCAGTCAACTGGCAAAAACAAAAACTAGGAACCATGTTTCGCGCGGGAAGGCGTTAACAGTTACTAAACCTAGCCAAAGGATATCAAGAAATTCATCTTAGTTTGCAACGAATCAATACTCAGTACCATAACCAAATTGCGGGTCTTAAAAAGATTGCTATATATAGAGAGTTTTTTTTTCGCCGTTAAAAGAGAAGCTCCAGCAGTGCCCTTTCTTCCTTTATAGTTTGTTTCAATTTTGCAACAATATATATCGCTTAAACACCGTTTCGTCTTTATACAAGGATAAAAAGAAAGCATGGCGTTGGTGTTACGTGTCGGAAAAAAAATCGAAAACAGGGTTTTTGTTCTTCCTAGAAAGAACATATGCGCAGAAAATGTGTCAGAGCGCCGAACGGTCCATTATGGTAAGACGTGTAGCAGTGAAAGTGGTAAGGGCTATAATGCACCTTTCAGACGGGCTAAGGCTTAGCAACGAATCTCACGTACTATGTAGAACTAGGCGTCCTTAAAAGTAAAGAAAAAGTTTAAAAACGAAAACGTTTCCGGCCGATTGAACACAAATCTGCTGCACCCACTTTAATACACTGTTTAGAAAGGAGAGGTATGGCTGCTCATACACGGGTACTAGAAATAACGCCTCAAACAGAACTTTTGTCATTTGTCTTCTGGATAGATTGTATAGGCATTCTAAGGAATATCGTACAGTGAGCAAATGGAATGTGTCGGCGACTTCCTTAAGAAAACTCCAAATAGCCCCTTACTCCTATGACCAGTAGATGCAAACGGATTAGACAAATGAACACTTAATCGTCTGCTCAACACAGCTAAGAGGAAGGGATGGTTTGCTGTTTTAAAAGAAAGAAAAATCTCGAAACAAGCTGATGAACAAACAAGTGCTGAAGGCCATCTCCACTAGCCACCAGAAAGAGAAACAAATTGTCCCAACGCATAGGCTCCGATTGAGAGCGCCACAGAAATGTCGCAAAAATTCTATGCATTGTCTGCACTTTTTTCCTGCGCAACGCAACACCTGCATGACATAGATAAGCTTTGAAACCAAGAAGATGTAAACTTGTGCTCGTGCAAATAGAGACAGGTATCTACCCATCCAAGCCTGGGTTAGTCGCCTAACTGCCGAGATATGACAATCCCAGTGAGGCCTGCTATTGCAATACTGCTGCAAGAAAACCCCCAAATACTGTAAGTCTTCGGAGTCCCAGCTCACGTTACAAAAAAAGCTTTGTTTTGTATCCGAGTGACTTAGCCAAAACCCCTTTGATTTATCAAGGTTAAGAGACAAACCCGAACAATAAAAAAACTGATTAGTTACACGCAAAACCTCGACCACACTATTTTTTAACAAAACTGGGAAAGCAAACGTCATCAACAAAAGCTAAAATCTTCATTGCGATAGTGAGGCGACACGAATTTCGGTGTTCTTGACGATACTACGACATAGGGGCTCAAGATATAAAGCGAATAACAAAGGCGATAGCGGGCAGCCCTGTCGAAGAGATGTTGTAAGTGCAATAGGTTTGGTAAACCTTTGATTAACAGTCTGGTGATGTCTTGCCTAAAGACGTAGAACTATGTAATAAAGCGGCCACTACAAAGGTTTGCACTCTCTAATACAGCCAAGTAAAATTCATAACGCACCTTATTAAAAGCTTTTTCCAGATCAATCTGAATAAGAGCCACTTGACTTACTTCATCTGACAGTGTCTCTAACACGGAACGGGATATATGGATATGGTTATTGCGCTACATAGCGGGTCAGAGGTCTCCTGGCCCGGACGGTCTAAGTAGTTAAGTCGTTTATGCCTAGCTAAGCACCTGTGTTTTTGGAAATTTTCAATGCAGCTTGTTACATGGGCTTTTTACTTCCCACGTTCTACACTGGTCATACCATACTAATCGCGAAAAGCACAGACACAGATCGGTTGAAAACTGTTGAAGCGACATATCATCTGATATGCTTATGCGACGTGCATTATAAGATTTTTGCAAAGGTTCTTTCTTCTCGTCTACAGCTTGTGGCATTAGGTTTATTAGGGCCGCACTAATTCTGCGGGATCAAAGGCAGTAGTATACAGGGCCTCCATATGTCTGCTACTGCGCAAAAGGTCACAGCGGCTTCATTTAGGAGTGAGTTCCAATGTTCAGTAGCCTTGCAAAAAGTGCCTTCGCACCCCACTTTTGTTACTTCCTGCTCAAACCTCGTACGAAAATTTCCAGGTTAATTAGTGCTACGTCTGGATTACCTTGTGCAACAAGGAATTCAGTGCTGTACTCTTTTATACACCAGGATGCGTAACCGTAGCGCTTCTCTCGAGGAAGCTGTTATTAATATCCAGGTCTTCTTCGTTGCTATAATCTTCGAGCACTACTGCTAGTTTCCCATTCTTCACGCATACATTCCGCTGCCGCATCACTTGTGAACGTGTTTCACAATTTTCCTTAGTGTTCCTGGCAAAGATGGCCTTCGTATTGTGATCAATACCGAGAAAATGTGTGCATTTTGCTGCTATTTAACAAAAAAGAAACAGCGACGCAAAACTTATTTTGTGATTTCCAAAAGGTCAAAGACTTTCCAGCCTAGTGGTACGAGCCTGTCGTTGTAGCGGTTTCAGCACGCGGAGGCTTTAAACACCCCCAGTAATTAAAACGCTCCGCTTCGCTGTGCCTTCAGCATGCCAGCAGTAGCGAAGGGGCACTGAGCCGCGAGCAGCGCACGTTGCACGCTAAACGACGGCCTTTATTCGTTACGGCCGCGTTCGGGCACTGGCCTTCGTGGAAGACCTGAGAACCAACTGGCAGAGCGTACAAGAGGGACCCGAGAATTTATGCAAAGTGCTCGGTTACTTGCCCCTCTCTCTTCCCCACTTACAAAATGTTCTGCCGAAACTGGATTGTTTTTTTTTATTTGTAGTCTAACACAGAGTAGAATTAAAGCGTTCGCCGTAGCCGAACTACAACGCGCGAAGCACGAGCTATTTTTAATAGGTGAGTTGCTTCTTCTCTCTGCTGAATGAATGCAAAGGATTTTTATTTGGTATTCTTTGGAGCAACGTTGCGAAAATATCGCCTTTGTTTTGATATTTCAAGATTTTCATTCTCACCTTGTCGCCTGCGCTTGGAAACTGAAGGCCTCAATCGTACACGACAGGCAAAACATCGTTTAAAAAGCTGGAGAAGCTTTAAGATCTTCTCTACTCATCGAAACATCGAAGCAACCAGACGTCCATCATTGTTGTAAAAATTTTTACTGCTTCAGTCTTATATCAATTGTTTCACTCAGTCGCCAGTGAGTAACTGGAAATACATTACTGCCCAACATGCACATGTGGTAGTGTCTATCATGGGCTTTTTTCTTGTAAATGAAACCTAGATACTGTAAATGTCTTGCTAGAAAACTTCATAGTAAAAACCATGACATCTTACCTCAATAAGCCAGCTTAAAATGGCGCAATAGCTATTGTTTTCACATTCATTGACACTGGAAACTTTAAAAACGTTCACCTCTCGAATTTAATGCGACTGCATTAGAATCGTTACACAGTAAGGATAGCGCGGGAAGAACGCAGGACGAAGACGAGACAGGACAAGCGCTAACTTTCAACACAGTGAATTTATTGCGGATCAGGAGCATATATACGCAACTGATACAGCTGACGGAAAGGAGATGAAAAACATAACAAAAGTGCCACATGCCGTCATGCCATGAAATCGAGCTGTTTCCTTGATAATGCCATAGACGCCCTGCTGACTTGCTGATCTCCTGCCCGTGCTATCTCACATGCTTCCTTAATTTCTCTAGTCAAGTCATTATGGTGCCGATAGAAAATGACGGTCTTATCGAACAGGGGATGGCAAGGTGGTTCTGCATCACATTTTTTTTGCAATGGGCTGCCAAATGGCTGTCTGTGGTGATGTGTCTTATTTTATTGTTGTGCTCTTGGAGGCGCACATTCAAACACCTGCCAATATGCCCTTTGTAGTGCCTACCACCCACATGAAAATGGAATTTTGTATACCACTCCCTTCCTGTGAGGCACGTAGGCTTTTTTGTGCTTAATACTGCACTGAGGTTGCCGCGTTCGGGTAGGGCAGCTCTTTTTGCACGCACTCAAACAGCTTTTTAGGCGCCGTGAATACTACTTTTACGACAGAACGTTGCCCTACCTTCCTCAAATTGTGACAGACCTTATGCAGGTAGGAAATCACGGCTATTTTTTCTTTCTTTCTTTTTTCTTCTATTTTCCTGCTCTGCTCCGCTCTCTGTTCTTCGATCATGTGTGACAACATTTCTTCTGCGATGCAGGCTTTCAGCGACAGAAACATTATTATGTCTGGGATAACCCGCCGCCCCCAAACGCTCTGCCTGCTTTTGTACGCTTTCTTCCCAAACATATTATTGTTTCAGTCGCTGAAAGCCTGCATCGCAGAAGAAAAGTTGTGTCACACATGAGCGACGAACAGAGAGCGGAGCAGAGAGGGAAAATGGAAGAAAAAAGAAAAAAAAGGTAGCCGTGATTTCCTACCTGCGTATGTTCTGTCACAATTTATGATTTGGTTTGGTTTATGGAGGTTTAACGTCCCAAAGCGACTCAGGCTATGAGAGACGCCTTAGTGGAGGGCTCCGGAAATTTCGACCACCTGGGGTTCTTTAACGTGCACTGACATCGCACTGCACACGGGCCTCTAGAATTTCGCCTCCATCGAAATTCAACCGCCACGGCCGGGATCGAACTCGCGTCTAAATTAAAGAAGGTAGGGCAACGTTCTGGCGTAAAAGTGGTATTCATGGCGTCTAAAAAGCTTTTGAGTATGTGCAAAAAGAGCTGCCCTACCCGAACGCGGAAACCTCAGTGCAGAATTAAGCACAGAAATGCCTACGTGCCTTGCAGGAAGGGAGTGGTATGCAAGATTCTACTTTTATGTGGGTGGTAGGCACAAAATTGGGCAAATGGGTATGTGTTTGAATGTGCGCCCTCAAGAGCACAACAATAAAGTGGGAAACATCACCAGAGACGGCCATTTGGCAGCCCATTGCAAAAAATATGATGCAGAACCACCTTGCCATCCCCTGCTCGATAAGACCGTAATTTTTATCGGCGCCATAACGACTTGACTACAGAAATCAAGGAAGCATGTGAGATAGCACGGGCAGCATGGCATGACGGCATGGCTTGACGGCATGTGGCACTTTCGTTATGTCACTGCTTTCCGTCAGCTGTATCAGTTGCGTATATATGCTACTGATCTGCAATAAATCCGCTGTGTTGAAAGTTAGTGCTTGTTCCATGTCGTTTTCGACCTGTGTTCTTCCCGCGCTATGATTAATGTGTTACAATGAATTACCAACCTTCCCAATCCTTTTCTATTCTCTATTAGAATCCTCACCGCGGAATTCACCTGGCGTAGTTAGTCATGAAATTAGTTCGTTGATGAAGACGATTATGACTTCACATGGTCACGTGACATGACCGAGCTCTCATTGGTCGACGGGAGGAGTTGCGTGACGTCATAGAACATGTTACAAGGCCGAGTTGGCATGTGACATGGCCGAGTGCTTATTGGTCGCGAGGGTGTGTATGTCATGAGACCACGTGACAAGGCCGCGTTTTCAGACGCACTGGCAGTTGGCAGGTGCGCTAGTCACATGACATGTTCTAGCGAGGTGGCGAGCTTGGTGGCGGTTGGCAGCTGCGCTTGGCTGTGCGCAGACGTGTCAAGACAGCCCCGTGTATCAGGTTGGAAGGAAGCCAGAGTCAACGGCGTGTGTATCTACCGTAGTAGAAAATCCCCGCAAGCGCAGACAGAGACTACGGAAGAATGTCGCTGAATATAGAGTTTCGACAGCTGCACAGGTTCAGCGTATGCGGTTAGCAGCAATGACGGAGGAGGAGGATACCGAGACGGACTTCGGATTTTAATGCTGTCGCTTTCTCAACATGCAATGTAAATAAGTGTCCCCCAAGTTTTTCGTTTTTTTTTTGCAGAGACAACATTTGGAACGACACCGGAAGGCTACATTGCCACCTCACGGTTTCCGCCATTTTCCGTTGTACCTTCGGCCTCTTACTTTCGCGCTCCGGATCGTGGTGGAAAGTTGGTTAGGTGGAAAGTAAAACATCAGCAATTGTGTCACTATCTCTTGACACCCGAAAAGCACAGTTAGGAGTAATAGTTGTAGTGCGGAAATCCGCCTTGACTGGCATTGCAGTGCGCTCTGACGTGCTACCCGTATGAAATCGCTCGCGCGAACGAAGCGGCACAAACGCCTCACTATCTTACCGACGCCATTAGACTGTGGTGTTACCGTGATAGCTGTTTGAGGCGTTACTGGTTTAGCAAATGCTGGAAGACTCTTTCGTTTTTACCGTTGTCTTTGTTTCAGCTCACCAGATAGCGCAGACACACAGAGGGGTAGGGCCACGAATTATATAGCCGGAGATTGCTAATGAAGAAGAAGCACTGAAAAGACAAGTCAAATCAACGAAGGATAAGAGGGAGCGACTGGGTACCACAAATGGGCACAGATTTGAGCAGCCATGGCGATTAAGACAGCAGCTGAGTGAATTGCCTATCATAATTTTCGAATGTGAACGTAAACATTCCGTTTTCACTTAAATTGAATTTCGGTTGTTCAAGAATAAATGTGAAATACGACAGTATAATAAACATCTCCTTTTTACTGAGTGAGAAATTTAGACATTGTCTTTCCTGTGGGCTTCAATCTCTTTGAATAATGCCATTAAATTCCCGGCATAAAGTTGCCGACAGCATCCTCGCATCGTCGCAGAAGTGGCGTTTCTTCGCTTCGCTTCATGGCGACAGTTCGCTTGCGTTGCAGTTTAGAAACGAGGCCCCTGCATTTGGCGCACTTTTTGTTGCTTTTTCTCTTCCTGTAGGCGCCAGCGGCCTGAAAAACTACCGGGCATCTCGGCCGGTGACGCCATTTCCTTCTGTGCTCTTGTTACTTCAATTCCAAAGCAGCATGTATGCGAAAATTGCGACGCAACCATCCGTTGTCATTAGGTTTCCCGCCGTTTGCCTTCTCTGGCACCGAGTGGTTTTGCTCTCGAGAAGGCGACGAAGTCCACGCTCGGCCACAAAGTCGCTTTTCTCTGCAAGTTGAGAGAGCCGCCACCGTCGCCTCGTCGCTTTATTTTAGCGCGTTTTCTGGCTTAATTTTTTCTACTTAGCGTCTGCGGTTGTTTGTCTTCTCTAGTTAGCGTCGTCGAGACGGCGTTGACAGCAATGCTTAGAGCATAGTGGCTGAATCAGGCTGGAGATCCTCAAACGCAGCTTCAGCACTAGGAAGCACCATGCAGATCGAGGTAGTCTTGAACATTGTAGGCTTGGGTGGAAAATGCACCGTCACTCGCCGATCAGATTTGTGACTTATGATGTTTGTAATGAATATTTATATTTGTGATAAAGTGATTATGATTATACTGAGGCAAGGTAACATGCACGCCTTTCGATATAACAGATCTCGAGGCAGACGCTAGCTTACGTTTTTGACTAGAACAAAATCTTCCGAAAGATTTCAAAACGAAATTGTGAGATAAGATTTCTGTTCATGTAATAAGGAATCTTCAAATATTTTTTTTGAGTCACACATGCGTTCGCCACCGCCGTCATTGCTGATATTGCAATGTAACAAATGCATTGAAATAAAAAAAGGCGACAGGTAGAACATGAGAGGAGGTGGTCGGTACGTTAAATGCCTTATGTACGCCAGTGTGAAAATTTCTTACGTTAGATTTCTGGCACCTGCGGCGTTTCCCACCTACCTGCGAGCAGCGCAGGGGTGACGAATGTGCATGACAGCGTCGAACTCTCAGGGCTGTAGCCATGCGGCCCACTCCCGAATGCTGTTCTCGCCAGGATTGCCTGTGATTTTTGCTTGCTAGCTCTGTAGGTTTTTCTCTGGGAGCCTGGCCAGGGCCTAAACGCATCCATATCATGAACTAGGGCTTCCTAGGCGCAACTTGCCCCCTTGTAAGCAGTAACTCGATTGTACGAGCCGGGCGTGATGATTCATTTGCGGCCGCAACATTTCCTGTTGGCGATGACAATATTTTTCCCGGAGAAAGAGCACCCGCTTATACGCGGTCGACAGAGAGCGGTTCGGGTTTCTTTTCATGTTTTTTTTTTGCTTGACTTACAGCAATGAGTAGCCGAGTCATCTCATCTTGAGAACGTGGTTTGACTACGTCAGAACGCGCGCAAGTTAGGTGCCTCAGAAAAGGAGTTCTTGAGGCCGTGTAGATTCAAATGATCACAAACGTTCACTCCTTGCAGCTCCTTTTATTATCACTTCATCATATCTGATGCCACATTACGAAAATCGTCCGGGCAACGGGATTGTTGACGGGAAGTAAACAATTGATGGTGTTTCTGAGCCGCAACTTCGAAAAATTTGAAGTTGTTCAAGCAACGTCAAGTTTTAAGCTAGCTTAATTTCATGATTTAGCTTCCAAGTAGGCAATACAAGCAAATATACATATACCTTCAGGGTGAGCGCAAAGTTCCGCAGCTAGGTATGTTTCAACGCTGCGTGGACCTTGCGCGTACATGTGTAACATGGTTTCTTGTTTTGCCGCTAAATATAATATCAAGACGATGGTGTGGCAAATTGATTGCCTGTTTGGGACAAACTGCACCAGAAAAGCACAAGTTAAAGATTTCGGGCTGATGCTTGTGATCGCTTTCGCTGCCTAAAGAAGCCCCACACCACACACGCACACGCAGAAAAGGTCTCCTGTGAAGCATGCTTCACTTTTAAGAGATTGTTTATGTGGAGAAGCCCATTTTGTTCGTCAGGTTGAGAGATTTCATTTTACGCGTCTTTGTTCACCTTTTACTCTGCTTTTCTTCATACTGCTCCTCGATCTGTTCCTTACCCGTGGTACATATTGTTACGAGGCGATGCCTTAAAGGCTCTCTGAAAAGGGTGTTTGAGGTTGGCCATATTACGCTTGCATTATGTACAGCATAGGCCACCGAGCGTTCATGTCGCGTGCAAGGCCCCAAGAGCGAGCGGATTGTTTACAGTATAGTTTTAAAAATTCGCGCTTCTGCGCCTCGGGGCGACCAGCGGTGCCAAGTTTTCACCCGAATCCGCGCACAACGTGTCCACTTAGCACTCGTTACGTCAGCAGTGGAGGGCTTTCATTGGTTCACCGTGCCAATTCTTTCTGACATCACGCAGCTACCATGACCGCGGCGGGAAGCTCCGCCCCCGAGGAACTCCCCCGCGCGGCGATAGCCGGCGGAGAGGCTGAGTGGGTGGAGCCGGCTGAGCAGTGCCGCAATTTCAGTGTGCAGAAGTGAGGACAGGAGAGAGAGGGCGCGAAAACGCTGAAATTCAAATTTAACTAGAGATAACCCAGCTTCCACAAAACGCATAAAAAAATTAGATGGAGGTCATTCGTAAGGCAGCGTCTTTTAACATCCTAGGCATACCGCAACATTATTTAGAGCCCCTTTCAGTGCCCCTTAATGCGTATATTATTTCAGAGAAATGAAGTTTCACGAATACTTGCCTCATCCATCTTGATTCCTTTGCCGCAGCTTGGTCACTTAGGTGACCACAAGAGCAGTAAATCCGTGGCTTTGTTTGCAGATGTCATAAAATGTGTTGCGGATAAGGTGCCGGCAGTTCTGCACGAATATTTTCAACGTACGCTCATTATGATAATGGAAAACCTTTCTGCAAGAGTGGTTAAGCTAGTAGCTTCTAGTCCGTCTTCTGAGTAGTCTGAATATACCTGTGGAGTGTTTAAAAGAGGTTGACCTTCAGGTTTGCTCGCTAACAAAACAATAGGGTGTTCAACCCGCGCATTTGGTGCCGGTGCTTTAGCGTACTACCGAATGCAGGCTAAGGAAAACAGCGAAAGGAGAGGTATTGCTGGGCTGGTGAGTTTTGGAGTGCGTTTCCAAATGACAGGGACGGCACATTGTTACTTTTAGAAACTCGCGTCATCAAGACCCAAGAAAGGCATCAATATAGAAGTATTTTTTATCAGTCAGAAATATCTTGCTTGTACGGATAAAAAATACCAAAATTAAATGCCTGAGAACAAAAAAAATACAGAAAAAGGGCATTTTAAGAACGCATGACAAGAAATATTTGAGATTCTGACAACCCACACCGGCACGATTTTTGACAATTTTCGCCTGTATGAAATCGCATGCGCGGTGAAATGCTCTCAAGTATTGAAGAGGCTCGTTACGACTGCGGGAGTGAATTTGCAGTACTAAAAACATAACTCATGAAATTGTTTGTAAAATGGTTTTAAAGAATTCAAAAATGCGGAGAACCACAAGAGTAGTATTTTGACACAATGAAAGAATGAATAATAAATATTTTATACTTACGCATTTTATGCATCAGAACATTCATTGTTCACAGTATTATCTTCAAGCTACAAGGAGAAAAAATTTCATTGGGGTACGGAGCATATACGGCTTCGAAATCTCTCATGGTACGAGCCAATTGAAGTTAATGCTTTATCTAAGAAAGCGATATCGTACGCTGGAATCAAATTACGTCATGCGTTTGGGTTAAGGTTGCGTACTGGAGATTAAATTAGTGGCACTGCAGAAATACCTAGTGGCGACCGGACGATGTGAAAATTTTGTAGAGGGAGATATTCCAACCACTTGCTGCTCCTTTTACTTGCAGCAACAGACGCAGAAGAACAAGTTGGGCGGAGAGGCTTGAGTTGGTGCATCAGGCATTGTTGATGGCACTGAGCCAGATTCGCTGTTAAGCAGAGCGAAAACTGAATCAAGAACGTCGCGCAAGAGACTTTGCTGACGTTTGTTCTGAGTTCGTGTCTATGTTTATGGCCACATTTATTCAGTGCGACTCCGACTGAACTTTTTTCTGTGGCCTTGAGTTTTTACTGGACACAGCCGACATCGTCATTTTCAGATACAGGAAGAGCTACTGGCAGAGACAGGAGTGAAAAAAAGAAAAAAGAAAGATGTAATCGAATTGGGCTTGTAGTTTGCTGTATTGTTGCTTGGAACCGCTTCTTGACCGCCTTTTCGTTTTTTTCTCTTTTCTTTTTTCGCAATGATGAGGGGTTTGCTAATGGGGTCTGCTCTGTCCTCTCAGGCCATTAACTGAATTTACTACCCCAAACCGGGCATACTTCACTCCGAGCGGAAAGAGGCGCGGACCCCCAGGATGGGGCAGGGTGCGGCAAGCTTTACAAAACCTATTTTATGTGAAAGCAACGTTGCCGTCTTCTGCAGTAAAAGTGTTGTGTTTTTAGCCTCCACTGAGTAGTGACACGGCATAAAACGAATCGAAACATTTTCAAAGGTCACCTCTCTTTAACAGGCTTCTTTGTTCAGCCGCTTCTTCGTTTATGTTTCAAATGCGAGGTAGAGGGTAGTAAAGTTCTAAGCTATAACGATAACTAAACGTAAAATTGTAGGCGGCACAAATCAAAACTAGATCTTTTACCGAACCAGTATTTCTTCTGAATTTTAAAACGTGTAAGTGTTCTCATTTTTTCGTAGTGTATGCGTCTGCGGTCGATTAAGCGCATAATGTTGAATGTGTGAACGAAAAGGTTAAGTGTGAAACAAAATAGCAGAACGGCTAGCTCGAACGTCGTTTAATTTAAAAGCTACAAGTAATGTTACACACATTCATGAACGGAATATCTCTCCTGACTAGGTTAGATTCAGCGACTATGATATCCCTGTGCACTAGCTAAACATTGTCTATGCGAGAGAGCAGGCGTTATTTCCTGCCCGCCGTCAGTGGATCTAGAGCTCCAGGTTCTCGATCGGTCGATTGTGCATCTTCTCTTTACAGCGAAAGCTTTTATAGCTTTGGTTTAGCCGTATAGCCGTGCATTCTTTCGTGGAACTTACAGCGTCAGCCGTGAGACCTTGATTATCTAACGAAATAATTTCTTTTATTGTAAATATCTGAACTCATCTAAATTTAGGCTAATTGGATTATTTTGATTCAAAATAAATGGAGGTAACCTATCAGCCGTGGCAGGTGGCGGCCTTCGTTGGCAGGTGTAACCTGAGAGGGGAAATTCCCCTCTGAATATTTAGAGGAGAGAGAAGGAAAGCGTGAAGATAAGAGAGAGAGGTGTAGCCGATGGGCGGCAACATTAGATTTCGCTGATTCGCATTAACACGGTTTGGCTTTCCCTTATGGCTGACGATGTACATCCCATGGCCAAATACAGGACGAAATGGCTAGACCAAGGCTGTAACAGCTTTCGCTGATTAATGCACAAAGCCGAGCTCGGAAATTTTTTCTATAGTACCTTTTTTATTGAACCATGACGAAGTTGGAAAGCTAGGCTTGTGTCACTCGCGGCTACATTCGCACTTGTCTTCTTTTCTCACTTTTAATGCGAAATCATTACTATGACTCATCGGCAATGAAACCCGGCGTTGTTTTCCAGCAGCCGTGGTCCGAAAACTCAAGTGACGTCACCGTGATCTCGCATGACGTCAGCAGTACACCAGAAGATAGCGGCATCATCAGCAAAACAAAAAAAAAGGCTCCCCAAGGTGCGGGGAATTGATTCATGTACCTTCAGATTGCGAGGCGGACACCAACCCACAGGCCAAAAAACTGTTTTTTTTTAAAACTGATAAATGCCGCGTTGCTTCTTGGCGTATAAAGGTGAACCTAGTGTACGCGTCTCCTTGCGACTGTATGCTAATGAGTAGGTGTGTCATTAGAAAGGAAGGAATCTTCAATGAACCTCGTAGTAGAGCTCACGATAAAACAATGCTTTCGCGTTCAAAGCATGTAAGGAGTCTTAAGTTCCCTTCGTAATTTTTCTTTCTACGTTAAGGAGTGAAATTTTCACCATTTATCAGTAGTGTTCGAAAAACGAGGAGCCTATGAGTGGTGCTTCTCAATAGGTGAGGAACTGAAATAAACTTTCGCGGTGACATATGACACACAGAAGCTTGAGTAGCGCGACTCTTTCGGGCTATTCTATACTTAATACCCTTGAATGAATGACTGTCCTAAAAGAAATGAAATAAAAACAAAAACTCTATATTTTGTAATCGGTCCGAAAATTGTATGAAGAGAATAATTATCGCCTCTGCTGCTTGCTTTCTTGCTTTTGGTTCTCCTTGGCATAGACTTTGTGCTATTTCCAATATTTGCAGCAACTCGTATGAATACATCTATTTTTTTCCTAACTACACACATAGGAAGTATGAGTGGTGTTTAAAAGAAAATACAGTCGCGACTAAAAGATTTGCACAGTGACGTCATAAGAGCGGTGAAAATCGCACCGCGCGGCTGGCGCGGCGCCATGCTTCGGGAACACATCTGGCACTTTTGTTATCGGCGTGTTCTTAACTGCAGCGCCGAGCGTTGCTGGCTGCCTCTTCTGTGGCACTTCACTAGTGGTAGACATTTTAACTCGCAACTCTACGTCTTGTCTTTCTGGATTCCGAACTCAACAATACGAATGGGGTGATGAGGGTGAGTTTTGATGTCTGCTTGCATCCGTTTGCGTTAATACTGTATTTATGTAATATTAGCTACTTCTTTCTTCAATAATGAATCATGGCATACAGTCAGGGCGAAAGTCCGCCATTCTTTGAAAGAAAATGTCAAAATTATTATTGTCTCCAGTTAACCATTAGATGAATTTAATTTCCTCTTTCCACTTCCTTCGTAAATGCGGCGTTCATTGAAATTAAATCCAGGAGGGTTTAGTCTGCCATTAATGTTGTGTTCCGAAACCTTGACATCCTGCATGCTAAGACTTATTCACCAGCGCAGAATAACTGAGAGCACTGGCCCCTTTTATCCCTCTATTCAGCCGTTTCTCGAGGGAGTCTTGCAAAAAGCTTACACTAAAAAACTTATATACCTATTAGTGTATAGTGAGAGTAAGCAATCTTAGGACAAAACGAAAAGATGCACTTTACAAAGTTGTGCGAGCTCTAGGTTCCCGTACCGTAAAAGCGAACACTGAAAATAAGTGCTTTGAATCTTTTCTCACCTCGCATTGTTGACAGGGGAAGAGAGAAAATGCGGAGAAGGATGAGCTGGTCAGCGCTTCTGTGCTGGATTACGAAAGGGGATCCTTCCCTGTGCACTGGTGAGTGTCTCCCTTAGATAGTGGGGCTCAGATGGACTAAGCCACACACCTGGAGCGGAGCCAGAGCTTAAACCGTTACGGTTTCAGGGCAAACTGCTTACTTCGTGTGCTATGCTCCCCACTTTCTTGTTCCGGGCTATATGTGGGGGCCAAGAAGCGGCCGGTGGCTTCCGTTAACGGGCTCTGCGTTGAGGCGGCTGCGAAACACTGATATAGGGTGGATGTTGTAAGCGGCCGCTGGAGGTTTGGCTAAGAACGTAGGTGACCATCTTGCGCGAATGACGGCTCATTGCGGGCCGGCGTTCCATCTGCCAATGTAAACGACTCTTCGCAGGAAGTGGCAGATGCTGATATATACCAATGTAAGACTAAAAAATGTCAAGAATTTGCACGAAGCACCTGCGTTCTTTAGAATATTATTAGTTAATACTTCCGGAAATCTTTATGCGGTGATCGATTAGCCAGCGCGTGGCAGTTACGCTAGACTCGCTCATACCAAATAAAGATATGGTTCCCATTCCGACTTCTGCCACTCATTGCAGGCGTGTCGGCGACCAAATGTATAGACGGGTCCATCTGTACGCAAGTTCGTTTGCCATCGAATTGCCAACTTGTTTGCACATGTTCGTTAACAAATAAAAAAAAGAGCGGATAAAGAAAATCAGATCTGAAGCGATAGTATCAGTGCAGCAGAAATGTAATGCAAGAACTATTGTCTCCCATCTTTGCAGGATGTTAAAATGGGGCTTCCTGTTACCTGTTTGGAACGCAAGCTTTTGATTTCATAAATTGCGATTTCGCTTCTGTTTTATTATTAGACACAAAAATTATTGGACACTGTTTTCTGGCAGTGCAGTACTAACCTAGTGCCTTATTCTGGTTGACCCGGTAGACATCTTTGCTTGAGTGAAGTCGTAGTTCGCTCAGCGCACACGACGCCATTTATTTTCGGCGTTGCTATTTTGTGGAAGTAGAGGTCGGGGCATGAATATTTAGCTCGAACAGAACAAAAAAATTTATTTATTTGTTTATTTATTTATTTATTTATTTATTTATTTCGAATACTTTCTAGGCCTGAAGGCATTACAGAAAGGAGTGGTAATGATACTTAACATAATCAGTACATATTATACAATATTATTTTACAAAGCGGCAGAAAATACAGTGGTCTTGAAGTTGTTAATGTCAGAAATGGCAGAGATGGAGGGAGGAACGTCGTTCCAGTTTGCGCTGTTGTTCCACATGGCTCCACATGGCTCGATGAAACCGGAATTAAAAAAAAAACTGTGAAGAAAACAGAACAAGAATATTTCACTTGCATTAATTACCGATTACACACTTTTTTCAAACCTATTGTCTTTATACTAGTTGCACTGGATTCGGCACAGAAATGCACATTACCTCTATCTCTCTCTCTCTGTCTGTCTAACTGTCGGTGTTCTTTAAAGCTTTCCTCCGCAGTGTGGGTGTGACTCAATATGTCGTTTAATGAATTCTGCAAATATTTTGCGCTCGCATTTGTGCTTTGTTCCCTGTTCTCCATCGAAACTTCGTAGCAAATCACTGTTCTCTTAAAGGCCCGTTTGCCTCATCTTTGGAACGAAAAACAACTAAATAAGAGCAACTTATTGTTACGGTACGCAGTCGCGAAGCGAAGAAGACTTTGTTGTGTCGCTGGGCAGTCGATGACGACAAGAACGTTGCGGCAGCTAGTGCTAGTGCTGGTTTCTGGTGTCTCTTCTGTGTACGGCCTGTAGTTACTGCTGCTGAACTAAGCCCGTAATATTTGGTGGTGGGGCTGGGTGTCGATGCCCGTACCTCCCGTCCTCTGTTATAAACTCTTCTGTGAAACACAAACAATTTTCTGATCTTTATCTTTCACCGCGCATGCCGTCTCGCAAAATTAATTGGGCAATTCATACAATTACATCATCTGGCGGTAATGCTAGAAAAAAAGTTCTCAGGCCATTTCGTAGTGTCTGGTTTTCAACTCACAATTTTTGTTAGCTGCCAGCAATGCCCTGGATAAGAATCGTGACGGAGAGCGCTCCAGGCTTGAAATGGGCCTTCAGTCACCGTGCTAAGTGAGAAAGTAAGAGGCTGAGACTGTCAATGCAGCTGCTTATTCAGATGTGTCCATAATAAACAATAATGCGCGTGCCATTTCTTCCGAAGGGCTGTTTTCCCGAAAGGTACAACTTATCAGCGCTAGGTGGCTCGCGGAAGAGTTGTTTCAACGATGTTTTCTTCCATGAGGGTACAATGAATGGGTATGTTTTGCCAGGTTTTCAGTGAGTGCATTATACTATCAGAAATGTGTGGGTACAGTTGAGCGTCTTGCCTAAACGGAATGAATAAGATGACTGCCTATCAGGTTGTTTAGCATTGATATCGGCCGCATAGTTAGTATGACAGTGGCACCAAAAATAGTGATTACTCGCTAAGCTAATCCTGACTTGCCGACCCCTTACTCCTACTGGCAGTTCACCAGGGCCCGGTGCACAACGGACACAAACAGCCTTCATGCAACCGGTTTTCTCTCTTTTTTATTTTTTCTGTGTCTCACTGATCGCGTAGTATTTGTGGAATGCATCCCTCCTATCAAATAAAATTTACAAAGATAGACATATCCGAGCCAGCTGCAACCCCAAACGTGAGCCGCAGCTGTTGTGAAAAACATATGGCAGCCTTCTGAAAAACAGTGTGCTCCTCTGTGAGAATTTACATGCAGCTTGAGGAACACTTTTGAGATACAGTAGTGGCGCCTTCAGGAAGAACAAAGTCTGCAAAAACATATTCGAGACCTCAAGCTCCCTCTAATAAGAAAAAAAAATAGCTAGAACTCTGGCTGACATTAAGAAAAAAACGTAAAGACTCCACCCTGGCGACCCTCGTGATCTGGAAGTCCTTTCACTTCGAGTAAGCACGCTGCTCTGAATTCGCTCGCCATGCCATGAGCATTACTTGCAACTTCCCAGTCTCCCGCAAAACATCCCGATCTTTCCCGAGAAGTTGTAAACCAGAAGAGAAATGAAAACGAAAGCGCAGTGCCCGCGAAGTAGGGGAGCTAGGAGCTGAATGCGATGCGGCGGATCAGAGCCCCGAATACAGCATGCCTAATTCGCAGGCAGCTGCTTTCAGATGCAGGACTCGTGCGCGCGGTGGAACGGTCGGAGCGAGAGCAGCTCGCCTGGCCGGTGTAGGGCGGAGAGGGCAGAGCGAGTAGGGACGATTATTAATGAGCAGCTGGCGGCGTTACCTTGGGGCCCACACGTGGAATGGGCCAGTGGGGAGCGGGAGCTTTGCTGGACGTTCTTGTACGAGCCTTTGAGTTGGCATTCGTCACTGCCGCGCTCCCTCATTAAGCTGTCTAGACTTCAAAGCACCCCACATGAGTACCGCATATCTGACGGGGCGCTTCGTGCCCGGAGGTGGCATTTCACGGCTTAATGCCATGGGTGCGATTGTGCAAGCCCCCTAAGTCTTTTCCAAGTGTAGGCACGTGCACTATAGATAAGAACTTGACGCATAGACGCTCTTGTCGCTTATGTTACTGTTTCACGCTTACTGACCAGGCGTATTTTGCACCACGTTGTTTGGTTCTCAGAATACAGAACTTCCACCCACAATTTTTCACCCTTTTGCAATTTAAAACTCGGATTGTTGCGTGTTTGAAAAATTTTTGTCAGAATAAATGAAATTACTTCAAAGCTGATTCCAGCCTATGTATCGAAAACACCAGGTTTTAAACTTCAAGTGTTCTTCCCGGCTTGCACGTTCGACATGTCGTACGGAAGCCTTAAGCGTCCTACTGAATCTACGCAGTGCTGCAAAGGAATCTTGGCGATTTTTGGTGTACTCTACAAGGTGCGCTTCTAATGACAGTGGGATAGTCGTTAGCTGAACGTCTAAACTCCTGAAAGTCAATGTGATCGACATTACGTCACTCTTTCTAAAGGAGATGCAAAAAAAGTCGCAGAAATATTATAAATGAAGACAAATATCAATGAGACCAGACTCTTGTGTCGATAAAATTTTTTCAGGTTTTTTTATCTGTAATTTTTTTTCTATTGAAAAATGGGTATGGATGAAATATTGAGGACGAGACAAGGACAAACAAAAGGAGGAAGTTATTTTTTTGTCCTGAAAGGCACTTTCCTTCTAACAAGCCATTTCGCTGTCGTGTAAGTCCAAATAATATTTTTACCTTTGGTTGTTTTTGGGGCGTATTATTATACCAGTAACATGTTGATTATTCTGGCAACTGACGGTCGGACACGATACAATAAACCCGAAGTGTTACATTACGGTGATGCACCTGCAGCAGCAACATTTTTTCTCGCGAAGAATTTATTGCTTTCAGGTGGCCGTGTAGTTACCACTGCGGACGGGAGAACACCTCTTACCGCCGAGCTTTCTCGATAAGTTCTGCTTTCTAACGACACAAGGCATTGGAATACGAGCGGGCACGGCACCCAGGCTAAGACCTGACGACACGACTAAACAAGACGCGTGCCTTCGTGTCTGTAACGTTCGGCGACATTGAACACAGGAGACGGGACGCTATGTTTATCTGCACTTTTCCTGCCTTCAAAACGATAAAAAAATACAATAACTTAAACAAGCATTAAGCGCACAGCGTAGACCCTGTACTTTTAATGTATTAACGCGATAACGTTAAGAGCCTCGTTTAGCGAAAACCCAGCATCGTAGTGGACATACACTGTGTTGTGCCCTGGACCGCCTCGATCCTCGCCCATTAACAGAGCAAAAGATCCTCGGTCCGTGGACACAGCAGTCGACTGCCCTCAAGGCATACAAGGCACTCTTTGCCTACTTGAGAGCGACTGGGTTGAGTGACAAATTGTGACAGCGTTGTGCGTGTGTGTGTTATGCCTTTTTCCCCTTATCTCTTCCTCCTTTTCGTCCCCTAATCCCTCTTCCCCAGTGCAGGGTAGCCAACCGGAACCCCTTTCTGGTTAACATCACTGCCTTTCCCTCCTTCTCTTCATCTATCTATCTATCGGCGTCGTAGTGAGCGGTGCTGGCGTGAGCAAAAAATCCCCACAAAAGGACCTGGTTTACTTGCTACCTGTGTCACGTGACCATGGGGTGTCAGATAAACATGTCCAACGTGGCAGGATTCAGTTTTATTTGTCGCGAGAGGCCGCTTGGGAAGAGCAACTTGGGTGTCACAAGCCTCACCGGTGGCTGTGTTTGAAAAGTGGCACATCGCCTAACCGCTGCACCACTGCACCAGGAGTGGTGTGAGGACTCCTAGCCATTTGTAACTGTAAAGTGTAAAACGAGCAATTCCGCATATATCGGAGTTTACCGATTAACGCTATGTGTCGTGCCCTTAAGATGGAGCGTAAGTGTATCCTCCAGGTTTTTTAATTATACTGAAGGCACATTTTTTTTCATAAACTACAACGTCTATAGTCGGATACAACTTAAGAACGCAGCGGCTTTTCCCCGTAAAAAGACCCCTTTCCAGCCAATGGCGTTGGCCGGTTCTAATGACCCTGTTAGCGCGGCAGTGCAAGCAGTGGCCGATGAAAACAGATAATCCCCTCCTTCAATGGTCGGCGACAGTCCCCTTCCTGCATTGTCACGCTATCAAGTTCATAAGAATCGACCGACGCCATTGGCTGGAATGGGATCACTTGATGGGGAAAAGCCGCTTCGTTCTTGAGTTGTATCTAACTATAGCTCACTCGAACTGCTGTTACTTTATTTCCAACTCTGTCTACTTATATCATTCTGCAGTGAGTATTTACTCTTTTGTGCCATCTTTACTGAAACCAATACTTTTTGTATTTTCACAGAAATAAGCCAACTTTGCTTAGCAACCTTGCATCTTTATGCTGATCTTTATGCTGGAGAACAATAAGTATTCTACCTTTTATTTTTTATAAATATTGGGTGATACGTAACAAAAGAAGGCTATTTTGATATTCATTGTGAAAGAAGGAAAGTACATTTACTTAAAATATTTGACGGAAACTACCTGCCATGAAATTTCTATTTAGCAGCCACTATCTGTAAAGTTTGTACCGGTGTCAGTTAGACCGATTTTTGTTCTTCAGTTCGCGCCTGCAGCCTCCGCTCTAATCTGTCTTGCATTTCTCCCAAAAAGCGCTTTCGGCGACGGTTCACATCACTGAACGTAATCACTAATTACAACATTGAACCCCGGTGGCGTCTTAGGTGCTTGGAATATCACAGACTGTTAACTCGAGTAGTTCCACCAGCACTGATTGAGAGCGCTGCGTGCAAAATTGTAACTCGGAGATGTGCATACGAAAGAAGGTATTCCTTGGCGCGCGCTGCCCGATGATGTGGTTAAACAACTCGCCGCATGTTGTGTTCGCCCGTGGAGTCAAATCTTGGGGATCTCTGGATGTGCGGCTGCATGAAAGCAGCTATTGTGGAGAGAAGTTATCACCACGGGCGAATATTGATGAACTACAAGGCCGATTCGTTAACTCGCTCCTGTGTGCACACTAGGAGCCACGGCTTTCGAACACAGCGCCCTAGCGCCGTTGTAGTGAGCAGTACACATGTGAAAATACGTGGCCTATGTAGTATTGTGCAATTTTTGAATGTTTTTGACATAAAATTAATGACAGTTTCAAAGTAACTGCACATAGGTGATGCAATATTGTGTCTCACACGAGGTAAGGAAAGCGCAGAGAAAAACGGGCCAGTATTCAACGTATATTCTACCTTGTTTGCTTTCCGGTATGTATTGCTAAAGATTGAGTTGAGCTTTCGGAATATTTAAAGGCTTTTTTTTCTGCTAGTAAAATGAGAATAGAAACGTCTGAACGCATTCGTTAGTTCGAGGTTGAGGTGTTGAATGCTACAGGTGGGGTTAGCCTTGCTTTGTCTGCCGGCAATTGCTCCACCGCAGCGTCCCTTCGATATTAACAATGCCGCATCTACCCCGCTGAGCGCACAGTCTCTTATAATAGCACACATTCTCTCCCGCAGTCACCATCTATGCACACAATCAATCCACACAGTTCACATCACAGTCTACTCCAGAAGTCACCATCTATGCACATATTCAGTCACAGTAGAACATAGGCCATTGTAGTGCCACACTCCATACACACATTCACTCACAGTATAAAGTAGTCCACTCCGGAAGACACCATCTACGCACACATTCAATCACAGTAGGTCATAGCCCGTTCCTGCTGTCACCATTTAAAAGTAAGATCCGTTTTCTCCAGAAATGCTAAAAGAAGGCGTGCAGCCTCCCTTCTGCATGTCTGGTTTCCACTCGTTACCCACAAGCGTTGTCGTCTTCTTGATTCCTTTATCGTTCACCTTCTCATTTTTTTGTGGACAAAATGACTGTTTTTTTGTGGCTTTATTCTGTCGATGCGACATTGTTTTTATTCATTGTAACTGCTCGAGGGACTCCGCCGCCTTGGCTGTGTGCCGCACAAGAACAGCGTCGACGCACGGCCCTGTGTTTTGCTGTCGGGTTCGTCTATGAAGTCGTTGTCGGCGCTGCGACAGCGTCCCAGCAAGGCTTTGCACTGCCATCATTGGAGCATGTCGTGCTCCTGAAGTATCATTACGAGTGCTAATGGATGTAGTGTTACATTTTGGTTTGTTCTTCTTAGCCTGTTAGTGTTTTTCACCCAGTTCTAAGCATAGAACCGATGGTGCTATAGGAGGAGGTGCAAGACGATTATGTTTTGTTGTTCATTTTTACTGCCTCCGGCACACGGCCTTATCATTTTCTGTTCACATGCAACGACGGGCTATCTTTTACAAGTTCGCTACACACAGCTAGATTGCTTGCAAAGAATTGCGATCACACGCCGCCATTCTACATCGTTAGGGATTGCCCGCGGCTATGTAAGCGCGTTATCTTAAAACTGGGCTGGCATTATATATAGAATGCCTGATCGCCACTGTGCACAGAGTTGCTACCGTCGCCAAGTTTTGTTTTTCGTGTGTGTGTGATGGGAGGGGAGGGGGGGGTGTGGTGGTTGGCATGCGCAAGATCTCCTGAGTGAGTAGTCTGCTTTCAAAATATCTGACAGCCTGCTGTTCTGTTTGTTCTCAATAAACTTCAAAATAAAATAATTTCTTTTTGCTTGGGTGCTTTTGAGCACCAGTACGATTGATGAGAGTATTGAAAAATATCATTTCGCCTTCAGAACAAGCGAAGTCAAACAGGGTGACTTTTTTCCAAGCTGTCGAGATTTTTTATTTCAAAAACAGTGAGAGTTACCTCAGTGCAGTCTGTGCAGTTGGATAGTACAGCAAGGTGGACATCATGTACGTGATAGAGCTACGCTAAAAGACGATGAATTAACTAAACTAATGAGATTTTATTTTTTTTTATTTAGGGATGCAAAATTATATTGTGAGAATGAAGGCTGTCAACGTCGAAGGAAAGCAGTGTCTAAATTTCTTGAATCAGCATTGTCGAGAAAAACACGCGTTTGAAAGCTCGCTTTGTGCGTTGATAAAATGTGGCTGCTGACATTTAGAACGCAGCAAATACAGACGTAGTTAATGCATTTTATGATGTAGAAGAAGAAAGTGTGATTTCGGCGACGATGCCAAGGGTGGCGACGTCAATTTGAAGATGTGCAATGTGAGAAAGCCAGCCAAAAAAAAAAAGGTTTCAAAAGAGTACTCTTGACGCCCAGTGTTTGCCACCGCAAAGCCGATGCAGAAAATAAAAAAAAACTGTGCACACTTTCGTTGTTGGGGGCCTTCAATTTCGCAAAATAAGCCTGAGCGCTAAAACAAAGAGAGAGTAGAAGTCTTAGCAGTTAATTTTGGTTAAGAAATCGTCTTTTACTTAAGCTTTATGAGGTACAGGCACGAGCTTAATTAAAAAGGGCCTGCTATTCCTTTCTATGTGCAATTACGCCCTCTCTGTTGGAAAGGAATCAACGCTGTTCTTGCAAGTGCAAGTGCATGAGCCTTTATTACCCACATGCAAATGTCACAGCTGGCAGTTTCAATTAGTTAATTGATTCAATATGTTGCAAAGCAATTGCATGCTCCGATTGCTTTTGTCCGCCCCTGAACATACTCTCAGCCTTTCTCTACAATCCCTCTGCACAGAGCGCACCGTTGTATCTTTAACTGTTTTAATATTAAATTTTGTGAATGTAAAAAGAAATTACCGTATGTACATAGCCAAGCTGGAAGGAAGGAAGGTTGAGAGAGTCAGAACCGCCGCAGCATCGCCTGCCGCAGTTCATCGTTTTCAAACATAATGTTATTGTATGATGTGACATGAAAGATTGTGGTGGATAACTTCTAATGTTTGATCTAAAAACAAATATCGTGCTCTTTATATTAGTCAGCCTGGAAGAAGCAACACTCATACAGTTGGCAAAAAAAAACAAAAAAAGAACTTTTAGTTTAGCGCCTCTGCCATTTTTTTTTCTTCTACGACGAAGTAGAATCAGCAACAAAAATTTTGCGAGTGCGAAACGGAGAGAATAGACTTCGTTGCCTTCATAAGCACATAGAAATGGTTGCACATGGAAGGGAGGAAAAAGCCACAAATAAATATCCTCCTACTAATTAGAGCACACGGGAGGAGAAAGTCTACTAACTTTTTTTTGTAACAGTAATGCTGTTGTGTCTGGATTTCTCGTTTCACTAATCGAGCCGTCAAGAGGAGGGCGATGCTTACGCAGCAGAACAAAATTTTAGAGATTGACTACGGCATAGTGCGGAGCGGCAAAATGCAGCACCACGATGGTGGCTTTTTCAGCAACTGTGCCGTTTGCTATTGAATAATTTTTGCCACAAGTCTTAAAACAAAATATTAAAATTTTTCTTTATGCATAATTATATAGAACGCATGCCACCTAAACGTCTCTTCACTAATAGCGGACGAGAACGGATTCAAGGGAATCAATACATTGAAAAGCATAATCAGCTGCAGTCGACCGAGTGAAGACAGAATTTTTCGGAATCGAACAGTCGCAGTAGGAGATACTTCATCACACCAAGAGCCACCATCACGCGTCTCATGGACCACCAGGTGCATCAAACGTCCTGACCAGAATAATAAGCCAGGAGCTTCCAAGCTAGCGCAATGTCTACTTCACTGCCCGCCGGTATGCAGAGAAGCAGTGCGTAATCATAAAGCGCTTTTTTTTTCCTGAATGTTTTTTTTCTTTCATGATTCCTCATTACAGGTGACTCGCTTTATTGACACTTTTTCTCGGGAAATAAAGTGTCCACACTAACGAGGCATGGCTGTATAATGCATTCTTCCGGATTTGTAGAAATGACTGTTGTTCAATAAATGTTCATCGATGTAGGTCATAAAATATCTGCTATTTTGTCCTGTCATTTATGTTGTTTTGAATATTTGGGGGTCCTTTCGTAAACAAGAGCGGGTCTGCCAATGCTTCCTGTGGAGCATCGGATGGTTAGCTCTCAAGGACGGTCAATATAAATATACTGGTAGATTTTGACCTGGTGGTATCGATTCCACTTTTGTAGATGTTTCGCGGTTCAATATGCTTACGAATACAGGGACATGCAAGCACGCTCTCACCGTATCGAACTGTCTGTAGGCACAAGCACTTAAATATGAGCTCGTAGGGTATCCCATTCGCCTTTACTACCTCGTGCGAGCAATGAACCATGAGGTCCTTAACCAAACTCTGGAGCACTCCGCCCATTTTATGTCTGATCGGCGGCTCGTCATAGTTACACGTTATGTTTGCCAATATTCTTGAATATCATTGACCTCTCACCTATTTCTGTCGGTTCGTGGCCACGTGGCGCGGTTCGGGTTATTGATTTCTCGGATCCCTCCCACTCTGTAAGCTGTTACCACGCCATTGATCTAAATGGACGTCGGCTTCAATTATAACGTCGTGAAATGTAGGAGCTGCATTAGGAGAGTAATATGTATCCTTGGCAGCAAAAAAAAAAAAGGCAACTGGGGGCTTTAAAGCCATGATGCTGAGAGGTGCATATTAAATACGAAGTTCGAACTTGGTGTAGTAAAGGAAGTTATAGGAACAAAAGGCAGGATGCTTTTAAGTTTGCGAAAAAGCAAACAGTTGGTCACAAATCTCTTGAAGAACAAATTGGTAAAAACGCTAGTTTGTGTTGTGGCACTGTATCAACAGAGCCCCTTGGATGACTGGAATGTAAAGAGCGTGGAACAAGATGAAAAAAAAGGTGCATCAGCTTCAGTAGTCCAATGGTTCCCTTACGTTACTTCCTACGTCTCACATTTTCTGTGAAGATGAAATTAAATGGAGTTTTATAGATGTTCCAAAGCCAGTATCACCTGTGTTTCTCACGACAACGCGTTTTTCGGAGGTATTTTTGCACAAGAGCGCAATACATGCCGCTTTGTTTAGCAGTACTTTAGTTTTAGCTAGTTGGTTGCAACGAGACTTAAATGTAGGACATAATTTGTATAGTTATGCCCAGCTCTGATAAATTTTAGCGCCTCAAACCGCCTTTACACACCTCATGATACTATCCATTCTTTCTCCAAAGTCCTTGTAGTTCAGCTGTGGCAATATGAGACAACCACATCGAAAAGGGGCGATAAAAGCCATCCTGCCAAAAATTGCAGATCTTGCGAGACACTGGCTTAGAGACAGCAGCATGAGAGTTGCCCTTTACCTAACAGGGCTTGCACTCGCTTCATTCGTGTACACTGTTTTATCATGCGCCATTAACTGTTTCTTGGAATTAGAGAGAAATAGCACGGCCGTGAGGTGTCGTCGAATCTCGACTGCTGCTGAAAGGTAGTCTTTAATCTGCAAATCTTCCGTCAACATTAATAACCACCTTTTAGCCGCCGTCTTTATTAATGTAGATGTGAGCAGGCAGTAACCAATGATGAAACTGTAAGGAACACTAGCGTGCATAAACACAGTCAAGCATACTGAATACAAACCTTACGGTCACATGAATGGCGTCCTGTGTATCAAGTTCATAGTAAGTTGACTTAGCATAGTAGAGCCAGAAAATACCGTAAAACAAAAGTGACGTTTATCTCATGAAAAATTAATACGTTGTTAAAGTCTGTTTCTTCAAAGCAGGTTTTATAAAGCCGCCGTCTAAGTTCTCCAGCGCGGTCACGAGCTCCTGTCCGAGACCCTTGGTGTGAATAAGCCGCTTTAGGAAGGCTATAATGGATACATTTAGCATAAGGCGCACCGCTACCGCTGCCGCTTTACGCCTACCGCGCCCCGCGCTACGCACGCGCTGATTGGTCCCGACGCGGATGACTATCACAAAGTTAACAGGAACGTGGCGCCATTTAGCATTCTCAGGGTGAACTACGCATGCGTTGCGGCTGCTCGCGGTACGTGCTATGCTAAAGGTATCTAATACCGATGCGATTGAGGCGTTCGCAGTAGCTGGTGGTAGGGCGGCATCCCTGTCTTCGATGCCCGACAAGGTTGTAGTGATGCAGCGACGATGTTAATGCAGTGCATGTGCGCGCAGAACGTACTACAGTATGCGTCACCTTTGTGCAAAGCACACGAGCAGCGTATTTGGCTCAAAGTAAAGCAACACCTCTTTGCTGTACTAGGTTCTTGAAGCAACCCTTGCGTGGAAGTAGAGCCGCATTGACTTACAAACCAGGTTTAAACTTTCACTTTGCCGTACAAGCATCGGCTACTCATCTATTTCAGTTTTCATTGATTGGAGCTCACTGCTCGACCGCTCTACACAAGGGCGACTTAGGCTGTCTCCTCTTCCTGTGCTGGGTGTTAGCAGCTTAGCGGGCTTGCCTCACGAGAACCAGTTAGTTTTGCAGGAGGTGAGCCAAGCATTGCACGACGGAAAGGTTCGGTAGGCGTAAAGTGGGTACTGCATTAAAAGAGACTGTGAGAGAGGTTGGTATAGTGTTCTGGACAGTTAGGACGTAACATTGTTGCCCGCTGACGGTAGAGACATGCTGTGGCCGGTGCATATAAGGTGTTAGCTGAATTTCTCATAGGAGACGAATAGATGACGTGGAGAGTTGAGGCGGTCTGATGCACAGGTGTGTTGGTAATTCTGAGAAAATGTGACTGGCGACAGAACGGGCAGAAAAAAGCAAAGAACAGGAGTTTTCTTTCTCTTGTTCTTGCAATTATCCTTCAGCTGGAATGAGAAAAGCTTAGTTTGATGGCATTGTACGTGTGAGTAAATAAATGTTCAACATTTAAACGCTTTGTTTCGGTCGTAACATAGACTTTGTCCCGTTTTTGTGGATCTTTCTTTTGCATTCAGAAACACCTCGCCGATGATTTGCGTTCTAATAATCAAAAGTGCTTGATGTTTCAATTAGCCGAAAACAGTATGATAGTTAGGTGCCTTTAAAAGCACCAAATTTTTATACCGGATCTATTGAAGCGAAAATTGCATAGAGGCTAGAAGATAAGTCGTCTGGAAAGGAAAATGAAAGAATGAGATAAAAAAGGTTAACAAGAAGGTGATGCTCAAAAGAGAACTCCTAAACGTTCGGCAGGAGTGCCCCTAATGCAAGCCAAGAATATAATGTAAAGAATATAGCTGTGTCGTGCATTTGAAATGCTCTCGTTTTATAAGCGTCGATCGGCGTGCACCATGCTTTACTGGGACATGTTTCCGGGCGTCTTTTTCACAGCGACACCCTGTATTAACTTCACATAGTAAGTAGAAGGCTCACGTTGCCTTTGATATGGAAATTCAAAACTCTAATCAAAATTCATTAGCGCCATCTTCTTCACGTAAACATTACATTCGAAGGAAAGCTACACCATTTCACAGCATCAATCGTTCTCTCTTTCTCGGGTTCGATTAGGTTTTTATTCAAAGACTGCCATATAGTCATCTTGTAGGGTAGCGTTAATGATTCATAACATTTTTGTGTATTCCGTTTCATTTCTCAGTGCTGGCATAATTAGAAGCCACAGGAACTTTTTCTCTCGCATCAGCAGAAACTACATTCCTTTTCGACCCGCCGCTGCGAATCTTCTGTTCTCTGCATCAACTCAGCACATTTCTCTTCTTTCCTCGCTCATTAGCATCGATGGAATGCACAGGCATTGAAAGACGACATACGCTGAAACTGGACTTGGCAGCACAAAAAGCCGCTGGTCGCGGAGCTGAGAAGTCAAAATGCAGCGAAATAAAAATGTTACCGTAACAAGCTCGATGGCAGGTATAGAAGAAAGCTAAAAGATTCACGCTTCGCGCTTTGAACACTCCGTGATGGCAGAGCCAGCAGAATAAACACAGACATAGGAGCGTTTCTTTTTACTCTCTATTCTCCCTTAGAAAGACTGAACAGTGGTCGCTTGCGTTACTTTGCTTTTCTAGCCTTCTGATTCAAAAAAATTATTAGCAAGGTCAGTTCATTCTCTCAAAGGCATTAGAAAGAAACGGGCAGGAAAGAAAAACCGAATAAAACAATAACGAGGAAGGTTTAAAACGCACTGACTGACTGAAAAACATTTTTTTTCAAAATTAAAATGCAGATTTGCTACCCGCGCAGCATATTGAAAGAAAAATTTTAAATATGAGAAAAGAGCCAATTACAGTTTTTTTCATTTTTTTTGGCGAAAGAGAGAAATTTTAGCGAGGATTTTTTAAAAGAGACATTTGAGCACCCGGGTTCGAGCCCGACCCCGGCGGCAGCGTTTCGATGGAGGCGAAGCACATAGGCGCCCGTCTGCTATGCGATGTCAGTGCAGGTTAAAGGTCCCCCGGTCGTAGAAATTATTCCGGAGCGCTGCGATCCGGCACCTCTTTTTTCCTTTCTTTTTTCACTTCTTCTTTTATCCCTTTCCTTAAGGCGCGGTTATGGTGGCTAGAACTTTTTGAGGTGTGTAAAGCGGCCGCCGGAAGCTGCCCTCCAAAACGCACCGATGCCGCGCGGTGGCGCTGAAAACAGCGGCGCCGTCAAAGCGAGCAGCCCGGAGTGAGCCACCGGAGCATTGCTCGCAGCAAGAAAGCATCGCTTGCGCTGATTTTTGCTTACTGGAGCAGATGAAGTTAAGGTGCATGGACCGCTAGATGCGTCATTTCTGCCGCGAGCTTTGAGAATGCCACCAACAGCAAAAGAAAAAAAAAAGACCCAGCGCTGGTGTTTCGTGCCCACAAGCCAAGTTTTACTGCTTATAACACGGGTTCACTTTTTTTTAAAGGAGTTAATCAAAAGGAAGACGAAAAGAACGGAAAAACCGTGAAATCATGCGTTCTTTAGCGGGCTTATCATGCTGTTGTGTACTACGTGGATGAACAACTGAAAATAAGCGTTCTTCCAGAAACGCGTCCTTTTCTTACTGTGCTGTTTTGATGGGGAAGTGCCCTTGTCACACTTCTATGCTTCGTGAGCTGCACTTCTTGGGAGCGTTTCTTTGAAAAGGGAATTCTCGTTTGCTGAGATTGCAACGCATGTAAAAAGCTCCACGCGGTGGAAAATTAGTCCGGAGCCCCCCATTACATTTTACTGTTTATTTTCGGCTTCGGCACGTAAAAACCCACTGAATTTCTCACAGTGCAGACGCGTATGCGACACAATGTAGTCTTGACATACAATGGTCTAAGGAGCAGAAGAAAAGCATGCAACGCTTTATGAATATGTTAAAATTTTCAACACAGTAGCAGCGCAAATCTCCATGCTTTGTTTAGAGCATTTGGGCTTCAAATCAAACAGATCTAGTTGCTCTGTTGTTATCCTTTGCTACTCGACGTGTGTTTCTTAGCGAACCCCATCGCAGAAGGCAAGAGAAGGTGCTGACGCAAGACACTCACTTCCCACTTCATACATTTTAACGTCCCAAAGGGACTCAGGCCATATGAGGGAGGCCGTAGTGAAGGGCTCCGGAAATTTCGACCACCTGGGGTTCTTTAACGTGTACTGACATCGCGCAGTACAGGGGGCCTCTAAAATTTCGCCTCCATCGAAGTTCGACCGCCGCGGCCGGGATCGAAACCGCGTCTCGCGTCAGCAGCTGAGGGTAATAATAACAGCTCAGCCACCATGGCGGCTGCTGAAGCAAAACAAAAATACCACACATTATTGAGGAAGCCCATCTGGAAGCAAAAGAATTTCCTAAAACTGAAAGGCTACAAGCAGCGCGAGTGAATCGCTCTAGCGGCGCGGAAAAAGAAGGGAGGGGGGAGGAGAAAAATTTTGGCACTTTTTTCATGTTACAAACGAACACTACAGCGCGCCATTCGAGCGCGTTCTTGAAAAACGTGGACGTATGCGCAGCAGCCTTTCACGCCAGCACACAAATCGGATCTGATAAGTTCTCCAGTTCCCTTTAAATCAAACCTTCGCAAATGCCCTGCTGAAGAAACAAAGCCAGATGATTCCAGCAACTGCTTATCGTCTGCTGCGCAAGAATGCGGTTCTGCTTGGTGAATAATTCTGCAGAACTCGGAGCTCATAACTGCATCGTGTGGACAAACCACCATCGCGGAGCCATTTTTCACCATCAGCGGCATCCCAAAAGCAAAGCACAGCGCGCAAATCACGCAGTTAAACGCGGTCCGTGCGCTTTCCAGCATGCATGATCAGCGACCGCGCGACGTCGCCTCTAGCATCAGCGCCCCTGGCGGCATCGGTGAGCAGCGGTGCCACTTCCGGCAAGGGAAACGCGCCGCGTTTTTCACACCTGAAAAAGTTCTAGCCACCCTAGCGCGGTTCATGTGTCCGTCAATATGAGAGACAGATACGGTGCCATTTCATTTCCCCAAAAACCAATTTTCATTTTTTTTTGAAGAGGTGTGCTACGCGCGCTATCTGCCGTGTGTTGTGTGGTGCATTCGTTAAGTGTCGCAAATAATTTGAGTACCTGCGGCCGGTTCTAATCCTTTCAGACATGTATTATGTTGCATTATGAATAAAAACGTAAAAAAAATCATAGTTAGAAATTTAAAACACTGTTTAACACACGCAACATGAGCGGATCAAAAACCTTTTGAAATAAGCGCTCGCCGCACACATCCATGCTCGTGAAATAATTGCTGGTAGTTTAGCTCTGATTAACCCTGGTCGAAAGCGAAAAGCTGGATCTCCCTGGCTACGTTTGTGGCTGTTTCCATAGATACTGGCGGTTTCTGTAGATAACCATATTGACACACACAGAGTAGTAGGCATTTTTTTTATTTGTTAAACATCTTGCTTTCTTCGGAACGACATTAAAGGCGCTCAAACAAGACAGGATATACTTAACAGAGCTTCGGTGATATTTACAACTGTGTTATTGCTCGTTGCATGCGGAGATATGGAACCAAATCTGGCTCCAAATGACGCGCATACTATGCAGATATAATGTCAGAAAGCCAAATTGAAAAAGAAATTGTTTTTTTGGGGGGGGGGGGGAGGCAAAAGAAATGATGCAATGCGAGACAGGCGTAATTGGAGGGCTCCGGTATAATTTCAACCACCTGGGGATCTTTAACATGCGCTGACATCGCACAGCACACGGGCGCCTTAGCGTTTTGCCTCCATAAAAACGAACCCGACCGCGGCGGCTGCGTTTCTATGGAGGCAAAACGCTAAGGAGCCCGTGTGCTGTGCGATGTCAGTGCACGTTAATGATCCCCAGGTGGTCGAAATTATACCGGGGCCCTGCACTACGGCACCTATTTCTTCCTTTCTTCTTTCACTCCCTCCCTTATCCCTTCCCATACGGCGTGGTTCAGGTGTCCAACGATATATGAGACAGATAAAGCGCCATTTCCTTTCCCCAAAAGCCAATTATTATTAGTTCACTTTCCTTCCCATATGGCGCAATTCGGGTGTCCACCGAGATATGTGAGACAGGCGTAATTTGCTTTCCTTAAAACCAGTTTTATTTCAGTTTCCTTCCCTCATGGCGTGATTCGGGTGTCCACTGAGATATGTGAGACAGGCGTAATTTCCTTTCCTAAAAACTAATTTTCATTTCATTTCTCTTCCCTTAGGGGGGCAGTACGGGTAGCCACCAAGATTTGTGAGAGAGGTGTCATTTCCTTGTTTGACCTCTAGCTACATTCAAGGTGAAACTTGCGGCCGCGCTGAACTCAAGCTATATTCAAGGTCAAACTTGCAGCCCCGCTGACGGCTCGAAAAGCTGGCGTATTGAAGCTTTGCGCTTCAAAAGTAGCATTATTCTTATGTAAGACACATTTGCACCAAATTAATAATTTTCGTCATCATTCTAAGCTGTTTTCGCAACGAAAACTCGTCTATAGTAAAGTGTTATAAAAAAGGCCACCGCTTCACAGGAGAAAGCAATGACAGCACCCGACACCACTGAATTTCAGATAATCCTACGTATAAAAATGGAAATGAGTTTTTGGGGAAAGGAAATGACGCAGCATGTCTCAAATCTCGGCGACACACCTGAACCGCTCCGTAAGAGAATGGATGAAGGGTGGTTGTATCACCACCATGATATCTAATACCTGATTTAATATCTGCAGCTGGTCCTTGGACCCAAGATATTAAACTTATTTTTGAATAATGGCGGATTGCTTGGCTGGAAGCACTCTGGCACGGGTCGGCCCTGTATTGCACTGCCTCCGTGATCGGCCCGGGCATGATAACGCGGCGCGTTTTTTCTTTCGCTCTTTACACTCATATCCTTTACCCCCTCATACTTTCTGCACGCGGCAGCGAGCGTGGCTTGGCTTGAGCCAGTAGGCAGGCCCATGCACTTTCCTTTTCCTTCTTCCTCTCAGCAACATCAGTAAGGGAATGTATAAAAACGGTAGTGGAAGAAGGGAGAAAGAGGTGCCGTAGTGGAGGACTCCGGGGATAATTTCGACCCACCTGGGAGATTTAACGTGCACTGACGTCACACAGCACATGGGCGCTTTTTTGCGTTTCATCTCCATGCGTTTCGTCCCCACCGAAACCCGGCCGCCTCACGGTCGGGTTCGAACCCCGGTAGGTTGAGGTTGAGGTGTTGAATGCTACAGGTGGGGTTGGCCTTGCTTTATCTGCCGGCAATTGCTCCACCGCAGCGTCCCTTCGATATTAACAATGCCGCATCTTACCCCGCTAAGCGCAGTCTCTTATAATTAGCACACATTCTCATCCCGCAGTCACTATCTATGCACACAATCAATCCACACAGTCCACTCCAGAAGTCACCATCTATGCAAATATTCAGTCACAGTAGAAACATACGCCATTGTAGTGCCACACTCGAACCCCGGTTACTCCGGCTCAGGTAGCCGAGCGCCCTAACCACTGAGCCAACGCGGGGGGTTATTCCGTGTTTTGTAGACGCGATTGTTTCTTCTGAGATGCAGGCTGCATCACTGACTTCGTGAAAGAGCACTAGGTGCTTCGCTAAAACATTTAAATTTAAGAGTCGCGTGCACTATTGCACGCGCCTGTGTCGCAAAGGGTGAATACGACAGATGGGGAGCTTTGGACGCCGGAGATTTGGGGCTAACGGTTAGGAAACTTCTGCGTGCTGATATTTTACCGAATAATTTATAAACTGGATATATTTAACTAATGAATTTCTAAAACGAACACATGTGCATTACTGGATAGCTGAGCATTTCACACGGATTGCAAAACTAGAGGGGCTGCAATACATTGACAGAAAACGAAAGTTTACAGGAGAAAAAGGACGAAACACGGTAACAACTCGCCCCCCCCCCCCCCCCCCCCCCCCCCCCAAACTCGACATGGCGCAAGAGCAAAACACATACGTGCAAGCTGCACAGGTCATGTTCGTCTCACCTATCCGTGCTTTCCTTTTTTTTCATTTCAAATTTTCCTGTTCAATGTGCACTTCCTGATTTTCTAGATGAACAACAGTTTTACCCGGCAATCGTAGCATCGGGTGACAGGCACGTGACAAAAATAGATGACCTGCGCTGCGTTCGAAAAGAGCGATCGCTATACAGACTGACAAATATCGCCAAAGTTCTGCACCTGGAACTCGAAATACAAGCGCGAAATAGTGAGGCTAAGCTACACCATGGAACTGATATGAGGACTGAAAGGCAACAACGACTGGAAAGAAAAATATTGGAAAATAAGAAAATGACAGAAGGGCTGAATCGATCGGACGTTGATAAATGGCCAGAGTGGCGCCGTGCTCCTACTCTTGTTTTTTTCCTTTCAACATGCATTTGACACGATGCCGCGCACGTAACTTGAAAGCAGGACATGAAGACAAGGAAGAAAAAACTAACAGCTGCGTATTACGTGAGACAGGGCGTCTCGTTTCCTGGTGTGCTGGCGAGGCGGAGACTTGCACGGGCACGCAGATGTTCGTTCGTTTCGTGTCGATGTCCATTAACCGAGAAAAGCGAGTGCGTTTCCACGTAGTGCATAAACTCGGTCTTGTTACATCGCCTTAAACTTTTGTGTCTATGTGCTTTTTTTATATTTGGTATCTCCTGGTCTTTATTTTCTGACAGCATGACATCCTTCTTGAGCGCGCAAAATTTGTAGGCCTTTTTCCGCGAAATACAGTTTCTGCGGAATTTTGTGTACCTACTACTGTTATTTCTAGATTATAATTTTACAGCACGTTCTTGGACTAGGCTCTTTATTTTTCTTGCTTGTTCGAGTACTTATCTTCGTTAAAGAACGTCACTGTACACTCAGTGCGAGTTTTTAGGGTGCCTTTTTTTTAACTGGTGGTGGTGGTAGTGGTTTTATTAAAAATAATAGTAAAAAGGAAGGAAGATATTTTTGCTAGCCCCGGCATCTGCCATCGATACTGAAGCACCTGAGCTGGGGCAGCGGAAATAAAGGACAGCAGGCAGAATGGAGAAATGAAATGAAAGAGGTGAGGGTACAGGAAGAGAGGACAGGGGGAGAAGTAATATGTACAAACTATTTACAAAATAAGAAATGTGTCCAGGTTGTGCGCGTGATTAGTTCATTTTAGAAGAATTAAATCACACACGCGCACAGCACTGTGGTGGTTACAACTGGAGTGGGGCGTCCAGTTATTAATCGTTCAAGGTAGCACTCGCGGACCGTTAGGTCACTGCGTGTAACTACCTGACGGAGAAAAGACGGGACGTCAAGCCCGTGTGTTCGAGGAATGCACAGAGGCTCACCAAAGTTCGCTCATGAGTGCGCGCACTGCCCTGCGGCCACAATAGCGTCTTGATGGAGTCTGGTAGTATGCCCTGCGCCCTATAGGTCGCGAGCATATCGCGACGAGCATCGGCGAACGCGGCACAGTGAAGGAGCAGGTGTTCTGGTGGTGGTAGTGGTTATTATGGTGGTAGTGTGTTTATTCTGGGCAGAGGCACAAAGAGATGGAGAGACAATTAATATTATGAGCACAAAAGGGTTCATGCACTGGGGATGCACGCGGTCTCTATAGCCTGTATTATTCTAGAGCAGCAGCACACCTCGCGAGCTTTGCGTCCCTGGCCTGCTAAAGCCAAGCTCCCAGGATATTCATCATGTGGGTGGTTTGCGGAATATTCGATTTGTGTGCACTTGCTGCACCAATAAATGTAGTGAACCTCTTTCGCACTCGTTCTGTCGGTGCAATGCACGCCTTTTGAAATTATAAAAATAATAATAATTGGTTTTGGGGGAAAGGAAATGGCGCAGTATCTGTCTCATATATCGTTGGACACCTGAACCGCGCCGTAAGGGAAGGGATAAAGGAGGGAGTGAAAGAAGAAAGGAAGAAGAGGTGCCGTAGTGGAGGGCTCCGGAATAATTTCGACCACCTGGGGATCTTTAACGTGCACTGACATCGCAAAGCACACGGGCGCCATAGCGTTTTTCCTCCATAAAAACGCAGCCGCCGCGGTCGGGTTCGAACCCGAGACGAAAACGAAAAATTATATTCTGTGCGGCTGTAATACCCTCTTATTTTTCAAAATACCTTCTTATCTTTCCCTTTTTACACACTGCAAGCGTAGATGATCTTTATTTTACTTTGTAGAACAGCAACCAAACATTGCGGTACTTTGCGTTCTCACCTTGGTTCTGGCGTGTGAACATGGTGAGATCAGTAAACCACATTTCGAAATTATACGCAATAATTTTGAAATTATACGCAAAGTATATTTTCAGTGAAACGATTTCCTTGGGCGGGCTCATGGCAACACCTCATTGCGATTTGCGGTTTGAAGATTTTTCACGAAGTACGTGCTGCTGTAGCTCATTCACGCGTGCAGCTTGTAGATTGCTGCGATTTGGTAGAGACACCGGAAGGAGGTCATGACCTCTAATGCACTGAACCATTCGTCTTTGTAGCAGCGATTGTCAAGGTGCACTTGAACTGCCTGAACTAGCGCTTCACGCTTAAGGCGCCGCCACAGTCTAATAAAAAACTGGCGCATTCAGTGCAGCGAAATCGAACAAACTTTTGTTCAGCGCTTGTGTCTCATTCTTTATTCTTCCATGGTTGCATGCTTTAGCGCTGGTATTTTTCTCAGTTCAAAAATGCACCAAATTTAAAGAAGTTTTAATGAAACTGGGCATATAACCAGCTCAAGACTCATTGTATGGTGGCATTGGCTAGCGTCGCACATGACAGGGAGCCAATTCATGTTGATCGTGCTCCCTGTAAGTTTTTTGCGTTCTTTGTTCCTATATGTTTTGCGCCAATGAGTTAAAAGTGAGCTTAGACCGGCTGCTCTAAACCAGGCTTTCGATCCGGCCAGCATCAGCCTGGTGTGCTGGTTTGATCTGGCAGCAACTGCAAAACATTCATTTTATATTGAAAGCACAGTGCTGGGGTCAATTATGCTCATTCAGCAACTGCTCGTAAGGTATGAGGTACAAATGTAGCATGTGATTCTGAAGAGCGCTGTCTTGGAACCACAAGACACTGTCCAATTGCAAGTTGTTTCTTGTCTGATGGAAATAATGGCAGCTTGAAGAACGGTGAGCTCGCCTACTGCTAATTTCACCATACGGGGAGCTTAAAACTAAACTGTCAATTCTCTAGGGAGTATGAAAGTGGCACCTGCAAATTAGCCGATCAAATGATAGCCATAAATGAATATAGGCGTGTAGCGTGCGATTCTGTGTGCTGTAGCGACCGCGTAAGTTGATTACAGGCCATAGGTGATAAAGCAGGCTTCTCCAACATTAAGAGCTCTTGCCGTCACGTATATCTTCTAGAACTGACATGCATTATGCATCTTTTTTCTTGTGAGCTGAGAATTTAGCGCTTCGATAGTAGTCAGTCAGCCATATTTTATATATCTCAGTAAAAGAAGAACACGTTTGCGTACGCTTATCTTTCAATAAATTAGACTACCCTTGCAATCGGCTTATGAACCCGTAATGCGTCTAAATTATTCGCTGGAAATTGAAACACCACGTAAATCATTGTAGAGACCACGATAGAAATCGATACCATGTTGTCAGTAGCACAGGAAACAAGATACCATAGTTGAGTGCAGTGCAACTTAGCTTTAGTGGTTATAGTTGTTTTGAGCAGAAATGCTTACTGACTTCGCGCATTGACTTCATTTTCCTGTTACTCCCTTCTCTTCGTCATCTTTATATTGACTCATCCCGTTCCCGTTCCCCACAGCAGCGTTCCAAGACAGACGTTGTCCCATTCCCTCAGTGCCGGGTAGCAAACCTGTTTCTTCTTGCGGTTAACCTCGGAGCCTTTCTTTCTATTACAGGGATTAAATTGTACAGAAACGAAAACTAGGCATGGCTGTTCGGAGGAAGCAACAATTTTTCTCTCTCTCTCTCTTTGTTAATTATAAAATGGTACAGGCATGAACTACACTTTTATTGCACAAATATGCAGGCACTGTAATAGTATTGCTATGTAGAAGAAGACGACGAAGCGGGCAGTGGCGCGGGAAGGAGCGCACGCGATAGGCCCGCTGCTATTATATCTTATACCATCATGGCATCATGTCGTCTTGTCCTTTCACTTGGCACCCCGTGACTCGGGGCTATTGAGCGATCATCGCGGTCGTCGCGATCGTTTTTTTTGTTATTGGATGGAGGATGGGATAGTAGTGATGGTCGGGAAGGGACATAAGAGAATGAGTGCTTACCACCGCGACAAATGAGCTCAACTGGTGAATTTTGCTCCCCACAGCTTGATGATCAAGAGTCACCACGAGACGAAGGCATGGATGCGTCGAACAGCATGGGCGGATGTGCCGTCTTGTTTGGTGTCATGGCTTCCTGAGGTCGTCGGTTCTTCTAATAGTGATCTAGTCTTTGCGTCGTCGTCGCGTGGAGTGGTCGGGGCACGGACGGGGCATGGGGAGAGCGGCTGGGTCTGGCCGGGTCAGACTGTGGCGGAGCCAGGCAGCAGGATCCAGAGACTCTCTGCCTACGACGAAGGCAGACGGAAGCTGTCGAAGCTCCAGGGTAGAGATGGTGATGGTACCCCGCACCTTACACCAAATGTAACAAGAGGGCAAGCAAAAGGGCAAGACTATATGATGCCATTATTAAATATGATTTAATGGCTCTGGGCCTAGCGTGAGCACTCCACCCCGCACCCCTGCCCGCTTCATCGTGTTCTTCTATGTGACAATATTGACAGGCAATTCAGCACATTAGTTGCCGCTTTGGCAGGCCCCGTTGTTTCATTAGACGCCCCGACCTTATGGCCGCGCAATAGCTACGTTTAATGTGGCGTATAGAGTATCCCTTCCGAAATTTTCTTTCCCCGTGACTGCGCGTTTGCCCGCGCCCAGGTCATCATTAGCTGTCGTGAAGCCTTGGAAGCCGGCCACCTGACACGCCGAGCAGCTAAGCCAGCACATTCTGAATCTAAAGTAGATGTTACGCTATCTTTCCACAGCTCGACAAGTGAGGCGTCGTATCCCTCTAAGTTTCAAAATTTCTCGAAGATTGTGCAGAAATAAATTTTTAGCACTGAACATGGGCGCAGCAAGTAGCTAAACAAGGCGCAACGTTTAAACGGCAGTCTGGAGGAGAACCCGCTTGCCGGGTGCACTCGCTGCACACATTAAAAAAAATGCAGTAGAGTGGAAGCAGCGAGGAAATTACAGTCTCCATTTGTGAACACAGACACGCTAGTTCTTGAACTGTTAACACTACGGCCTACCTAGATTTAACGCCTGCTTTCTGGTGGCAAAAGTTTGCGGATTCACTAACCTGCACGCTATTTGAGAACGTGATATAAATGAAGCGAGTGCTGAATCACCAGGCTTACACCATTGCTATATTTGCGCATTATCTAACGGGTCCTGTATTCCTTTCACGCCTTGTTGTCCATGCCTACTCACTAGTGTGGCGCTTTGTTGCATGTCTCTCACGGTACGCTCCGGATGTCTTTGTCTGGCTTCTTTTGACGTTCAGACAATCACCTCTTGTTAGGTGGTTGTGTCCTGGCTTTGCACCTCCTGCCTTTGCTATGTCACAGCCCATTAGGGAAGTCAAGGAGCTTTAAATTATTCCGAGTGGTCTCCCCTACAGCACGACGTTCTCTCTGCCGTTTCCGCTACTTCCCTGCTAATTGAACCACCGCGGTGGCTCAGTGGGTTTATCAGCACAAACGCCAGTGTGGTGTGCGATGTTAGTGCAAGTTAAAAATAACTAGTAGCCTAAATCAAATCGGAGCCCTCCACTAAGGCAGCGCTCATAGCCTGAGTCACTTCGACACATTAAAACCCAACAATCCGCAATCCAATCGTTTCTCGTAATTATAATGAACATCGCCTTAACAAGCTTCTAGCCGCAGCTATGGCTTGCATTACACAACCTATATTGGTTTGGGTTCGCGCTCCTCGCAGTAACTCCAAATAGTTCGTGCCAAATAGTCCATGGTCCATGTACCGAAACGGCTGTCTGGCGGTTGCAGTGAGAGAGCGACTGGTTCATAAAGGGCGACAGAGTCGTGACGTCGTTTGGGCGAATGACGTCGAACGCGATGCAAGAGTACGTGTCCTAATGAAAGCATTCTTTCTAAAACTATAAAATCAAAAGGTGTATTGTATAGACCATTGTTGAGGGAACGTCGGATAGATAAGGTTGGAAGTTTCAGCCCCCGTGAATTCTGCAGCGAAGAGGTGAAGCGCTATTAGGGGGCGCGTCCTGTAGCCACTGGCTGGGTAAGCTCTTCCACGTCAATGAAGCATACCAAGAGAATCCAGATCAATAGGGAATGTCTCATCCAACGCACCGGGGCGCGGGTCAACGCTCGCGATTGGCGAGATGGGACGGGCGAAGAAAAGTGCTCGGTTCCAGCGGAGAAAAGAACTTTGGGAGAGCTGCACGCCCTCCCATTCGCTAATGGTGTCCGGTGACACCTGCGGCTTCTCCTGTAAAGGCATGTATTGAGGAGTACGCTAAAGGCATGTGCTGTTTCGATCATGCAGCTCATCGTGATCGATCGCTCTTCGAAGACAGCTAAATTGCCTGTTACGTTCTTGCGGACGATACTCTGAAAAAGGCAAAAAGGAATGTTAGTGCCGAAGTGCCTGTTTAGGTGGCGTCTAAAGGCAAACCGTACGCATTGTGTGGTTCTGGATTGAAAATTGTGGCCAAGCAATTGATTGCGCCAATTTTTGTTGAGGAGCAAAATGTGACAATAAATTTATTGAATGCAAACGCGTCTTTACTTAATCTTGATATTAAAATGAAATGGAAAGGCAGTGTTAGATGCCACACATTATTTGTTATTGTTTATGACTTTGATGAATTCAATTAATAAACGAAGATTTCCGCAAGACATTGAAACACAACTTTTATTTACTAATAAGGAAACGTGTGAGGTGCTTCACGGCGCAGTATTTGAGCGCATGGTTAGTTTAAAAGCGCAAATACAAAGCATGCAAAGACTGTGCAGTCCGGAGTTTTTAGTCTGATTGTTGCGATAACTATGTCAGCTGCTCATCCCGCCTAGCGTTTCATTTTTGCGGCGTTAAGATCTCTAAAGTGAGTGCTAATTCAACGATATCTGGATAATATTTGGTTTGATAGCCACCTTTAATAATATGTCTATTATGTTTCCTCAGGCGAATAAAGGTAATATTGCAGAAACTTTGGCTAGTGGAGTCAGCCTTCCCTCCTTACATTTGTTAATTTTGTCCTGCGTTGTCAAGAGCCTTTCTTCCCTCCATCTCTCTACCGTTGTTTGCTTTCAATGCATTTCATTTTGAGACAGCCGACAAGAATACCTCCTTTTGTGGGTGCGCGAAATAAACTGCAAGAAATTCCTTATGCGTTAGTTTAACGGGAACTGAACACTTGTTTCCACTTACGTGGGTTGTAAGAGTGTAATCTCCTTTTTATACGTGTGGAATATAGCTGGACTTGCCACTGTAATTCACGAGCTCATGGTTTTACAGTTGGCAGGCTTCAAAAAGGGAAGTATTAGTTCCTAAAAAAACACAGCGATCTGTTCTGTTTTAGCTTGGGGGATTCGAAGAAAAGAATACAAAAGATATACAAGAGTTCAGGTTTTGTTAGTTCGCCTTAACTGGGGGCCTAGGCTTTGCAGTGACGTGAAAGCACTTTACTATCCGCAAAGTGGTTCTTTCAGATCTCGCTGCTCTAAGTTTTTCGCGCCTCACGCTGAAAAGATAACAAGAACCATCGGGCTGCCGTAAGATAACAAAGAAAGATAGCAAGAACCAAGTCTCATCGGGCTGCTGTCCCGATGAGACTCAGGTTTCGTTCTCGAGTTGGTTCGCGGCTATTCCTTCTTCTCCTGGGCGACGCTAATTGAATAAGCGATGGCGCAAGCTATTTTTTGCTGTTACTTAGGGCTTTTGCAGCGGCGGTTTTCTTTGCCCATCCTTTCCGCTTCAATTCTCCATTACATTTTTTTTCACTTCCTTTCTAGCACTGAGGCCATGAACTGAAGTCAAGTCTCATTCAGTACCACCAGCGCTAGTTTGAGCTATTCTTTGTGCTTCATGCCAATGATGCTTTCATACCGAAATCATAGTTATTTAAGTGCGAAATGCTTTTAGCTTATATTGTTCGCAACTTCAGACGAACATCTTTTAGTAAATCGCGCTTAATCAGAGGCTGAGCATGTATGCGAACTTATCCAAAAATTTTCATGTTTTTCCATTAGAAAGGTGTCACGAGAAAAAAATCCACGCCCGGGCACCAAACCTCCGGCGCTAATGTCAACAGAGCTCCTTTGTGTTCCGGTACATTTGACCACTGAATCATCGCCGCAGCCTGTGGAAGGCTCTCGTGCCACGGGCTGCAAATAGCCTTCCTCATCTTTCATCCGTTAGTTCTGCGTTACCAAATGCCTGGAGCCAACCGTCCTGCCACCGTGGCTGTGCAGTTGAGCTGGTTAAGTCCAAATATAGAAAGGCTCGACTCTGAAACTAATGTCAGCTTTGTTCAGCCACACACAAAGGTGAGAGGGCGGGCAAGGCAGTGGAACGCATCGCAGATTCTGATGATGAGCGGGTGAGCTTCCCTTCCGCTCTTTCCAACATTCAATACAGTTCATATTTACACCGACTCCCGCGCCACCCTTAAACAGATTAAGGCTGTTTGTCAGACATTCCAGATTACACAATCAATTCAAGTTCTCTGCGCAAAGTATCCATGCCCTGTGCGCATACACTGGATTCGCGGTCATGCTCAGGATCCACATAACATTCAAGCGGATGCTATGACTCATCTTCATACATAAAACGATCCGCCACCTTCCCCTTTTCCTCCAGATCCGTTCCTGTCCCATGTTTACGATTTCGAAGTTCTGCGCCAGCGAACACGCGCTCTGATTCCTTCGTGTTCGTACCCTCTCCCCCGTAGTCTTACTCGGCATGAGGAGATATCCGTGTGCCGGATTCGGGCAGGGGAGGCTCTGACACCATCTGTCCGTCATCGGTGGCGTGCGAAAGATCTGCCAGCACCTGACAGGTGCCCTCACTGTAGCGCTGCACCGGACATTTGTGATGTGCGGCACTTGTTGTGGACGTGCCCAGCGACGGCTGCTATCAGAAAACGGCTCCTCAGGGAGGTGGGCCTGCGTTGGAACCGCGAAAGTGACTACGTGAAGTGGACTATGAACAACCTTTTTCTCAGCAGCCTTTGCTACTACCTCAGCGCAACGGGTCTTCACTCTTTCTTTTAACTTTCGATCTCGTGCATTCCTCCTCCCCTTCCTTTTTTTTTCAACTTATGCCTCATTGCACACTTATCGAATAAAAAAAAGAGCGGGTGAGCGAGTGCTTTGGCGCCTCAAACGGCAAAAGCAGCGAGAGATGCTGAGCGCTCAGCATATCGCGAAAAGCAGAAGTGGCTACATACGTAGGGGCACCTGAAGCCCCGAAGTGGCGAACGTAGCCTGTCATTTTGTATTTTTAAGTAAGGCGCTTGATAACGGCGGCTGCCTAAACCGAAAATTTAGCCATGGAGCCTAGGCGTACCCTCTAGCTCCAAGAACAGGGGTGGGCGATGATCATGGCCCGTTTATCAGTAGAAGGCCCTGGCCTATAAAACTGTTCGGCCAACTCCATGCATAATCTGTGATAGGATGCACTACACTACTAGTGGAAGAAATTTCTTGCTTACGTATACCCTGGACGGCGAGATAGACTACATATTATTTTGTTCACCTTGTTTGCTGGCTGGTGTTGGCCTTTTTGGCTAATTGAATTAAAAAGGAGGTTGTTTGGTTGTTTGATCGACGAGAAGCTTATTTTTTTCGGCTGCTATCTCGCGCGCTGATGTCGACAATCTGTTTTCTCGAACTAGTGCTCAGCGTAACGTGTTAGTCGAACAACTTTTGACGTTGAGGCAAATAACAGTGTGTCTTTCGGCGTGTTACTATGTGCTCGCATGTGTCTTAAACGCTAAGAGGATTCCCATTATGTTAAAGGGAACCCCATTCACTAAGCATTTTTGTTCTGGCCTAGAATAACTAGGCAGTAAAAAAGTTTTTTTCATATTACCGAAAGCAGAAATGTCGCATAAAACTGATTATCGCTAGCCTGGAGCAATGCTTTTCTAACTCAGTGGGAGTGATAGAGCCAGAAATTTTGTGATTAAAAATTACTGCCTTCGGAGCAGCCAGTTCAACCAGCGGCAATTTGCTTGGCTCGGGGAAGGTTTCATGTGCCTTTACTGTTGAAGGAAAAAAAAAAAGAAACAAGTCTTTGATTGCTGCACGAATGCCAGCTGACATTGTCAGTTAGAGCTACATATATGAATGCGCATGTCAGGAAACAGAACTGAGACTAACGAATGGACAGTTTTATAAGCGGACTTCACTGTTTGGACATACATACATTCGCACGAAAAATAATTTCGATACCTGCGCAATGATGTGAACTGAATAATTCCCGCGGAGAAGGCAAGATAGATCGAAGGAAACTTAATTTTCTGCAAAAGGCGTTGATAAGTGCTCTATTCTTTCCTGATTTGTGATGAAGCAAGTTAAAACACAAAGAAAGTAATTTCTCTAAGACCTAGCGAGTCAGTGACGTCAGACAGCGTCAGGCAAAAATATCCAGCGCATAAAAATGACAAAACTAACAGGCTTCGAACCCGCCGTGGTGGTTCAGTGGTTAGGGCGCTCGGCTACTGATCCGGAGTTCCCGGGTTCAAACCCGACCGCGGCGGCTGCGTTTTTATGGAGGCGAAACGCTAAGGCGCCCGTGGGCTGTGCGATGTCAGTGCACGTTAAAGATCCCCAGGTGGTGGAAATTATTCCGGAGCACTCCACTACGGCACCTCTTTCTTCCTTTCTTCTTTAACTCCCTCCTTTATTCCCTTCCTTACGGCGCAGTTCAGGTGTCCAACGATATATGAGACAGATACTGCGTCATTTCCTTTCCCCCAAAACCAATCATTATTATTAGCAGGCTTCGAGTATAATCCTAGAGCTGTCGCTCAAGAGCAGCTGTGATATTGTGCGTGGGGCATAAGCACTGCGAATGCGCTTTTTTCTATGCATGATTCCCGCTACGCTTTCTCATATATTCCCATTTCGTTTTATGTCTTGAATAAATTTTTCCTAAATGATCAGGAGGAATATTGCCTCATTTTCTCTAGCATTGTGACGATTTACTGCTGTGATTTGTTTTATTTTAACAGATATCGTCCGTGGCGATATGGCAAGAAAGGTGATGAATTATTCATGATCAATGTCCGGTTCTTTAAACCCATGATTGTGCTGGCTTTAACGAAAGGCGGCATCTCGCGTTGATTCCCCTCTTTAATCCTCGGAGCCAGAGGCCCGAAGGCCACAGCCGCCAAGGATCAATAAAAGCCGAAATATTCCCTCGGAAGTGAACGCAAAGAAAACGCGCTTTAAAATAGGTATGTTAAAGGCAATAAAGGGCTCGAATTTCACTTTCATTTCTTCTTCTTTCAAAGTTGAGAGTACGAGTAGCTTCAGCCCACGTGTAAACCACTGTTGTAAGACGGCGGCAGCGGCCACGAAGGACTTTTGTATTTCACGAATGTTATTGTTTCCAACACTAACATATGCTGCAAGTGAAGACTGCATAACTTTGTTTATTAGGGAGCTGGAGGCTGGTCAACTACCTTAATGGACATCTAATGGAATTATATCTCTTATGCAATAAAAGATGTGAGGGAGCATGCGACATCAGATTAAATCTGATTCTGAGTGTATGAAACCAGCTTATTTTCTTTTACGCAGCTACAGCAGCTACCGAAATAAAATGTGGTCTTTAATCGACAAGAAGTTGACAACCGAGGCTGTATAAACTGAGCAGAACAGTAACACCAAGTACGGTCGCACAACTGTAGCAAAGAATAAAAAAGGCTATTTAAAGCCAGCGTCAACGTATATGTGAAGAAAATGAATGCGCAAAAGTAAAACTTGGCGGTAATAAATATGATGACATGAAAGGAATTCGAAAAAAATTGATCGCGTCAAATTGACAAGCAAGGCTTAAAATCAATACCACGAACTCAGAAAAAATTCCCTTTTCAAGAAGAACACACACACGCACAAAGAAAATGTGAATGCTTCTGCTTCAAATGGCAAGCGAAATATGTATAGTAGCGATTATGAAGGAAACTGAAAAAAACAACAAAAACACGGTGCTGCTCTCACAAAGCCCCAGCAGTCAGAACATGCCGCCACATACGAGCTGGGCACTCTTTCCTCTATCAGCAAAAAGAAGGAAACTGTTTTGTTTGTCTTGGTGCTTAGCCCAACCATAAAATACAACGCGCATAAGCGCGGTACAACCACCGCGCTGAAGGAAGCTTCGCCGATCGATACCACGAGAAAAGATGTTTAAAAAAAATTCGACCGTGTGGGCTACGCCTCTTATATAAACACCGCCCCAAATGAATTCATAACTCTTATGCTGCTTTGTTCTCAACGAAGCATTGGCGGCACCCCAGCGCATAACGTAGTTCAGCGAATGATACAGGGAACAATAAAGTCACCATGAACACTGATTAGAGGCGCCGACTTGTTTGTACAAGCGTACGCATAGAGACTGCTACGTGCCTTGAATTAGTGAGACCGTGAGGAGAAAAAAGTGCGACCCCGCACGGTTTCCAGGCCGCTGCCAACATGGTCGTTGTCGTCGTCGATCGATGCTTGCTTCCAGATCGAGGGAGTTTTACGATATTAGCCTAAAGATTTCAGTGTGCCATTAAACGTTGATCATGGTTACGTTTGTGTGCAAACAAAAAGGTTCCTGTGAAAAAACAAATCGTTGGACACTGTGTTAAGTATACCGAATAATGGTCGTTGTGTAAAGATCTGGATGAGCTGCGAGTAAAACTCAGTGTAGAAAAATACGCATAGAGTAATAACCTGAGAGGCACGCTTATAAACCCTTATTACGAAAATCTAGTATGTTCTTAACTAAAAGATAAACAGTTGATCTGAGACTGATAGGGCATCGTTTGAGACACCGAACGCATTAAGAAACAAAACTCCGTCACGTAAAGCGCTCGCCGTCTGAGCCAAAGTGATGACATTTCAGTGCAGTATACTTAGTTGTTGCAAAAAATGGCGGTAGTTTAGCTCTGGTTAAACCTGGAGTGACGCGATAGCTACAGCTGGCCGAGTGAAACCTGTTCAATTGTACAGCAAAGTCAGTCATTCGCCGCTCCGTTCCGCTGGGCGTTCCTTCTTAATCTTCGTCCCAATAGACACAACGCATGCGCACAGCTGTTGCAGCTCGGTTTCGCCGGCGCGCCGCGCCGCCGGCAGCAGCAGCTGCTCCACACCACGTGGCTTGTCACGTGACCAACCACGTGATGAACCCCGTGATCAGCCACGTCGCCGCGCCGCCGGCAGCTGCTCTGCACCACGTGACCAACCACGTGACAGCGTGGCGGCGCCGCCACGGCGCCACTACGCTGAATGCTCAAAATGCTACCGTAATGTAGCTATCGCTACAAAAGCAGTCGAAATAAGAGTTTTAAGACAGGTCATTCAGTGGAAAGGAATCGATTGCAGTGTTGAAGGTTTTGGTGGCCACGAATAAATCACTCGTTTATCAATTCACCAATTCAGTGAGATGCGGTACGTGGGATTTGCCTCAATGGGTGAATTTTCTCACCGACCAACAAAAGGAAGTATATATGCTTCTGCTTTTGCCGTATGACCCGTGAAACGTAGTAAAGATGGCCTTAGTGGTTCACAATGACTCAGAGAAGCGTTGACATTAAATACGTATTTATATGCACTGCCACCATTCGCATAGCTGTTCCATGGACAAATGCTACGAGTAGTTTTTAGCAGGCTTTCGTGTAACGAGTGCCTTCTCGAAGTACCACTCAAACTGACTACGTTATCGCAAGAAGTGAAAAGTAGAAAAAATTGTAGAACTCCCTGGAACATCTTTCTTACGCATGCTAGCCTTTTCTTCCCAGAAGATGTCTGGAAAACAAAGTGACTGTATCATGTGGGAAGTAGTATTTGATTTATTTGTCCGTAGGTTGTTTGAAAAGCTGGAACCTCACAGATGCTTCCTTGCCTACATTGGGCACACTTATCGAAGATTGGAAATACTGTAGCATTGGTAGCACTGATCCGGATAAAATAAAAATGCCTGCAGAATATTCTGGCATGGCCTTTTTTCCACGGAGCACCTTCCTACCGATTTCTTACTCGCTTTACGTTTCACTTTACCCCTCCCCCTCTTCCCCCAGTGCATTATCAAGTTCTGTGCAGGAAATCTGCAAGTCAATATTTCTATAAGCACGTATTTGCATTCGTTCTTTTGGAAATTTGCTAAATTGCTGTTCATTTTTCGTTTGCTGTCTGTCCGACCTCAAGAAAGTCTACAGTCTTTTTGGTAAGCACTTCCTGAAGATTTGATTTGAGAGATCTTCTGATTCCTTTCTAGTAGGATTCGAAACGTGGCCATTTGTGAACAAACACGTTCTTTCTTCCTTCTTTCAAAACGGACACATGCACATACAAATACACGCGCCCCAACAAATGCGTCATCCCGCATCTCCTGATTCCTTTTCAAACACCATCTGGAAGGCGTGGCTTTCAACCTTGTTTCCACCGTATCACTCCGACTGCCACTTTATTGGGACACAGGGCAACGCACTTACACAGAAAGATATAAAGCCGAATGCAGAGACCACAATATCTTTTACCTTTTTTACGTATTTTTGCCTTAACTGTGGAACGACCCGCTCTGTTTGATACAGCTTGAATGGCTCGCTGCGCAAACGACGGTGTTGATTCAAGTTTTTTCTGTAATCTGGACCAATTTATCTTTCTTATTCTTTTCGTGTTTTAACTAGAGAAGGGAATGGAAGCCCACTGTCCTGCATGTCTTGTTTCTATACCTTTTCTGTTCACCTCCATTCCCTATAATAAAGAAGTTTGTACTATAAGACCATATACGCCGACTAAACGTTCACAATCCAGAAAGATAACATTATAAAAATGGTAAAAAAACTTGCAAACATTCAAAACTTGCTCTCTTAGCGAAGAAGCAAAACTTACAGAGAAAAGGCATTTTCGATATGTCCAGGTGTTCGAAATGATGCAGATATACACAAAACGATAATCTACTTCGTCAGCAATAGCAGTGTACATCAGTCGACCTTCCGTTCTACTTCACTGTCGGGCTATTTTTCAGTAGCGTCTGCTGGCGAGACAGGCAAGAAGAGCTTAAATGATACTCATCAATTCCGGACTCACCAAAAAGATAAGATAAAAAAAAGAGCAGAAAGCTTCGCTCCAACTTTCGCTAGAGCTACTCGTGTCCTTCATGTCTGCCTTCTCGTAACTGGTGCAATGAGAAATATTTTGTCACAAAATCAATGCATAATGGCGGGTGTAAAAAATAGCTGTCTCCCTCGATTGGTTTCTAGAAAGCCGAAAACATTCTCGCGACACCACTCACCCGCAGATGTTGCCATGATTTGTGTACTCGTCGATGACGACCGAAGGAAAGAAAAACACGTGAGTTCATTGATCATATAGAAAAATGCAGCAAACTCGAATGCCTCCACCTATATAATATAATTGGTTTTTGGGGAAAGGAAATGGCGCAGTATCTGTCTCATATATCGTTGGACACCTGAACCGCGCCGTAAGGGAAGGGATAAAGGAGGGAGTGAAAGAAGAAATAGGAGGTGCCGTAGTGGAGGGCTCCGGAATAATTTCGACCACCTGGGGATCTTTAACGTGCACTGACATCGCACAGCACACGGGCGCCTTAGCGTTTTTCCTCCATAAAAACGCAGCCGCGGCAGTCGGGCTCGAACCCGGGAACTCCGGATCAGTAGTCGAGCGCCCTAACCACTGAGCCACCGTGGCGGGTCCACCTCCGATAGCGTTTCTGGGGCATGTTTGCCACAGTTATCGTTTTATTCGTGTGCGGTCTAACCTACGTGGAGAGCACTGTGATGTATACAGTTCTTGTTGTCCCTTCGCCTTACTAGAGGACGAAATGTACTGAATTAGGTACAGTTCCTCAAACCCATGTGATTGCACTCTTGCCGTACCGTATCGTAGCGCTGCCAAACGCATTTTGGATGAACAGAGCATGTGCGTTCACCGTCTCGAAATGAGGGGTGATGCTATTCTCAGCATAGTCTTGAAGGCGCGTCAGCACATCCTCCAGAACATGGAAACCCTGTGCCATCATCTGTGATAAGTGATAGGCAGGCCACCGGCAGCCAATTCAGGCGGAGCTTTCACAGGCCCATCACATCGACAAAAGAAAAAAGTAAGGGAAAGCTGCGAAGTAGAATATTTAGATTGAGCCTCATTTTTTTTATTTGTATCATTGTGCAGCCGGTCGAAATGTGCAGAGTCCAATCACTTAGGCACGGTCAGCGCGTGTCACGTGTCTTTTTTTGTACATATTTCGCGAGGTTTGGAAAGCAGTAGTAGTAGTGTTTAATGTAAAATAAAAACAAAAAGGAAGGTAAACAATTTATGCTAGCCCCGGCATCACAGAACAGCTCGGGTGGAGAGCCCAGCTGTTAATCGTCCGAGGTAGCACGCGCAGAGCGTTCAGTCACTGCGCGACACTACCTGGCGCAAAACAGACGGGTCGTCAAGCCCGTCTGTTCAAGAAATCCACAGAGGCTCACCAAGGTTCGCTCAAGAGTGCGCGCACTGCCCTGCGGCCACAATGGCGTCTTGATCGAGTCTGGAAGTATGCCAAGCGCCCTGTAGGCCGCGAGCATATCACTACGAGCGTCAGCGAACGTGGCACAGCAGAGGACCAGGTGCTCCAGTGTTTCCACTCCACCGCACCCATCACACACATCACTCGTCGCGATTCCGTGACGCACCCGTCGTTCTCCTGACCACACGCAGCCAATGCGCGCGCGGAGGATCATAGCGCGTTGCCACCGCGTAAGAGCGCGGCAGCCGTTGATGCTGGCGATGCGCTCACCTCTTGCAATGCATGGGTCAGGGTGCTGCCGTCGGAGACGGTCCTGGATAACCGCACGCACGTCCTCCAGCGCAAGGGGTAGATCACTTGGCGGTAGTTGGTGTGCGGCGGTTGCGAGTTCGTCGGCCTCCTCATTGCCAGCGATGCCGCAGTGACCGGGCACCCACTGTGCACGCACAGCGCATCATATCTGCGCGAGGCGCGCGATGCGTGAGCGAATGTCACGCACTGGTTGGGTACCGCGGCCGTTGGTCTGAAGACGGCTGAGGGCGGTGCGGGAGTCACATAGCAGAGCACTCCTGGGTGGACGAGGGAGAGCGGCAGGTTCAATCACAGCCTCATCCCCATGAACTACGCCTTGGCGGAGGAGCCCAGGAAGGTGCCGTGTATATCTCATTCATATCTGATTTATTGCCTTCTATGGGTCTTATTGGAACCCAATATATTCAACTTATTTTTGGAATATGGCGGAAAGATAGAAGCACTCCGGCACGGGTTGGCCCGGTATTGCACTGCCTCCGGAATCGGTCCGGGTTATATAGCGCACACGCGCTCTTTCTATCTTTGCACTCCCATCTTTCAACTCTCCTACTCCCAGCACGAGGTAGCGATTGTTGCTCAGCTTGAGGAGGTGGGCAGGCCCGTGCACTTTCGTTTTCATTCTTCCTGTCAGCAGCAGCAGCTGTGCAGACGCAGGGCGGGGATGGTAGCCGCCGCTGCGAGGGAGCGGCTGTCACGAACCACTGAGCCATCAGTGTACACGAGGAGATGGTCCTGAAGGTCCTCTTGTATGACGTACGGCTCTGAAATGAAAGAAAAAATTGTTTTTTGGGGAAAGGAAATGGCGCGGTATCTGTCTCATATATCGGCCGACACCGGAACCGCGCCGTAAGGGAAGGAATAAAGGAGACAGTGAAAGACGGAAGGGGTGCCGTAGTGGAGGGTGGGATAATTTCGACCACCTGGGGAACTTTAACGTGCACTGACCACGGGCGCACACGGGCGCCTGTACCTCTCGCCTCGAAAGAAACGCTGCCGCCGCGGTCGGGTTCATATCCGGGAACTCCGGATCAGTCAGTAGTCGAGCGCCCTAACCACTGAGCCACCATGGCGGGTAACGACTTTTGGCCAGGAAATTGATCTTTGGGGAAAGAAAATGGCGCAGTATCTGTCTCACGTCTCGGCTGACACCTGAGCCGTGCCGTAAGGGAAGGCATAAAGGAGGGAGTGAAAGAAGAAAGGAACAAAGAGACGTCTTTAAATGCCGGAAAAATGGACCACGTGTAGACAGGCTGATAAGAAAGAACTGGATCGGTTGTTTGCTAGCCCCCCCCCCCCCCCCCCCCCCCCCTACAACTTAACGACACACTAGTGATCGTAAAGAGAATATAAAATAAATTGCATAACTACTTTTAGATAACTAATTCCACGGAATTTGAAGAAAACCTCCGAGGAGCTCCCCACAAGAAAAAAATATCTTTGGCTTCACCCAGATCCGGTGTGTCCTTT